>NC_080107.1:42970134-43276205 GCF_950005125.1 Chionomys nivalis
AATGTACATGAAATAAAAATAAATTAGTTCTTTTAAAAAGATTTTTTTTTGAAGTTCAAAGTCTCGTCTGAGACTCATAGCAATCTCTTAACTGTAATCCTCTATAAAATCAAAACCAAAAGTCAGATCACATATTTCCAACGTATCATGCCACAGGATATACCTTACCATTCCAAGTGGGAGTAAAGTGAGCATAGTGAAGAAATGCTGGACGAAAACAAGACCGAAAACCAGTTGGGCAAATTCCAAACTCTGCATCTCTGTGGCTGATGTCAAATTGTCAAAAAACCTTCAGATCTCCAACTCTTTTCAGCTTTGTTGGCTGCAATACACTTCTTTCTCTTGGGCTGGTTCCACTCTCTTTTATCAGCCCTCCTTAGCAGGTATCCTACGACTCTGGCATCTCTAACATCTTGGAGTCTCTAAGGCAATCCATGCTTCCCCTCCATGCAGGGACACCCTGACGTATGCCTAGTCTTAATGGCTTTCCTTTCTTGCATAGGAAGATTTCATAACCCCGTTCATCCATTCTTGACTCTAAAGCCAGAACCACATGGCCAAAGCTGCCAAATTCTATATTTTCCTGAGGCTGGAACACGGCTTCTTCATTCAGATACATTTTCACCAACTTTCTGCTTTTGATGGTTTCCTTCACTGTCTAAGTCTGGCTGTTCTTGACCTCAGCGGTAGATTCATAGATCGTGTTGGTGTCAAACTCAGAGATCCACCTGCATCTGCCCCCAAAGTGCTGGAATTAAAGGTGTGAACCACCATGGCCAGCTTAAACTTTTCTTTAATTCTTTTTCACAAATTGGAAGCTTAGCTGGATGGGGTCTTATTCTTAGGTCATCACTCCCTTTATTCCAATTAACATCAGGTTTTTCCTTGATCTGTTTACACTTCCTGGTGTGCCTTTTTGCCACAAACTGTACATTTTGTATTTTTCCTTGATTAATTTGCTTATTTTTTATTACAGATCTATGTAAGACTGGCAACTAATATTCACATGACACAATCAATACTAAGCTATTTGAAATCTCCTTTGCCGATGTTATTAATTCATTTTTTTTTTTGGACAAGGACAGAAAGCAACCACATTATTCTCTGAAATATCTCAAGAACAGTCTCTAGTCCACATACTAAAATTCCTCTCCTCTGAAATCCTTGAGCCAGGCCCCCACACCCACAGTTCACCTTCAGTACCACTGTCTTCTATGCTCCTGCTCGTATGGCCCATTAAGCTTGTTTAAAGCATTCTAAGCTCTTCTAATCACAAGTCCCCAAAACATGAACAAATCTATCATAGCAATACCCCATTCCCTGGTACCAACTTCTGTCTTAGTTAGTAGGGTTTTATTCCTGTGAAGAGGCCTAGTTTGGGCTTCTGAAACCCCAACACCCACCCCAGGGACATACGTCCTCCAATAAGGGCATATTTCCAATAGTGACACTCTCTGTGAGCCTATGGGGGACATTTTCATTCAAACCACCCCAGGTAAGGACTATATCAGACAGTCTGTAAGACTATATTCCAGCCTAGGAAAATTATAGTCCAACAAGCACGTGTTAGGTATAGAGATAATTGATTTGCGTTTCAGTTGGTGTGTCAAACATTTTGCCTTTTGTTTGGGCTGACACCAGTTCTGAAGAGAGAGCCTAGATTTCTCATAAATCTCTTGAATTTATTACTGTCTGTGGGGTGCTTTGTTTTACCTAACTGGTCAGAATTGAAGTGCACAATACCAATGTTGGACCTGTCTGTCTTCTATGCCTTCAAGGATGAAACTAAGTCTTCCTGGTTTGGGCTCTTCTCAGAGTGGAGGGTATCCCCTGTTCTCCCTTCCTGTGTTTGGTCACCTTCATGGGTGTGGGTAGAGCGTCTAACATTAACATATAGGAAGGAAAGGTACAGTGTCCCTCACAGGGCATGGTGGACCTTTCCTGAAGATAGACACACCCAAGAGAGGGAGGGAGAACAGAGCATAGCCTTAGAGACCATCAACAGCAGACTGTTCCACACTCTTGGGGATGATTCCTTTGAGGATGTTTGGTCACCAGTGGCCAAAGTGAAGGGAACAGCAAGGAGCTATGTGCTGAACACAGACAGGCAGTGTTAGATCTTCCCAGAACCCAAGGAGGATGGCCACCAGAGCCTGAAGAGATTTCATCAGGAAAGAAGTATAAGGAGATGGGGAGGGCTGTCAATGGAAAAACTGGGGGTTGGGAGCTGGCAGTACCCCTTGCATCAGATGGGTATTCAGTGCAGAATGGGGTTCTGTGCCATGTGTCCCTTGAAACTCTTGAGTATGGCCTTATCTGGGGAAACAAGGTCTTTATGGTTAAAAGTTTCAAGATGAGGTCAAATGGCTTACCTAAATCCAACAGCAAGTGTCCTGATAGGGGAACCACAAGTGAGAGACATGGATAGGAAGAAATGATTAGATTGGCCTGAAACAACAAGTTCAGGAGTGTTTGGTGTCCCGAGCACTGCAGAGACAGAAGGGGCCTGCCTTCCGTTGGGGCTTCTTGAGGGAGCCAGCCCCGTTGCACCTCCATTCAGACTTCTGGCCTGGAGGGTGGTGGCATTCTACTCTGATTTTCCTCCCAGAGAAACAACCCATTCTTTCAGGTCTCCACCATGCCCTCCAACCCTTGACTTGGCCCCTCTGTCACACGGCTCTGGGCACCAACTTGTGGGAACTGTGGGTAGGACTGGGATGCACCATTGCAAAGGAGAAGGTCCCACATACTAGGAATACACAGCTGGGCCACCAGAGTCAAAGGTCCTGTGGGTCTGAGAATTGGTCCTTTGCCCTTTGCTCAGGATTAAGACGGAATGTAGACAGGAGACCCTGGGTTGATCCATGATTGGTACCTAGCATCTGCCATCATCATGTCAAACCAAAGAAGTTAATTTTCCATGGGAAGAGTCCTAACCAGCAGCGTGGCAAACAATTTGCTACCTAGAAACTCCAAGAAGATGTATTTGATGGAATGACCACCGACTCCAGCTCTCAAATCCACACATTTGTAGAATATGTCTGAGGCTTCCCAATATGAAGAAATGAAGCTCATGGCTCACCTCAGGTGCCACCTCCATGCCCACATATCCAATTAGCCACACTTCCCTACCAAGTCTCAATGTGAGGTGCGAGACAGACCTGCGATTAAATTTTCATGGAGCATCCGACTGTAAATGATTTTTCTATTTACTTATGTAACTCCTACATAAAATATGATGATATTTAATCAAATATGGACCAACTGCAAATTATACTAGATAAACAGAGTGAAAAAATTCAATATGCTATTGACTGTACATAGACATGTGTATATATATTATTGATATATATATTTAAGAGTAGTAATCTATTCACATTGTTAACATTTTATGGAATAGTTACATATTTTAAAAACACTGGCTTGTGGCTTAGTGAAATTTCAGTGTTGTACTCTTGTTAAAATCAGGAGTGTGTTGGAACACATAGTTTTTAAAATTGTGTTCCAACTGACTTCAGTGTCTCTAAGTTCCTAAAAGCCTCCCAGAACCTCTCAGATGGCTGCATTTATTTTAATCAGTAACCTTGAAGTCTCCAACCTGAGTGCTCTCAGCAGAAAGAGACATCCCCAAGCCTAGCGTGGGGCAACATCTAGAAATTTTTAATAATCGCAGCTTCTGCTGGTATCTGCTAGGCAGAAGCCAGATGTACACTAAACAGAGAATCACCAATCCCCAAAACTGAGGCGGGGGAGCCTGGTCCTGATTCAGTGCCTGGTGCAAACGCAGCCTTGATATGCATGGAGGACGGAACTTGATGTCAAAGCAGGATTTTTCACTTTTCATGCATCTGTGTCTCCCACTGATGGGACATTTTTCCATCTTCCCTTTCACCTTAGTACTTCTCTGTCTTTAATACACAGCCTTGGTGTGCTGAATTGCTTTATGTCAACTTGACACAAGCTAAAACATGTGAGAGAAAGTAATTTTAATTAAGAAAATGCCTCCATAAGATTGGTCTATACACAGCCTGTAGGGCATGTTCTTAATTATTGATTGATGAAGGTTGGCCAGCACATTATGGGTGATGATACCATACCTAGGATGGTGGTCCTGTATTCTATAAGAAAGCAGGCTGAGCAAGCCATGGAGAGCAAGTCAGTAAGCAACATCCCTCCATGGCTTCTGCATCAGCTACTGTCTCCAGGTTCCTGCCCTGTTTGAGTTCCTGTCCTGACTTCCTCCAATGATGAATAGTGATGTGGAAGTGTAAGCCAAAATAAACCCTTTCCTCCACAACTTGTTATTTGGTCGTGGCGTTTTTATCACAGTAATAGAAAAACCCTAAGACACTTGGTATTATTTTCAGGAATGGCCCTACTCTACTTGCTTGAACCTTCTGGACATGGCTGCATACTCACTGAGGTTATTGTACTTGCTCAGGATATTTGCTGGTTGGGCTACTCTTGGGATGGATTCTGCTGCCCCAAAGGCTTCCTAAACCACCACCAAGCTTGTTTATTCCTGTCTTGTTACAGATTATGCAAGGCCCAGAACCTCCATGGTTGTGGGTAGATGTTTGCTCTCTGGCTGACTGCATGGTTAGATACATGAGAGAAGGGATGCTTTTGACTGTAGGTGGATGGTTGGTTGGGTAGATGATTAAGCATATGGCAAGCAGATAGGTAGATGGCTAGATGGATGAGTGGGTGGGTGAGTGGGTGGGTGGATAGATGAGCGGGAAGATGGATGGGTAGGAGCGGATATGTTGGTGGATGGATAGATGAATAGGGTAATGGATACATGAATAGATTGGTAAGTAGATGGATGAGTGGGTGGGTGGTGGATGGTTGGATAGATGGATAAATGGCTGGTTGAATGGATGTATGGAAGGGTAGGCAGATAGATGAGTGAGGAGATGTGGGTGGATAGATGAATGGATGGGATTATGCATAGATGAATGAGTAGATGCATGAGTGGGTGGGTGGATGGTTGGATGGATGGATAGATAGATGATAGATAGATAGATAGATAGATAGATAGATAGATAGATAGATAGACAAGTAGATGGGAAGAGGAATAGATGGATGAGTGGGTGGGTGGATGGTTGGCTGGATGTATGGATAGAAGGATGTATAAGTAGTGAATGCCTCTATGGATAGACAAATGGATGGATAAATGGATGGGAAGGTAGAAAGATGGGTGGGAAAATATATGCCAGTATGGATGCTTGGGTGTGTGGATAGATGGGTGGGCAGATATATGTATGTATGTATGGATGGATGGATGAATGGATGGATGGGTAGATAGGTGATTAGATGAATGAGTGGGTGGATGGATAGTTGGATGGATGGATGGTTGGCTGATTGGATGTATGAATACATGAATGTGTGTGTGGTGGATGCTTGTTTTCATGGACAGATGGATGGATGAATGGGTGGGTAGGTAGAATGTGTGTTAGTATGGATGGATGGGTGGGCAGATGGATGGATTAATGGGAGGGAGAGTGGAAGGGCAGATGGGTAGGTGGATGGATGATTGGATAAAAGGTTGAACAGATGAATGATGGATGGATGTGGGATGCCTGAGAAAAGTGGTATCAAGTAAAATCCAGCATTCTTAGTTTTAGCTCAAAGAATGTTACATTTTAGCACAGATGTGTATTAAATAATGTATAAGATGTGTTCATGATAAACATTATTTGTTGTTTATCTTAAATTCAGATTTAATTGGTTTTCCTGCAATTTTGCTTGTTGAGTCTGGGAAACACCCCCCCACACACACACACACACACACCCTGAACTTCAGAAGGAAGAGGGGAAAGCCTCGTCTGTCTCCACAGACACGATGGGGAGTCTGAGGCAGTCTGAAGACCATGCAGAAAGGCTTTAACTCACTGGCCTGTGTTGCCTCTGGGTCTTGAAAACTAATAGGATGGCCTAGATACCAGAGCGCAGGGCAAGCATTTGCAGGACCCTGGGGGTCACCACCTAACCTGCCCTAGTTCAAGGCCTCTTTCCTTGTCTTAGTAGGTCCCACAAACCCTTAGAAACTCCCAGGCCTCCATCTGTAGAAGGAAGACCTTTGTCAAAGGCTTCTGATGACAATTCCGGGTGACAGTTCTGGCTCTGCTCTTAAAGGGCCAAGAAACCAACTACAAAGCCTAGCACTCATGGTCCATGCGAATGTCCAGGAATCTACTGGTGTTTGTGGACTTTGCCTACTCTGGAAACCACCTGTCAAAGCTTCGATAAATCACTGGCCCCACCATTGTATGGAAGGCAGTCCGCTTACAGCAGACTGCAAATGGTGGGGGGTGGGAAGGAAGGGAGACTGCTCAGGAATAGTCATGGTTTGAGGGTCCTTCAAAAATCCCCTGCAAGAACAAAGGCAAGAACCAGCCCCAGCCACCACTTTCCCAGCTGGCCACACCAGCCAAAACTAGTGCTGAAGAACAGATGGTGCTCACAGCCCCTGGACATACAAGCCTCTTGCCTGACGACATTTGGTGAATGTCGCTGGGTGTTCTGTGCCAGCTAGGTTAAGAATATTTGCTTCAAGCAAAAGGGTCAGAGACACAACCGATCCCACCACTAGTAGTCTCCCAAACCATCAAGCTAACAGCATAACATATGGGCAGCCATAACGAATCCACATATGTAACGTCATGCAGACCCATGTAGGTCCCATGCTTGCTGCTTCAGTCTCTGTGAGGCCCCCCTGAGCCCTGCCTAGCTGATTTGGTGGGCCATTTAAAAAAGAAAAAAAGAATACTTGCTCTGCTCTGGACCCTGGGAGAATTCAGGAAATTCACACAGTTCAACTCTAGGGAGTCAGGGGTCTTCCTGAACAGAGGCATCTTAATGCATCCTGAAAATAGAGGAATCAGGAGCACAGTGCACAGAACAGCCAGTGGGTGCTAGACCAGGAAGAGGCCCTGGTATGGCTTGAGGGGTGGGAGTGGAGGGGACACACCACTTTTGCCCTGTCAGGCAGGGTGCACAGGAGCTACTACATCATCGTGCGATCAGGTCCTGGCACAGACCTCCAGGGACTCACTCATAAACAGGGAACCTTGCCCTTGTCCCACCTATCTTAAGATCACCTGGGGAGCTAGAGAAAACCCAGCTCTGGCCACCCTTTGAGCTGGGGGGTGTTCCAGGCTTGGGTCACAGAGCTTATCCCATGGATTCCACAAGGAAGCCTGGCTATGGACCTCAGAAACCCAGGAGGCCTTGACCTGGGGCCAGACCCTCATGCGGCACTCTGCCCAACCCTTGTGTCCTGAACGAAACACAGAAGGCACATGCTCACCTTCCTTCCCAGGAAAGACCTCACCTCCCCTTGGTGGTGAATTGCGCAAGCCAGGAGCAGGGGTGACCCTCATTTCAAGCAGGAAGGGTTCGGGTCCCCGCCCCGCTGGCTGCCAGTGTTGTCTGCTCAGCTGTCACTAGCACTTCAGCTGAAGGCAGCTGTCGCTCGCAGCAAGTGTCCAGCTCCTACTCTCTGTGCCGTTTCTGGGACTTAATGGTCTTTCTCTGCTAAGCTGAGGAAATGGGAAGTGAACTTGACATTGGAGATCAGCTTGCCCCAATAAAGTAAATCAGACCTGGAACCTCGCCAAGGCCTCAGTTCTGCAGGTGCAAACCCACCTCACTTCCCATCACCCACAGTTGAGGTAGGGCCCGAAACTAGAAAACCTTTCCAAAAATAGACTCAGTAACAGATGCCATGGGCAATTATTAGTTTTCTTTGGGATGCTAAAATTTCCTTCTCACGCAGATATTTTTTGCTTTGCTGAAAATATCCTCCATCAAACACAAAGACTCCTGGTGTTTGAATAGAGACAGTCCAGCAGGGGTGGCTGGCCACACCCAGATGGTGTAGATGACAAGGGCTGGCAGGTATTTGGGGGTGAGTGGAGGGGTAGATTATGCTGGAGGCTAAAGCCACAAGATGCACAACCCAGGAGCAGGCACACCCTGGCCTCTCTTCCGCAGCCCAAAGGTGAACAAGACAAAGGCAAAGGGTGGCAGAGGGAACAGCTGTCAAAAGGGGAAAAGAAAAGATGTGAATTGCATTTGACAAAGAGCTGGGAAGTGCTCAGCGAGCCTGGGGCTCAGGGGGGCTCTCTGTTTGCAGGTTAGGCATTGGCTCCATCCTCCCCAAAGGGCGCTGAAGTCCTAACCTCCAGCACCTGTGAGGGCGACCTTCTTTAGAAATGAGGTCTTTACTGGTGTCAACAGATAGGGTGGGGTTTTGCTACAGCTTGGTGGCCCCCAGCCCAGGTGGCTGCTGTGCCGATGGGAAGGGAAGGTGTGAAAACAGGGGAAAGGTGATCGTGGGGCAGTGGAGGCAGAGATTGGAATAATGTCCCTACATAGCCAGCAGCAGCCACCAGAGTGGGGTGCAGCTTGGGGCACAGCTGAGGGATCCATGCCTGATAACATTGCATGACAGACCCCTGCCTCCAGAATTGGGGAGACATGGTTCTGCTGTGAGGGCTGCCCGGAGTGGGGAACTTTGTAGGTCAACCCCAGGCAGATACAGTGAATCTCTTCCTTAGAGGACAGTTCCCAGTCACTAACCAATCTCTTGGAAGTGAGTAATTGTGTTGCCCTCAGTGTTTTCTGTGTTTTGGTTTTTAATTTGTGTGTCTGATGTGTGTTCTGTGATGTATGTACTTGTTAAGGTGGGTGTAGCTCAAACAGCGGCAGGGGCATACGATGACAGCTCTTGACTTCTCCAAGACTGTCTTAGAGCTACACGTAACAGACGAAACCCTGGACCAGAGCCTGGAAGGGCAGACCCAGGAAGTCTCCACAGTTGGCAGGCAGGAATGAACAGCACAGAAATATCCCCTCAAATGCCCACCTGGGCCTGACCAGAGTTCACAGCTGAGCAGCAGTGGCCTCAGAAGCCCCTCCTACCTGGCCAAAGACCTACAACAAAGGCAGCCCAGCCTTCCCAGGGCCAACTCCCAGAGAAGTCATACTCAGCTGGCTCCTTCCCAGGCCCCGCCCAAGCCTATGACCGTGGCAGGTAAGGAAGTGGATTTAGGAGATTTGGTGGTGGTGAAGTTTGTGTCTGGGGGCCGGCTGGACTGAGGTTCAAGTCTTCCCACTGTTGCTTCTAATTGTGACAGTGAGAAAGAAATCAGCCCTTATTCCTCAGCTGAGGTGGGGTGAGAGACAGGTGTCTGCACCTGTCCCTTCTGGTCATTATTTGATATGCATTAAATATTTGCCTAGTGTGGCTCCTGAAACATCTCGGATTTTCTGTGAGGCTCCTGGAAGATCTCCCATTTGGGGCGGGTCCAGGAGCCAAGGCTGAAGCTCCTCTTCAGGGCTAAGTCAGCCAAGGCCCAGGAGGAGCACAAAGTGACCACGTCTGGCTGGAGTTTGTCTGTATAATCCAAACTGATGCCTAGAGTTAGGGCCTCAGGATGACTGCCAAGGAGTCTAGGTTCTTCGCAGAGGCAAATAGAGGCTAGAACACGGGGGGGGGGGGGGGGCAACGAACATACATACGGAGGAGAAGTGAGGACCGGAGTTTATTGCTGCAGAAACTGAAGAGCAGAAAGCACCCTGTTGGGGAAGACGCATTTCCAGGGCTGGTAGACAGCATGGGGTCTCTGGGCTGCTTCTCTATTGGGTCCCTGGGCCCTCTCCTAGTCCTCCCCCATTATCTCCTCTCCTTGGCTGGGAAAGATAACAAGGCAGTAAGAAGACACCCCCCACTATGAGGTGAAGTGTTACCTCATTTTACAATCTAACTGCTCTGTGGGAATGTTACCTATATCCCTCTAACTTCTTCCCTGACTGACTACTCCCTGTTAACTATGCCCAGAACATCAGGATTTCATGATGCTGGCCCAGTGGCCCCATTACCACCCTAATGATAACCCTCAGCTGACAGAGCTGTTCTCCTGAGGAGCTTAATGTCTTAGCCTTTCTGAGACCTTCTCCAAAGCAGAAAAGGCCAGCTAGAGTTGCCTCCACTCCCTGGGGTTCCTGGGGGGTGACTCCATCCATAAACAAGCTCGGAGAGCTGAGTTGGGACCCCAGCACCTACAAAAGCTGGGTGCATCAGTGTGCACCTAAACGTAATTCCAGGACTGCTTCTTTGGTCCCTGGGGCTTTGGCCAGGCTGCCTAACTCAATCTGAGCTCCAGGTTCAGTGAGAGACCCTGTCTCCAAAAATTAATAAATGAGTAAATATTCAAAATTAAAATAAGGTGAAGTGGAATAAGGCACCTGGCATTGGTGCTCTGGCCTCCACAGACGCATGTGCATGTGGTATGTGCATACTTACCACACATACACACACACACGTGTGCATGCCTACACGCTTGTGCAGACACGTGCAAGAAAGCTATGTGGGGGAGTCATCAAGAATGCCATGAATAATCCTGCCCTTCATTCCCTTCACAAAACCTGTCTGCCCCAGACTGGACCTGGGAGGGGCAGTCACTCATATCTCAGGTTCCTCTGGCTTTGCTGATTGGACCAGGGCTGGCATCTGCCCCCAGTGGAAGAGCTAAGACGCTGTGCCCTGTACTCTTAGACTTAAGGATGATGAGTGTGACCTGGAAGGAGCTTTATAATGAGTCCCTGGAGGGCACACTGGACAGCTGCACAAGGAGCATGCTCAGTCAGGATGGGAGCAAGAACTCCAGTAGGTTATAACAATGGGCACTCAGGCTGGGCCCCTAACCCCTATAAGAGCAGAGTCCCAGCCAGTACCCATTTTGTGGGTGACTCAGAAACCCCCTAGTCACAAGGAGCTTCACTTTCAGTGTTCATGGAGCGAGAAGGACAGCAACCCCTGTCTCCTGTCCCTGCTGAAGATACACCAAGGCTAGGAACAACCACTGGGGCAGCAGAGAGCCCACACTTGGCACAAACAGAACATGAACTGACAGCCCCAGGCTGAGGGGACTTGATGCCCATGCAGTCAGACGAACAAATGGCCACAGAGCATGAAAAACCTTTGACAGTAGCCATGAGTCCCAGTGGCATAGCTGGTGCCCAGGGCTTTGGGAGCAGATGAGCCGCTCACCTCTCTAGCTTGCCCGTTGCCTCCTCTATCCGGGGAGGGTAAGGGAAATTGGTTTCCTCTAGCCTCTCCCACCCAAGGGAGTGTGTGAACTTGCAGAAATGTGTTTCAACGCACTTGTAACTTCAGCTAACCTGAGGGGTAGTTTGAGAACCTGCTAGCTCTCTCTCTCCCTGATTGCCCAGCGGCTAACAGATGTCACCAAGGTGGGGCTGTCACCTGGAACACGACTACTTTCCACTATCTCCACACCATGACAAGTCCAAGTATTGTTCCACCAGTGTCCAGTGTCCACGCAGGTCTCATCCAAGGCACCATCATTCTGTCTCCTTGGGCTCCTAGAGACAGCCATGAGTTCTTGAACACTGCTTGGCCTTTCTCTCCTGCCATGTGCACAGCCGAGGGGGATGGGTAGCAGGCCTAGGCATCAGTCCCTTGGCCCTTCTTCCATAGGGCCTCAGCCTGAGCCCCTCCCCACCGCCTGGCTCTGCCCTGGGGACCTATGGCTGAGGTGAGGGCAGGATACAGAAAGGGCAGGGAAGAAATGTATCCCCCTGGAGCAGGGGCCAATATCACGGCCATGGCCGCTTCTCGCAAAGACTCATTTCTCAGCCTTGCCATTCTTCACTTTCAAGGGGCCTCTGACTCAAAACGAGGAATTGATTTAGTGCCAGCGATGGGGACCATCTTGACTGTGGCTGGCTTTGACTTTAATTAAAAGTGACACCGAAGGACGCGTGGTGACTGAATTATGGGGAAGGGCTCTTTCCTATTGCCTTAATTAAAAAAGGACAGGCCGAACAGCTGCTGCCATTATTTAGATGTCCCCACCTTCAGGGTCCCCACCCTAGGTCCCAGGCTTGATGTTGAGGTGCAGGGCCTCCCATCTTATTTCTCCTCCAGGTTCAACACTGAGCCATTGCCAGCTACAGGGTACTCAGCTCCACCCGCCATTCCCTCCTTCCAGTCTCTCCTTATCTTCTTCCGTGTTCAGGTGAGTTCTAGAACCTTCTTCCTTCTGGTAAAGAATGGTTCAGTCTCAAATGAAAGCCTCACCTCCACTCTCAGGCTTAGCTCAGCTGGAGGCTGAACTGTTCAGACAGACAGACAGACAGACAGCAAAACATCACATCGGGTGCTCAAAACATCCTGCAAAAACAAACGGCGGAAATCCCACTAAGGCAGTCAGCTGGCGTTCCCGACAGAGGGCCCAGGGCAAAGCCGAGCGTCCCTTCAGGTGAAGCTTCCTACATGAAAGAATAATGACAGGAGAGACGTGATCTTAACGAATCTGGCAGAGTCTGGGGAAGTTGAGGCATCAGTAGGAATCTCGGGTTTACCTTTCTCTCCATGGCTGAGCTCCCATGACCAAACTTTGCAGCTTCACCCCCCCACCGGAGGCACTTTCATATCGTATGGCAGACAGCAGTGGCCTCTATTGGAAACGGGCCGTTTTCTAGCTGTTCTCAATAACACAGGGTCTTTGCCCTTGGGCTGCTGTGTTGCTTGCTCCTCTGCCACAGAGATGAAGAGGACGGCCCCACGTCTCGAGCCAGCGTCTCAGTGAACTCAAGTAGCGTGTGACGCTTTGCCAGCATAATGTATATCACACCAGCTTGCCAGCCTTGTGTGTGAAGCCCTAGGGACATTCTGAGTGCCACTTCCTCTCCCACCTGTGGGTGTGATAAGGGCCATGGTGACTGCACAGATGGCGAGGGGCTGGTGTGCTGGAAGCCAAGGGAACTGATGCCACTCTGTGCCTGCTTCTCCGCAGGATTTATTCCAGTCCTGAGGGAACCCAGCCTGCGCAAACCTCAACGCAGGCGGGGCCTAAGGCTACCAACCCCCACACAGGACACCAATTAAACTCAAACCTTAGCAGCTCCATTCCTTGTACTTGACACAAGAGAAGCAAAACCACAAGTCCACGTAGAAACCCCTGCGTGTATGTGCACAGCAACAGGGCTCCTATGAGCCAGAGGGAGAAAGCCCTAGAGTCCCATTGCAAGTGACCCTGCTGAAGCATCAAACTAGATTGTGTGTGAGGTGGGGCTGAATGGGTGCCAGTGTGGGTGTGGGCAAAGAACAGGAGATTGCCTAAGGCACCACTTCTCAGGTGCCTCTCTTGTTTGTTTGAGAAAGTGTCCTGGAACATCTCCAAATAGACAAGGCTGGCTAGCCAATGGTCATCTGCCTCTCAAGTTACTATCATCCAATCATATTTAGGCATGTGCTACTACACCTGGCTTTTTACGTGTATTCTGGGGATCAGACTCAGATCCTCAAGCTTGCAAGGCAAGGGCTTCACTGACTGAGACTTCTCTCTAGCCCAGCAAGCAGACTTTGCTGAAACTGTTGTGGACAGGAGGCTTGAATACAGAACTGACTTTGGCCAGAATGTAACAGAGATAGCTGGGGTTTTACAACTGAGCAGTGAAGGGCTTAGAGGTGAGGGATTGCAAAGAATATGGTTAGATGCCAGGACTGGGGGGCTCCTGCCAAGGACTGGCTGGACCTACAGATCACCAAGGTAGGGGGCTGAGAGAGTGATGGCTTCTTCATGAATTAGGTTAGTAGGGATTTCCTCCTTGGCAGTACAGGGACAGAGAAACCAGGCCAGGTCAGGGCATATTGGAGAAGGGTGCTCAGAGAAACCAGGATAGAGTCTGACGTTCTCGAGTCCAACATGGTGATGTACACTTGTATCCCAGCACTTAACAGTCTGAGACAGGAGGACCGCGAGGTCCCCAAAGATGAGCTTTGGGGAACCAGTCAAAATATAAACAAATAAACAAAGGGAGGGACTGGGTGCAAGTTCAGTTGGTAAAAGTGCTTGCTGTACAAACAAGAGTGTCCTAGTTGAGTCTCTGGGACCTCTGTGAAAGGCAGAGCTTGGTGGCAAGCACTTGTCACTCAGCACTGGAGAGACAGCACAGGCGGTGCTGTGGGACAATGGTCTTTTACCCTGTAAAGATTCATCACTTGTATTGGTTAATTAAAATGCTGGTTGGCCAATAGCCAAGCAGGAAATATAGGCAGGATGGCCAGAACAGGAGAACAGGAGAATTCTGGGAAGAGAAAAGGCTCAATCTGCAGTCATCTCCCAGATGCAGAAGAAACAAGATGAGAACGCCTCACTGATAAAGGTACCAAGCCACGTGGCTAACACAGACAAAAATTATGGGTTAATGTAAGTTGTAAGAGTTAGTTAATAAGAAGCCTGAGCTAATAGGCCAACCAGTTTATAATTAATGTAGGCCTCTGTGTGTTTCTTTGGGACTGAATGGCTGCGGGACTGGATGGGACAGAAAGCTCTGTCAATAAGGTGGATCTTTGGGACTTGCTGGCTAGTCAGCCTAGCGATCTCCAGGTTCAGTGAGAGACTCTCTCTAAGGAGGTGGTGGCCTTTGTGAGGATCACACCTGTAGCTGTCCTCTGGCCTACACACACACACACACACACACGCACACACACTCACACAAACAATTGCCCTCATGGATAGATAACTAGACAAGCATGCAGTAGACAAGGTTAAAACATTATTCTGTTCTGTCAGGAAAGTGCTGACGTATGCCACAGCAGACACAGAGGTCATGCGTTGTGATTCCATCCCTGCTGAGTGTCTGCAATGCGGAGGTCTACAGAGACCCTGGGCCCGCAGAGGCGGGGTGCAGTAGTAATGGGGACGAATTGCCTGTGAGGTGATGAAGATGTTCTAAGATTGCCCACAGTGACAGCAGCACTTATCCATTAATGAACTGAAAGCTGGTGAAGTGTGTACTTTAATGGGCAATCAAATGACATGTAAGTATATCTTGATAAATCTGCCTTTTTAGGCAGGCGGAGGGGATAACCAGCCACACAACAGGTCCACCCATGTGTGAACACACACATAGATGAGGCTCAGATCGTCAGCACCTCAAGGCAAAAAGTGGCACTTCAGATGAGCGTGTGTGTGTGTGTGCGTGCGCATGTATGTGTGTGTGTTTATCATGGCGTGTACCCATATGTTTGTTTATGTGTGCAGAGTTCAGAGAGTCAGGTGTCCTGCTCCACCTCTCCCCATCTTATCCTCGCAACTCAGTGTCTTTCACAGGTCTTGGGGACCCCCAGGTTTTGACTAGACTGGTTGACCTGCAAGTCCCAGTAACAACCTCTTCCCATCCCTGTTCCAGTTCTGGGGTTACAATTGCTCACAACCACACCCAGTTTTTTACATGGGTTCTAGGGATTCGAATGTAGGTCCTCATGCTTGTGCAGCAAATGTTTACCCACTGAGCCACCTCCCCAACCCTCAGGAAGTCTTCAAGAGAAGCCCATTCTCTAGAGTGCCAAGGATAGGCTTTAGTGTTGCTGAGGGATGTTCTTCCCACTCCCCCAGCACCAGAAGCTGGCACCTCTTCTTCTCACTTGGTGGGCCAGTGGCAACAACATGGCAGCCAGAAGACAGAAGAGCATGGTGCACATGAAATCACACAGCAAGTAGTGGCCACCTTCCACATGTGTCGTTCTGCCTTAGTGAATGATAGGTGCCATGCCCTACTGAAATTTGATCTTACCCTGTGGAGCAGTGCATACAGTGGGGCTCAGAGAAGTTGCAAACCTCACCCATGTCTGCATCTCCACAGGAGAGGCTCACTATCAAACCAGGCCCTCTAGCTGGAGTCTTTCAGGCTATTAAGAGAAGGGGCTCACACTAATGTGGTCTATAGCTCAGGTCTGGGTGGAGGTCGCAGTGAAGGTATGATGGCCCACCTCTGCTCAGTTCAGCTCTTATGTATGCCACACCTCATAGCGGTGGAACCTGAGGATGGGACATTGTTTTTTTTTTTGTTGTTTTTTATTTTTTCCTGGAAGAACTTAAGGAACAAAAGGAGCTAAGATACCAGGTTGGCCTGTGGGTCCCCAAGAGGGGTGCACCTGCCACCACCAGCACTAGACTCTGTCCTCACCTCGTCTTCCCAGTCATTGTACTGCTATGGAATCTAGAGATGGCAGAGCTCCTATTCCAGATGTTCCAGATGACTCAGGAACCCAGGACTCAGGCAAAGGTGGACTCAGACAGGACACTGGGAAGTGATGCCGCCTGCAGGAGCTGGGCGAGCCTCCTCTGTCTAGGGTCTAGAGGACACGGGCGCAGGAGATTCACAGCTCCCACAGCTACAATGTCTTTATCGACTAAGGGCGTTTGAGGATTTTAGGGAGCGCTACACGACCTCCAGGGAGGGAAGGGAAGATGAAAACGAGCTTCTAAAAAGCACCTGAGGGATTGGGACGATAGCTCAGTAGGGAAAAACACTTGCCGTCGAGTCTGATGACTTGCCCAGAGTTCCGTCTCTGGGAGAAACGTGGTTGAGAGAACTGAGTCCCGCTCTCATGTTTATCTGCTCTCCAAGTTTAGGAGGGAAACGAACTATCCAAAGAGATGTGTGCACTCAACGCAGTCTCAGGGCCCCTGGCGTGGGGGTCAAGCTGCTCTGTGTGTGTCAATGTCAGTGGGGACAGAAGCTAGAGACACGGCACAAAGCAGCCCAGGGAGTTCTCCGAGCCCTCTACTCAGATAAACCAGGGTTGTTAGCTGCTCTTGAGAAAGGAATTCCAGGGTAAGTCAATATGAAGCCGCACTGAAGCTTCCGAGGATATGATTGCATACAGATTCAAGCATAGGGGTTAACAGAAAGAGAGGCGCTTGGGCGAGGGATGCTATACACATAAGTGTGGGCGTGGCCTACTTGAGAGAATCATCAAGCTGAAGTGGCTTAGCCAGGAGCCATAGGTATGATTTTGTGACTTCTGGATCCTTTGTTCAAAGGGTTGCTAAGATACTGTCTTTTTTGCTCTGTTTTGGTAAATGAGACGGGAAGATTGCTCCTCTAGTACCTTGGCTAGGATTCCAATCTGATAAGGTACAACCGCAGGCACAGGGCTGCACAGGGGGGTAGGATGTGTCTCCTACTGTGAACGGAGTTCCTGCTCTTGCTCATAAAATGACCAACAGTTCAGATTTACATCCGGGAAAGGAGTGAGGCCACCCTGGATGGCTGTGTGCACTGGGACTTAAGCTTGTCCCTACTCTCTTTCTAAAAAGAGTTCTGTTTTCACAGGCAAGGTCACAGCAAAGGTCAGCTTGAGCTGGGAGTCTTGATGCCCTGCTGGCAAGAATTCAGCCAGACTTCCTTCCCTGCTCGAGAACCACCTTCATTTTCTCCATCTTCCTAAACAAGTCTGTGGGGGAGGAGCTGGAAATGACATTTTAATGTGACCTCTTCCTGAGCTGTGCTCTCCAGCCAATGGCTGGGGGTTACTCACAGCCTCTGGGTGGTGTGACCCCATCATCCCCAGCCTGTCAAAAGTCCATTAGTGTTCCTCTGTCCTCCACACATAGCCCAGGGAGGTGATGTGGTCAGGTAGCCTGCCTACTCGGGAGTAAGCTGCCTGGAGAGCAAAAAGCATGGACCTCTGTGGCAATGTCCTGGCACAAGTGCATGGTGCCTGGTTGAGAAGACACCATAGCGGAAGGGGAGTTTGGGAAGATGGGGGAGGGGCAAGGGAGGCTGCCACCTTCAGTCTAGGATGATGGCTCCACTAGCCACTGCCCTTGTCTCTGATCCACCAAGGGTGTTGGAGAGATGGCCTCAAGAGTGCTGCTGTCCAGGTCTTGAGCCCCGTCCCCACTGGGAGAGGGAGTGAAAGGAAGATAGGCTAAAATGCTGGCCCTGTTAACCAGAGAGCTAGTGCCACGCCCTCTACAGGTGGTTGGGGGTACTGCATGCCTGGCCTCTCTGCTATGAGAGCTGCTAACAGAGTGTAGCATAGGATGAGGGAAGCAGTACCCAAGGACGAAAGCAGCCTGCCAGACAGCTTCCTGGGTACTGGCAGAGAGTGCCATCGGCGGGTTAGAAAACACATCTTCCTTTCCCTCAGTTTTGGCCACCCACATGTCAGTATCCTCATCCATCAAGGGGACAACAGCTACAGCCACCCCTTTGTGAAAAACTAATAAGATAACAGATGCACGCAGGCCTGGAAAACTCCCACCCATGGGAGGTGTTATTAAATCCATTTATTACCTGGATGGCCCTTCCCGCCAATCCATTTCAAATCAATTAAATAGAAAAACGGCTGCAGAGGGATTGTACACTTGGCACCTGTGATATCACCCTACTGGGTCTTCCCAGGTCTGCTGTGGTCACTATAGCTGCCCCTCAGACCGTGGTCAAGAGAGTGATGACGTTAGAGACATGGAGGAAGCCACATACAAAGAAAGGGTCTCAACAAATGTGAGCGCCACAAGTTTATGGACTTGACCCTGGATCACCTGGCAGGGCCAATGTCATCGCAAGACCTATAAAAGGCAGGCTGAGAAAGGTGTGGCCCAGTGAGAAGAGGGGAGTCACGTGACAATCAGCACCTATGACCAGAGGGGCACAGCCACACCGTGAAGCATGGGAGGCCCCGGAACTGAGAGAAGATAGGAGACCCCCATTGCTCTGGGAAGAATGCAGATCCGCCCATCTTCCTCCAGCCCTCAGTGCTGTCCCAAAAGACACCTGTGCTATGTGAAGTTCCAATCTGTACAGTTTGGTTAACAGCCTCATGGTAAACCTAAGAGGATGGGGAACTGAGTAGCAAATTCGGCAGGGACCCAGTGGTCCCTTGTGCAATCTGCTTGGTTCATTAAGATTCAGGCTCCTGTGAGTTCTGCCCCTCTCCCACGCAGGATCCACCTCTTCCTTGGAAACCTCAGTTAAGCCTGCCTTCTGATGATGTCTGGTACATAAGATGTGGTCACTGGTACTAAGTCAGGAGGCTAAGTCTGGAAGCAAACCTAAAACAGCCTGGTATCAGTGAGTGTGAGGGCGCTGGCCCTGACTGGCTCTGGCCGGGCCCATGCAGAGTGCCCCCACCCCTCGCTCTGTGTCTGAATGTCCTGTTTTCCAACAGTCCGTGGGCCTGGTGACGTCAGTAAAGACCAAGGATCAGAGGGAATGCGTGGGTTCCTGGTGGACCACAGAGGCTGGGCTGGTGTCTGTCCATCTGTCCTTGCCTGGGCTCACCTTTTTACCATGGGTTCCATTGATGTTCCCCACATCCCTTGGACTGAGCAGATCATCAACTGCCTGTGAACACAGGTGGAGGGACAGGCAGAGCCAGGCCCGTGCCTTTCGGGATGGGAGCTGTGAGTGATGCAACACTCACAAGTCACAGGTTCTCCGCCCTTGGATTCTTGAAGCAGGGGTGATGTTTATTAATAGTTACTGCGGGATGGGGGAGTTTCTTATGACTCCAGGTGTCTTCCTGAGGCCTCCACTGCCTGCTTCTCACATGACTCTTCTCTCATTGTGTAACTGAGCAACTACTACATACCAGGCAGTGTGCTTGGACTGTAGGCACAGCCAGGATAACAGAACCATAGCTTCCTGTTGTTTGCCTAAGATCCTGAATGAATGAACCCTAGCTCAGAATTCACACTGTTTTTCCAGCCCTGCAGATCCTTCTAACCTTGGTTCAAACCACCATCAGTCACAGGGACAAGACAGTCAGACTTTCAAACTGGCTTGGGTTGAAGCGCTGATGTGCAGTTCTGGGTTTGGCCTTGGAAGGGCACCGGATTCTGTCTAATTCACATCCCCTGCTAAGCTGGGTCTGTGCGGGGAACGGTGACTTACAGCTGCCTTCTGGGCCAGAACTTGCCGAAAGCCTCTTTGCAGTCAGCTCTGCACGTTCATCTCTTAAGCCCTGAATTCTGGAAGCAGAAGGAGATAGAGGGACTCAGAAGACGCCTTCTGTAGGTCCGACCTTGTCCCAGTTCACTCGCTCACAATGATATCCCAATACCTTGGGCGGTAAGCTTCTTTTCTCCTCAGATTTCAAAGCCTTTTCTCGCTGAAATATAGAGATTTTCTTGGCGGGCTGGACTCTCGCAGCTAGCCATCCGTCATCTCAGTGCACTCAGAATAACAATAATTATAGCAACGACAACATTAGTTCGCTTTGGTGTGGCGCTTTATGACTTATAGCAACCCTCCTTGCATCTTGCATATCATTTCGTCCCAGACAGGCAGCATTTGAGCTCACAGAGCAAGGAAGAAATGTGAAAACTCAGATTCAGAGAAGCTGTGACCCCGTGGGTGCACACGGAGGCCAGAGGACAGCCTCTGCAATGTCCTTCCTGGGACACTGTCCACCTTGTCTTTTTGAGACAGGGTCTCTCATTGTCATGGACTCACCAATTAAAGTAATCAGGCTATAGTTCCAGGCATTCTCCTGTCTCTGCCTTCCCAGTCCTGGGATTACAAGGGAGAATCCCTCCCCATCTCTTTTTTATGGTTTCTTGGAATTAAACTGAGGTCTTTGAGCTCACAAGGCAGTACTTTACCACCGAAGTCAGCTAACCCTGTCCCCAACCCTAGTCTTTGGGCCATCCAGATCACATCTAATCAGGAATGCAGATCCAATTTCTGCCATTCATAGGACCCACATCCAGCCTCTTCTGGCCTCCCTGGTTCTCTTCTCCTCCCCTGCCTGGGTCTCCTCCTCCTCCTCCTCCTCCTCCTCCTCCTCCTCCTCCTCCTCCCCCCCCCTCCTATGAACTGCAAGCAGACTCCAGAGTGTTGCAGGCAGAGGGTGCAGGTCACAGAATGAGGTGAGAGCATTGGCCATAGTGATCCCAAACCTGGAAACCCCACTTCTGTTGGGATGGCCTCCTGGTCAGGGCTAAAAGTGACCCAGAAAACAGCATCTGTGATGTCAGAATCAAACAACTGCCTTAAGCCATGGGTGCTGATCCCTCAGTTTGTGGAACCTCCAGTCCCACGGGGAAGAGGCCACTGAGCCACTGCAGGCAGAGACCCAGAGGCAGCACAGAAAGGCACGTGGCTACATGCCCAGGCTGTGCCCCTGCCTCTTTTCCCCTGGTCAGCTGACTGATGCAATCAGGGCAGGTCAGCTCAGTTCACCTCCATCTGAATCTGCTGCAAAGTGGGGTTCAGAAGGTTAAGGAACCCACATTCAGTTCCTGGGAGGATCAAAGGAGATAGGCATGTTGTCCCAGCAGGATGCCTGGCCAGCACAGTGTGCAACTCCTATGCCTGGCAGATAGATGCATGGGTCGTTCTGGTGAGATCACTGCTCCTCTCTCTCTCCCTCTGTGTGTGTGTGTGGGGGGGTGTTGATGGGGGTGTGCCCTGCTTTATTACTCTCTGCCCTATGCTCATGAGTTAGTGTCTCACTGAGCCTGGAGCAAGGCTGGCAGCAAAGCCCAGTGCCCCACCTGCTCCTGTCCCCCACAGCCCTGGTCACAGGCATGCACAAGCACTCTGGGGTGTTTGACACGGGCGCTGGGGGTCCAAACTCAGGTCCTCATGCTTGAGCCAGTAATGCTCTTAGCCACTGAGCCCCCTCCTCAGTCCTTCTTAGTTTGTTATGTCCTGTCTGTCTTCTAACTTTTCCACTGTGGTTATATATTACCTCCCTAATCAGGTGAGCTGTATTTAGACATGCCTGATCATCCTCAGAGAACCTGAACTTGCGCTGTCCTACCTGGGACCTGTGGGGTGGCCTCTTCAGCCCACAGAACCCAGTCATCTCCCTCTCTCCCACTACCCCTGACTCCCCAGTCCGTCTGCCAGTCATGGCCTGAGGCTCACTACCATGTTTCAGAAGGAGGGGTCCACTTGGGGCTCTCCCAGCTAGTTCCATCCACTCACCATACCCCTCACTTAAGAGTGGACAGTGTGGATGGAAGTTTCTGTTCAGCCCCAAAGAAACACACAGAGGCTTATATTAATTATAAACTGTTGGGCCTATTAGCTTAGGCTCGTTATTAACCAGCTGCTACAACTTAAATTAACCCATAATTCTTATTTGTGTTTAGCCACGTGGCTTGGTAATTTTTCTCAGTGCAGAATTTTCATCTTGCTTCCTCTGCATCTGGGTGGAGACTGCAGACTGAGCCTTTCCTCTTCCCTAGTCTGTTTGCTCCACCTATACTTCCTGCCTGGCTACTGGCCAATCAGCATCTTATTAAAGCCAATACTCCAGTGACAACTCTTTACAGGCTACAAGGGCGTTATCCCACAGCAGGGCAGGCCAGGGAACACCTTCTTGAAATGCAAATACATGCTTCATGGCAAACTATGGACGCTGCAGGCCAGCCTCACTTCCCAGTCAATAGCTTTGCCTTTTAATTTAAATAATGATAAGGAACATGCTTCCCCAGAATTCCTGATAACTTGAGGCCCCTGGACTATCTCTTGCTCATTTGCTTGGTACCAGTGTAGAACCCAAGATGTGGTCCCCTTCTTGGGTAACACACCCAGGGAGAGAGTCCCATAAAGCCCAGGAAAGCTTCATGGTGGTAGAGAGAGCATGTTGGCACCTGTAGCTTTCCTTCAAATGACTGTTGCTGGACCACCCAGAAGGGAAACAGATTGAAGCTGCTTGCACTGGCCAACTTCATTGGTCAATCAACAGCAGGGATGACAAGACATCTGGGCATGCCTTGGAGGTGTTCCAGGGATGAAGCATCAACCTGTGGCTCAGTGACTGAAAAAAGCAAGTCACCCTCCAGCAGGGCTAAGTCTCTTCTGACCCACCAAGGCCTAGGGAGAGCAGGTCTCTCCTGAGCCAGCGCCATCTTTGGCTTCCAACCGCCTGCAGCCCTGCATTACAGGTCAGAGCCTGTGTCACTCACTCCCGTCTGCAGGCTGCACCTGTAAATGGGGTGGCACTGGCTCTCCAGCTTCCTAACAGCATTTCTGTGCAGTGGGTGTCAAATGGTGATGCCAACATCAAAAACGCAGTCATTGTCCTTACCCAGAATCCTCACTCAGCCGTGCACTGTGCTGGGAAGTTGGAGATGCTTCCTTCAAGATTATGGGGCCGATGGCAAGCTGTACTCACTGCCAACATCCCCACCTGTCACCAGATATGGAAAAGACAGAGTCAGAATTCAAAGTGTGGCCACCACGAATGTGTGTGGTTTCTGCATTATCAGCAAAGTAGAACATTGTAAGTTGAACCACTGTAATTGGAGAGCTTCTGTATACACTGCACATTTGTACACACACACACACACACACACCCTACTGTCTCTGTTTTCCTGGGAGCATAAAGCATAAAAGGAGGGAGCTAGATTTTCCTGCACCCCCAATTGCAGGTACCCCATGGGTTTCATATGGGTTCTCTGAGCTTGGAACCTGTGCACAACCACAGAGTTAAAGCAAGTCTTAGAGACAGGAGTGTGTGCAGGCAACACCTTAACACAGACCCAGAGGCCACATGAGGAAGTGTCCCTGGACGTTTGTAGACACGGGTTAGTGTTCACGTACCTCCTCAGTGTGGACAAGAGGCTGAGAAGCAGCCATAGCTGCAAGCTACAAATGTACCTGGGGCTGGATCTTGGAGTTTAACAACATAAAGCCATGAAATGCTCCAAAGCCAAACCAAACAAAACAAAACCTCTCAGGGCTAGAGGCAGACTGCAGGGCTCAGTGCTAGCTGAAGGCGCTTGCTAAGGCCAGAGCAGGAATGCTTTAAGCAAACCAGCGATGGAGATGTGCAATAAACAGCTTGCCGGTACACCGCTGCAGGTTGGCAGCTGGGTTTGTAAGTGACTGACAGGAGAGCCTGCCCATCCTCCAGGGGCCTCTTGCTATGTTGAACAGGAATCAGCAAACCCTTCTGCAGAGAACAGAGGTTCCAGGGTCACTGGGCCTATGCTGGTAGGGCGTGATGAAAACCAGATGCCCTTCCCTACCAGCCTAGGGAAGCCCTGTGCCAGGCTTGGCCTCGTGGATAGTGCCTAACCTGACCCACCCACTGTTCACACTGTTCCACCTCAACCCTCCTACCCAGAAGCCTGTGAGCCCACAATACCGAGTGTGGCATAAGTCATGATATGGACAAGGTAGGTAAGAGCAACACATGTCACTAGCTGGAATGGCATCCAAGCATCAGGAAGGATGGGCCACTTGAGAACTAAGTGACTAACACATCAACATCTCTACTTGGCAACCACAAGCAGGAATGTTCTTTTCCACACGGTTTTGGAGAACAATGCAAGGTGTTTTTCCTATAGCTGGCGACACAGGGACCTAGTTCTCCCCACACCTGCTGGTCTGTACAACCTCCTTTCTCATGTCAACACTCCCAAGTTGGCATTTTGTTGGGGATCATCCTCATTTACACGGAGAGGACAGGGGTCTAGAGGCAGATATCTCAATATCATCCAACTGGACTCTCATGGTTCTGTACCTTGTAGCTACTCCATGAGTACCTGGGCTCACCCACACTCACAGGCACCTCAAAGAGTCCTCTCCTTGTTCTCTTCTGGAAACAGACAGTCAGGATCCCAAACACTACCTCTTCCCAGACCGCTTCCCCTTAGGATTCTGTGTAAGGAATTTTTAACATACATTTCCCAGCCTAGTGTCCAAATGCACAGTCTTATAGTGCAAAGTGCATTCGCAGCTTCTCAGTTTCCTAAAACTCTTCCCCCATGAAACACTGATCCCCCCCCCCCCGAGCCCCTGACACCCAGCATTCTACTCCCTATCTCTACATCTGGTGCCTCCTGTAAGTGTAGCTACATAAGGCCCATGTATTACGGGAGCTGTGACGGCTATTTCATTTGTATAATGTCTGCCAGTTTCACCCAGGATCCAGCCTGTATCAAAATGTCCTTCCCTCTTACGGCTGAGAAATGTCCCACCATGTATAAGACTGCATTTTATCGTTCCCATCACAGGACGACCGACCTAAGTGTTGTTTCCATGGTTTAGCTATTATGAATAACGCTGTGGCCGCGGGCGTGCAAATCTCTTTGCGGCCTCACTTTCAATGCTTTCAGGCACGTGCCCAAACAAGCAACTGCCAGATCATAGCTCCACTCGCTATTCACATTCTGAGGCCCGTCCATGCTGCCTCCTGCGGTGGCTGTGCCATTTTCCATCCCACCAGCTATGCGCGGGACGCCAGCTTCCTGCCTCCGTCCCCACGCAGCATTTGCTTTCTGCTTTTGATTGGTAATAGCGAGACTAGGGCCTATGCCAGTGCTCCGCACAGTATCTCTTGGTGACTTTTCTTCCTAAAATAAGAAAATAATAACTTCTCATTTTGCAACTGGTCCCATGCAAGGTTGAAGGGGTGGGTGGGTGTCACATAGCTAGTGGATGTCTGGTGTGTCCCAGGACAGTTCTCTTAAGCTCACCAAGATTCAGCCTTTGGCCAAAAGGGACATTTTATGTCTCAGTCATGTCTTATCAGATAAATGTATCTGGGAATGAATGAATTAACGAGTAAATACTGTGTGTGCAGGGTTGTCTAACGGTGATCTTGGAATATTCTAGCAGACTGAAGGGATGGGATAGCCAGTGGCTGGGATCTGGGAGTACATTTCCTGGGAACAGAGCCCTGGCAAAAGGTGCAGAGGGAGCAGAGGCTCCATCTGGCAGGCAAGGCTAGCACGTTCCACTCTGATCCAGAGCAATCAAGCAAGGTTGTAACAGGAATGCTGAAGCCAGAGGCCAGGGGCAGAGGCAGGGGGGACCTCACTGTTCCCCAGTGGCCTGGCTGACTTCTCAGCACAAAGGACAAAGAAAAGACTGACAGGGAGGCATGGGGAGGGCAGCTCTGGCTGATCATGCATCAGCCCATCTTGATTTGCATGTGCCTTCCCTGGCTTGCATTAACCAGCCACACAGCCTGCCTAGAATTAATCAGCATTGCCCTCCCATTGGGCTCTGCTAAGACAAGTTTATTTCCAAGGCCTGAGGCAGGTGGAAGGTGGGCTGCTTGCTGTCTCTTCCTAGAGTAGGTTCCACCCAACGCTATATACACACCTATTTCCATCCCCCATGGGGTGTGTGTGTGTGTGTGTGTGTGTATGTGTGCGTGTGTGTGTGAACTTCCGGAAAGCACAGTGCTCAGCCTGCACACACTCTGCATGAGTTTCTGAGGAAGGGGTTCCAGGGAACCTCCTCTGTCCTCATTGTGTCTATCCCACGTTACCACAGAGCTTGTCCAACTGACCTCCTCAGGAAAGGATGACCCAAGAAGAACCAGAAGAGTCCAGAGCTTATTATCAGCATGGAGACAAATGCTGCACTGTCAGCTCCATCCATAGGCAAAGACTACAGGGGGGGAAGAAGGGAAGAGCATTCTGTATCCTTTCCTCCAGATGTGCACAGTCATGTGCTCAAGTAAGCACAGGCGTACACACAGTGATGAAAACAGATATACATCTGCTCTTGCATATATGCAAGCTTGCACACCCATGCACAAGGATGCAGCCATTTGCACACACACACACAGAAGTGCAGTATAAGCATGTGCTCACATACATGTGTATATGTGTACACACAGTATTCCTGAATTCCCTGCTTCTTTCCTATGGACCATATGCACAGTCTTCCTTCATGATCTGGCTATCATACTCTTTTCCCAAGCAAGCCAGTTGGTCACCGGCAGCCCTGACTATTGGCTACAACCTCACACTACACTCTACATCATGTCTTTGCCACTCTCTATCATGCCATGGCTCCTAACGTGAGCTCTGGGACTAAGCAGGACTGAGCTCCCTGCCAGAGATGATCTCTGGGTTTTAGGTGGAACCAGATGCTGAATCACAAACTCTAGATGTCAGTGGAGAAAGAGCTGGTGACTTCAGAGCAGGGCCAGTCCTTGGGATGATAATATTCTCACCTAAAAGCTCACCATAGGCCATTAGCACAAGCCCTGTAGATTCTACCCTGCCCTGCCCTATTTCGTGCAGATGGCACCTGCTGGTGGTCAGCCAGCCCAGGAGGAAACCTGAGATGAGGGTGGGAAGAAGAGCTGCGTGTGTGCCTATGCACATAGAACTTACATGTGTGACTGATTCTTAATGGGTCTGTCCCGTGTTGCCAGCCTTAACCCAGTACAGTCATCAGGGCCTCCCAGCTACCATCCTTGAGCTGATAAGAAAGCGAAGGTCATGGAGGTCAGCCATTGGGATCTGGGCTTAAGCCTCTTGGGCTAATGATGCCGGTGACAAGGAGGTTCCTTTAAGTGGTGTTGGCGTGGGATGGGCCACCATCTCCAGAAAGGGCCAGTTCCCAGAGAGTAAGAGCAATGTGGGTCACCCATAGATGGAGAAGACCAGGACAGTACTTTGCAGAAGGCACAACAGTGATCAACTGATCCATCCTTTTGTCCAAGGTCAATATTCACTCACCTCTAAACTCAGTGAGAAAAGCCTTCAATGTCAGGTTTCCTTTTTTTTGTTTTTGTTTTTGTTTTTTTGTTTTTCAAGACAGGGTTTCACTGTGTAACAGCCCTAACTGTCCTGGCACTAGCTCTTGTAGACCAGGCTGGTCTTGAACTCACAGAGATCCACCTGCCTCTGCCTCCCAAGTGCTGGGATTAAAGGCGCGCACCACCACTGCCCGGCCAATGTGAGGTTTCTAAACACACAATAGGACACAGGTTTGATGAGGCCACCCTGCGCCTGGGTTCCAGAGGATGCCATTGTCCACCCTCAGCCATTGGGCATGGCTTACAACTTCCTGCCTCTCCACACACAGGATCTCAGGAGAACAAACCCACCGTCTGCAGAGAAGTGTTGCTGCGTGTTTCTGTGGCAAGGCTTAGAAGCCATTGCATCAACAGAATAGACATCACTCTCCTGATGTCATCAATGGGGTGTGTCCTCTGTGTTTATGGGTATCTCTACAGATGGGATGTATGTGTATTTGAATTGAGAGGCGGGTTTTGAGGGGTCCTGTCAATGTGTAGTGGTATGGATTAACAGTGGCATTCGTTCCCCGCGCCACCCCACCCGCACCCCATCTTGCACGTTGGAGCTCTGCCCACAGTGATCGGTGGAGGAGTCATTGGGAAAAGCCTAGAAAAGGCCTCTTCCTGCTAAATCTACTCACACTCTGACACTGGCTACAGTGGCCCTGTGCAGCTAGCTGGGTCAACCCGACTCAAGGCCGGTTTCCTTCCTGGCTGTTTCATGATGGATCAGAACCATGTAGAATAATCCACAGTACAGAGCTGGCAGACAGCATTTGTATTATAGTATAACATGTCTGTTCCCTGCAGTTCCTATAGCATCCATAGATCCACAGCTTGGAGATGAATGAGCATGTTTTTAACAAGAGTTCTGCATGCACCAAGCAGACATTTCCTGCCGCCACATCACTGTGTCTGTCAGTCTGAATGGGCTTGAGGTGACGTCATGCTGATTGGTTCATTACAAACTCTGTTCCCTTCCTCCTGATGGGTGGCCAACCATGGGAAGCTTGATTTGCTTGAGCAGAGTGCTGGGGCCTCCCTCCTCCCAGGCACTCCTCAGCTAATGGATCCAAGAAAGCATCTTCTCATAGTAGTACAGTCTCCAGGGAAGACAACACAATGCTTGCTTCCTCCTTTGTCCTCACCCATTTCTGGAATGATGTTTGGACGCCCCCACACCTGACCCAGTAACAGACATGGCTTTCTTCAGTTGACTATGCACTCATGTGTTTGGGGACATTGTGCAGACTCAACTGTAATTGAGTTGTGTAATTGTTACACCCACAGCATCTCTTTGTTTACTATCAGGAGCACCTTTAAGCTACAGGCTTTTCTAAACTGTTTCATTTAAAAAATAATTTTGAGCCAGCCACACGGACCAGTGGATAAAGACGCCTTCTACCAAGCTTGACAACATGAGTTAATCTCCAGAACCCAGATAGTGAAGGAGGCAACTGAATCCGACAATTGCTTTCTGACCTCCATACGTGCACTGTGGCATGGGTGCACACACACACACACACACACACAAATAAATAAATAAATAAATAAATAAATAAATAAATAAATAAATGGAAAATTTTAAATCCTCACTATTCCTGTAATGTTTAGCTTTCAGTTTATCAAAAGCCAATCTTGTCGGGCCTCTTGGGTCCCTATTTCCCTTATTCCCCTCCATTTACCCACCTTCCCTTAACAGTCTGGATACCATCCCCAAAATGTTCCTGCCACTTGATCCTTTCTCATTTGACCTTTGAGGGGGATACTGTCTTTACCACATTTCTGAGGGCAGACCCTGGGGGCAGCTAGCCCTGCACCAGAAGCAGCTCATGTGATATAGGACCACAGGAGGAGCAGAAAGGAGCGAGACAGGACTCTCATCATGTTGTACCTAAGTCCCAAAACCCCCAAGAAGACCACCACGGAGCCACACTTCCAAATGCAAAAGCAAGGTTTTGTTTATTAAGTACAGGCTAGCACGGGTCCCCTGCCTCACAGTCTGACACAGCAGATGGAGGGAGAAGGACCCCGTCTACTATTGTAAGGGGTTTATAAAGACAAAAACCACAAAGCAGTCACAAGATTACAGCCTCAAAATATAAAATTACTTATCCTATATTATAATTGGCTAAAGGTTAGGTAAAGCTTAGCTGTTATTCTCTGATAGGTTGTCATTGCCTGGGGGAGGGGTTGTTCACCCGTAGCAACTGTCCCCTGGTCACGTTCTTGGGACATCTGCTGACCGTTTGCTAACTAACCACAGGGGCTGCTTGGAAACTTAACTGGTTGGTCCCTTGTTACCCAGCCGATAGGGGAAGTTAGGTCTCAGCATCTTGTCGGCAGATTTGTGTAGCTTTCTTCCATTAGCTAACACGAGGGGGCTAGAGACCCCCGGCTTTCCTTCTCGCTGGGAAAGGATGACTGTGGCCACCCACAGAATCACTTCGCTTTTTCCTGTTGGCTTTCCATTGAAAACATGGTAGGGAGTGCACCCGGCACTCAGAAATTCCAGGATTTCTGCAGGGCACTTTCTTGGGATCCACACCCATCCCACCTTTTTTCCACGTTTTACCTGGCCCCTGTTTAATGTGGGACACAGGGCAAGAAGGACTCGGAGTCTTAGATTTCTTTCAAAGAGGAAAAGCCAGCCACATCCGTAATCCCACGTGATAGACACTTGGGTGGTAGAGGCAGGAGGGTCACAGGTTCAAAACCAGACTGCCTCAGAAAACTTGGCACTGGGGAATGTAGCTCAGGGTTACAGTACTTGCCTAGCACGGGTAAGGCTTCCGGCTCTCCTCAGTACCACAAGCAAAATGAAATAACAGCAACAAAAGGGAATAAGAAGAAAAAGAAAAAAAAGAAACAGAGGAAAGTCTCTTTCACTTACAGTGTGTAGACTTTCACAATAAATCTGATAAAAACACCACCAATGTTCATGAGTGAGATAGGCCTGTAATTCTCTTTCTTGGTTGGGTCTTTGTGTGGTTTTGGTATCAGGGTAACTGTAGCTTCATAAAAGGAATTTGGCAATGACTCTTCTGTTTCTATATTGTGAAATACATTAAGAAGTATAGGTACTAGCTCTTCTTGGAAGTTCTGGTAGAATTCTGCATTGAAACCATCTGGCCCTGGGCTTTTTTTGGAAGGGAGATTTTTGATAACTGTTTCTAATTCTTCAGGACTACTGAGAACTGAAGAACAATGGCAATGGGTTCTTGATCCTATTGCATGTAATGGCTTTGTGGGAGCCCAGGTAGTTTGGATGCTCACCTTAATAGACCTGGATGGAGGTGGGTGGTCCTTGGACCTCCCACAGGGCAGAGAAACCTGCTTGCTCTTTGGGCTGAGGAGGAAGGAAGACTTGATTGGGGGAGGGGGAGGGAATGGGAGGTGGTGGCGGGGAAGAGGCAGAAATCTTTAATAATTAAATAAATTAATTAATAAAAAAATAAAATGCAAAGAAAATTTAAACAAATTAAAAAAAAAAAAACCACCAAAAGGGAAATGTGAGTTGGCATTCATTTAGAATTCTATGGCGTGTACCCACAAATTCAGGGAAAAGGGACAAACCAAAAAAATATTTTTGTTATATAAACAGAAAAAAATGAACATTAATTATTTATACAAATTTCTTCCCAAAAGATCCACTACATCCTGTAGTCACAGAGACAGCATGTAGGTCTCTTCCTAACCCATCTCTAAGTTTCTGTCCCCTGAGACTTGACAGGAGAGGGTCTGTGGCTGAACCCAGGGACCCTTGAACCCAGTCCACAGTCTCATGACCACCTCCCAGACCTCAGAGGCTGCCACAGCACCTGGTGTCAGCAGCTGCCTCCAGGGTACCCTCTGAAGCCAAAGGCTTTGTGTCCTTCTCAGACAGGACCGAAGGTGGCCCACAGAGCACTGCTTAGCAGAAACCTGGGGGCAGCCAGCATTACATCCAACACTGGTTCTCTTCTTCACTTTTGTGAGGCTTGGCTGAGATTCACACTGTGTGAGGAGACAGGGCAGTACAGAGGCTTGGTCGGACACACTGGTGGTAGGCTTGTCACTTGACCCCAAATCAGGCCAGCCGTGTCTCCAAGGAATCCTGGGTCCTCTGCTGAGAAAAGAATTAGTAGGGACTATGATCTTTCTTGATAAGAGCATCCACTGAGCCTATATCCCATCCAGGCCTTTTCTCGGTGTGGAAGGACACACACACACACACACACACACACACACACACACACACACAGAGAGAGAGAGAGAGAGACTGACTTTATGAGAAAATACATCATACCTTAGTTCATACCTTAGTGTCAGCACCAGAGCAAACAGAAGACTATTGAATTTTAATTTATTTCATTCTGGGCTTGAATCTCTATCTCATTTTTGTTTGTTTGTTTTTTAACATTATCATCTTTATGCAGAATCACTTTGCCCCACTGTGTGTGTTTGCAGCCCTCACACATTTTGAGAACACAGCAGACGCACAACACAGCAGTCTAACACTCAAAGACTCTGTAAAATGGCCTTATCTCTACTCATTAGTAAGCTCGGAAGGGCTACACAGTATTCCAAAGATACCTAGCCTAAGCCACCATGAGACCAGCAGGAATCTTCCAGCTCCACTGGCACCCACAGAGTTTGTGTTAGGATAAAAGAACACACAGTGGGGGCTGAAAGGATGGAGAAGCAGCAGTTGGGGTTTGCACTGCTGATTCAAAGAATGGAGAATTGGGCTTGCTTCTCCCTGAGTCCCGTGGTCCATGGAGTGAGTGCTGTATCAGGAGTAGGGGCCAGCAGGGCAGGTAGGAGGAGCAGGAGGATGGGAGGCAAAGGCTGACTGATGACCAAGGGTGGTTGGTACCACCTGGTACCTCCCAGACAGTGGCTCTGGGTGTGAACACCATTCAGCACCTATCACTTGGCACTGGGGACATCACCACAAGCTGAGGGTCCTATACAGCATTAACCTTGGACTCCGCAGCCTGACTGCCTGTCACCTTCATCATTCCTGGTGGAACCACACAGGTATGATTGGTCTGGCTTCTGGGCAGAAGAAAGAGCTGAGGGAATAGCTCAGCTGTCTCCCAGGCATGTCCCACTCAGATGTGGGGTAAGTTAGCCAATGTATCATGGCACGGAGAGGGGCAGGAGGCAGGGCAAGTCCAGCACAAACTAAAGGCAGAGGCAGGGAGCTAACAGAGCTTTTTGTTAGTGTATTTTTCCATGTTTACAACAGAAGATTCTGAGCAAAAGCCCATGAACAGAGAATGCAGAGCAGGCATCCTGGAAGCCTGGATCCCATCTTCCTCTCCTCTGAGCATCTCTGAGGGACAGATGTTTGCCAACATCTGGCCCAACCTGTGCACTAGCTAGCTTTGGGTCACTCCGGGGAGTCAGCAGCCTGAATCTTTATGAGTATGTGCTGAACATCTACCTGGATCAGGGATGCCCCTCGTGAGAGAAACTCAAGGGAGTGGACCTGCAGGCAGGGAAGTTATCTATAGTCAAATTCTTACTCTGCCTGAGGTGATAGTTTTGCACTTTTCCATATTCAACATTTCCAGTAAGATCAGGATGCTATACCCACGCCCAGCTCCCTAGGCCAATTCCTGGATGGGCAACTACACAGAAGAAAGTAGCCAAAGTACCGGGAGAAAGAATTGAGAGGGGAGAAAATGACTTTTAAATGCCAGAGGGGAAACCCTCTAATTGCATTAGAAGTATCAATTTGCAGTACTTTATAGTGGCTAAAACAGCTGGTGAGATTGTTGAGGAAATGCAGACTTGACTCTTTGGGAGCTGATTCAGGAATGCCTACCAGGATAAAGATGCTCGGAACTTGAAGCCAGGCATTTTCCCTCCCGCACATGCATCTGTGCACAAGGCCCGGGGTTTTCACTATAGCGCTTCCCTTTGTAAGCTACTGGAAACAGCTTCTAGTATCCTCGGTAGAGAATCAGCTAACATGCTCAGTGGAAGGACAGCGGTGGTTGAGGCGTGAGCAAAGTCCATCAAAAACGGCAGAGATGCAAACAGAAATGGAGAAAGCAGAGTGTGTGATGTGAACCATGCTCACGTCTGCAAAACAAGCGTGCTTGGTGTGTGCTTATATGTGTATATACATAAAAGCACGTGTGAAGGTGTGCATATGTATGTGTGCAATGTGCGTATTTTCTCAAATAGAAGTGCATATTTATGTAACATGTAAATATTCACATGTGTTGTGTATGTGTGTGTATGTACCTATCAGTATCATTCATCTTAGTTAGGGTTCTATTGATGTGATAAACACCATGAGAGAAAACAACTTGGAGAGGTACAAAGAGGGGCAAGAGGCAGGGCGAGTCCTGCCGCATGACTTACAGCTTACAGCACGACTTCAGCCTACAGCTCTCAGGCTACACTCCATGGATGAGGGAAGTCAGGGCAGGAACTGAAGCAGAAGCCATGGAGGAGGGATCCTTACCAGCTTACTTCTCCTGGATTGCTCAGTCTACTTTCTTATAGCTCCCAGGAGCACCATCTCAGGGGAGGGACCACCACAGTGAGCTGGGCCCTCACACAGCAACCATTATTCAAGAAAATACCCCCATAGATTGGTCCACAAGCCAGTCTGGTGGGGATATTTACTCAGTTGAGGTTCCCTCTTCCAAGATAAGCCTAGCTTGTGTCAAGTGGACTTAAAATTATCCAGCACATTGTCTATTCATTTCTGTATGTATTCACACAATCATCCATCCCTACCCATTTATTCATCCATCCATCCATCCATCCATGTATCTGTTCTTCAATGAATCATTAATCTATTCATTCATTTACCTACTCATCTACCCATACATGCATTCATCCATCAATCCACCCATCCATCCATCCATCCATCCATCCATCCATCCATCCATCCATCCATCCATTTATTCACCAATCCAGACACCCACCCATCTATTCATCTACCCATCTAATCATCTACCTATTAACCCTTGTATCCATCTATTTATAAATCAATCCATCCATCAGCCCATCCACCTGCCCATCCATCCGTCCATCTACCATCCATCCATCTGTCCATCCATCCACGACCTCCTCCAATTTTAAGAACTGGAACAGTGGTGGGAGGGTGTGACTTGAGAAGTTGGAAGAAGTGGGAGACTGTGAAGAACTAACTCCACAGAGTTGTCCACTGACGTTCATGTGCCTGCCCCTATATACACATCACACACAAATAATAAATTATTTTTTGAAGCTGTGTGCCCTCCAGAGAGACCATGTCAATTACTGAAATATGGACAGATTCAAAGCGAGTTAGGAGAGATGTGTTGCTCACATTCTGACCACATTGCCACCTGCTAGCTCTAAGGGTGGACGAAGAGGAAAACCAGCCCACTGATGGAGTGGGTCCCACACAGGGCTTACCTGGAAGGCTAGTTCAGCTGCAGAAGCTTGACTGGAAGTAAAATGAGCTCCCAAGTGCTCCATACCCAGCAGAGTGTTGCCTGGTAGACATCTACTCAGAGAGATGGGTGTGGAAGTTTGAATGTAATTGGCCTCCATAAGCTCATTGAGAATGGCACTATTAGGAGGTGTGGCCTTGTTGAAGTAGGTGTGGCCTTGTTGAAGGAAGTATAGGCTTTAAGGTCTACTATGCTCAAGCTATACCTAGCTCAGTTCACTTTCTGTTGCCTACAGATCAAGATGTAGGACTCTCAGCTTCTTCTCCAGCACCATGTCTGCCTGCACACCACCATGTCCCACCATGATGATAATAGACTAAACCTCTGAACTGTAAGCCACCCCGATTAAATGTTCTTCTTTATAAGAATTTCTGTGGTTATGTGTCTCCACAGCAATAGAAACCCTAACTAAGACGATAGGTCATCCTTGCTATGACAGGATTCAGTCTCTGGCCCTTCTCTCTCAATCCTCTTCGCATCCTCTGTCTCCTGGGCTGATGAAATCATCAGGCTAGAAGCGGATGCCTGGAGTTCTGGGGTGAGCACTGAGCTGACTGGGTCTGCAACCACAGTCGCAGGAGCAGAGGGGACAGGGTGAGCAAACCTGGAATGCGGGAGGAAGTCAGCTAGACCTGGGGCATCATAGACACCTCAGAGAAAATGATTCTGCCCTGATCCTGGCATCCTAAGTCCACGCAGGGCTCCTCGGGTGGCACACATAGCAAACGGGCTCACATGCAGCAGGAAAACACAGACACCTGTCGTATACCCACATTTGTAAGGGAGGATGCTTGCGAACGCTGCTGCCCACTCGCCAGCTTGAGCACCAAGCTGCCTTTATTCTCTCCGCGTAACATACATCCTACATTCTCGCAGCACGACTCTCGCGGCAAGCTCCGAGAAATCAATGTCAACAGTAACTTGATTGAGTATAGAATGTTTTCATTCCGCCCCCGCTCTTCACACTCCTAAATTTGCCTAGATGGATAATTAAAGGACTATTTTCATCTGGTATTTGGAGAATCCAGGCTGCTGGGGTGAAGGCTGGGGTGCTTAGGTTAAGGGAAAGGTATGAAATTACCGACCCTGAGTCTGCAAGTTCCCAGGGCATCCTGACTGGGTACAAGTCAGAGAAAAGGGAGTCTACTAAGGAATGCTACATCTTGCTGCAGGGAATGGGAGGGAGCTGCTGAAAACATTGAGCTGATAATCGATCTCTTTAATCTCTCTCTCTCTCTCTCTCTCTCTCTCCCTCTCCACACACACACACACACACACACACACACACGACACAATGCAAACCAGCCACAGCCACTGCTCCCTGGGTAGGGACACCAGTGACTTGGAAAACCTATTCCGTGGGTGCTCATCTGCAAACAAGTTTGGCCAGGACAGCGTGCAGGAGGGGGGCAGTGTTAGCCATCTGCACCGGAGCCTGGCTCAGCTGGGGACTGGGCGGATTCCTGGAGTGGGTGCTATCACCATTCACAGTCCCATTTCCAGGAATAAAATCCGTTCTACCAAAAACCTCATTCCCTCATCCTCCTCAGAAGCAGATGGGCGGGACAAAAGCAATCATAGGCACTTTGACTTGCTAACCCGATGCTGCCCACGGTCGCCACCCACTCCTATTTCTGCAAAGATGAGAAATCTCTTTGGGGCCAGAAACCAAGAGCTCCTTAGGGTGCAGCAACTGTGAGGACCTTGGCCTAGACCCCACGGCGCCACCCTACATCCAGCAAGACTATTTTCAAGTCAAAGTTGAGAGGCTTCCATCCCTGAATCAGAGATGGTTCTTCTATCAGCCTGAGACAGGGAGTCATCCTGACTACTGGACATGGGTTGACAAAGGGCGCCTTTGAAGAGAACATAAGGCATATGCCAACATGATAGGCCAGGAAACAAACACAACCATCCCCCAACAGATGTCAACTAGGATGAGGGAGTGCCGGGTTAAAGGAGGGGCTGGAAGGACCAAGCAGACTTCAGTGATCCAGAAGAGAGCAACTGTAACTCTTCTCAGTCTTGGCCTCAGGACTACACTGAATGACAAGGACAAAGGATGCCCAAGCCCCTGACCCTTAACAGCCACCACCTGCAGCTTCCAAGGAAGCCTGCTCATCATTGAGGCTCTTGTCTACTGATTCACATTTGTTCCACAAGCAGCAGCTGGCACCTGTTCCAGATGTAGGAGGAGGCAAGCTGCTGGGCGCACGCTGAGTCAGTCAGAAATGATACACGGTGCAAGGCTGGCAGACGTCTTGACTTACTGGGAGCTCAGGAGAAGCCAGCTATGACTCCTTTCCACTCGCCCTGATCTGCAGCACACGTCAGAGCCAGAGAGAGCCATGTGGACGTCCTCAGCTAATGTCCCATGGGTGCTGGCTTTGCTTCTGCACGGATCCTTGCTCTGCGTGCTTCATATTCTTACCTCGAGTTAAAGCCTGGGACAGGGACACTTGAGGGCATGGCTCAGTCACAATCTACCAGGCAAGCTGAAGGAACTGGGTCCAGTTCGCCAGTGCCCATGTGAAAAGTTGAATGTGGTAAAATACACACCTATTGCAGAACCATGGTGAGGTGGGGATAGATTTGGAGAAAGGAAGATCCCCAGATTTCACTGTTTAGCTAATCTACCTGATTCAGTGAGCTCCAAGTTCAGTGAGACCGTGTGTCAAAAAAATAAGGTGGACAGCAGTTGAGGAAGGCACCTAATATCAAACGCTGGCCTCAGCACACTGTGCATCCACACACATATACACAATACAGGAAGATGTACACACACATACACACAAATACAGGAGCATGTACAAACACATACACACAAATACAGGAGCATGTACACACACATACACACAAATACAGAAGCATGTACACACACATACACACAAATACAGGAGCATGTACACACACATACACACAAATACAGGAGCATGTACACACACATACACACAAATACAGGAGCATGTACACACACATACACACAAATACAGGAGCATGTACACACACATACACACAAATACAGGAGCATGTACACACACATACACACAAATACAGGAGCATGTACACACACATACACACAAATACAGGAGCATGTACACACACATACACACAAATACGGGAGCATGTACACACACATACACACAAATACAGGAGCATGTACACACACATACACACAAATACAGGAGCATGTACACACACATACACACAAATACAGGAGCATGTACACACACATACACACAAATACGGGAGCATGTACATGCACATGCACACACACACACACACACAAATACCAGAGCATGTACACACACACACACACACTATACAGGCTATGTACATACATGCACACAAATACAGGTGCATGTAAACACACACATACAAGATGGACCTGGCTTCATGACAGCTCTTCCCCCTACCCAGCTAACCCCCATTGGCCTGTCCCAGTAAGTCCCTGATGCTTGCAGTCATCAGCCCAGGGGACCGGGCACTCAGGATACTGAAAAGAAAATACAGCACAATGAGCTATGCCACCGCAGTAAGAAAGTGGATCTCCAGGCAGGCAAGGAAAGTTTCCACCGCATTGGGATTTTCAGACTTCAGATTTCCACACACCCATTTTGTCCTCCTTGGGTATAACAGGTAAAGTCACCAGACCAAGTGAGCCAAAGCACTTTCCCAAGACCTGCATGCCGCTGGCACTGTGTTCATGTAAACTCTTATCATGATAGTGGCTACTATGAGCAAAGCAATAGGAAAAGTGAACAGGACCTGACTCAGCCTTGCAAATGGAGCGAGTGCTTGAGAATAATTCCTGTTATCTGCTCTGAGCTCTGGAAGATGGGCAAGGAGGGAACTGAATGTTTAGTTAACGTTAATCCACAACCACACAGCTGCTGCAACAGATGAGCTTCTCCAATGTGGCTGCCCTGTGCACCCTTTCATTCACGCTGCCTCTGGAGAGTCCTGTGTCCCCTATCCTAGATCCTGGGCTGTCTCTGGCATCTCAGCCCACACAGTGCTGAGGAACAATGGGATGAAACTTCTAAGAGCAGATTATAAAAGGCCACATGTTCCCTTCCATCTTGTTGTCATGGAAAACCTCCCTCGGTGCCCAGCAGTGTGCTGGCAGGAGCCAAGCAATCAGCTGCACCGAGTACCACACACTCAGGCTGCATCCAGCGGCTCCAGCTGCGGCCCCTGCTGACAGGGACATCAGCAGCTGGGGATACAGAGACTGTGACCCCAGGTGAGGCCAGCACAGCTGTCTGGCTACCTCAGGTCACACTATGAGAGGGAAAACACTATCCTCTCAGACCCCAGTCATCCTGGCAGACCTATGAGCAAGGTCAGCACTGACTGTAGCTTAAGTGTTGAGTTTAGGGTGACCCGTTCCCCACGCTCAGCGCACGAGAGAAATGAGGCTGCTGGAACAGGGACTGCTGGAACTAAAACCTAAGGAATGTGCCATTGACTTTGATGGAAGGGCAGCAGAGGAAGCAGGAGAGGCCCCCAGGGAAAATGGTCAAGAAGCAGAAGCCTGAAGGCAGTTCTGAACACTTGAAGGTGCCAGAAGTTGGTGGTGAGGGCAGGGATGGAGGAAAGAGGAGATGGGGAAGTGGGGAGGTGGGAAAGGAGGGAGAAGGGAAGAAGATAAAAGGAACAGAGGAAGAGAAGGCAGGAGAGAAGGGAGAGAGGGACAAGGATGAAAGAGGAGAGAAGAAAGGGAGGGAGGAGGGAGGGAGGGAAGAAAATACTAGCTAAGGCTTTGATGACAGAACCCTTGTCACATTGGTACCACCGTGGCCTGTGGCTTTGTGACAATAAGAACCTACTTTCATGAACTTATAAACCATGTTTCAAACAGAATATTCAAAGTCACAGTGTCTGCTTCGGGACCCACGATGAAATACTCGAAGAGAACGGTACATTAAAGGCTGACCTGTTAAACACGAAGGGCTGAGTCTAGCTGTCCCAGGAGATAAACCCACGCTGCTTGTGCTCCTGCACATACGACAGAGCACAGGGAGCATGGAGAAGACTTCCAGGGGTTCTCTCCTGGTCCTCTTCCCGTCCATGTAAATAACTCCCAACAAATCAGCGTGACCACAGAAACCAGTGCTGGTAGATGAATGAAAACCAGTGACCAGAAAGTTCTGGAGTGACACAAAGAGGCAGGCCCTGGAATGAAACCTGGGAGGCTGGCCTGTAGCCATGTTAAAGTCCATAGTCTGTTCTGCCACTGAGGGCCATGCCTAGGTCCATGATCCTACTGCAGCTAGGGCTGTGTTGATGTCCATGGCCCATATTATGACCAAAATCCATGTGAGTGTTCGTGACCTATGCTGCCACCTGAAACCATGCTGATGTCTGAGGTCCGTGTTGCTGTAGAGGGCCACGTTGGGGCCCGTGGTCCTGCTGCAGCCGGGACTGTTGATGTCGATGGCCTGTGTTACCACTAAAGGCCAGGAGGATGTTTGTGCTCTGTGCTGCCACCAGAAGCATATGAGAAAAGGGGATGAAGAAGGCTTCTGTGATAACCTCTACTCCCAGCCCAACCACCCCCTGAACATGTAACAGACAGAAAGTCATCAAAGAGAACTCCTAAAACTGGTGATGAGAAGGCTAAAGTTAGCTCTCCACAGCTGATGGCTTCTGGACTGGGTAGGAGTAAGGACTCGGCTTTCTTTAAGGGAATGGGAGTTAGGCCATGCTCCATTGAGCATATGGGCAACACAAATTTGACTCTCCTTCTCCTTCCCCATCTTTTCCCCCTTCTCCTTCTTCCTCTCCTCCTTCTCCTCCTCCTTCTTTCTCTTCTTCTTAGGAGGGAAGTCGCAAGGGTGGGGTTGCAGACCTGGGAGGACTGGGAAGTGAGTGTGATTGGAATGTGTGCTGTGAAATTCCCAAAGAATCAATAAAATCAATAAAAATATTATCTTGGCAGGGGGTGGGGACAAAATGGGGAGGTTGGGGATGTGTGGGGCTCAAATAATGTCAAGTTCCTGTGGCTTGTTCAGAGAGCTGCGTGACCACAGGCAGGGAGCCCTCATGCCTCCATCTGGAGGGCACATGGGGACAAGCAGGTGAATGAGGGACCAGGGGAGAGAAAGCAGAGGAGGAAAACTGGCTAGCTTCCTGTTCAGAATCGCTGCCTGGATTTGGGTTGTACTGTGAAGTGTGAAGCAGGCAAAAAGAAGGTAGAGCCATGATCCGAGCTCCCATTGTGATGGTCAGTTTGTGTCTCTTTGTGTGACACAGTTTGCCAGTTCCTTTGGTAACTAACATAGTGACTGAACTCTGGACCTATGTAACCTAAAGAGGGAAGATACGTTTTGGCTCAGTTTCTCAGGGGTCAGGCTGTCATGGCAGAAAGGGATTGTGTGTGTGTGGGGGGGGGGGGTGGCCAGACAGAGCAGGGCCCTTCATGATGCCCAGGAAGCAGAGAAAGGAGATGCTGCAACTGGCTGGCTTCCTCTTTCCCCCATTCTGGATGAGCTCCCAGTCTGTAGCACGGCGCTACCGGCATTTAGAGGTCTTCTCCCCACGGTTGATTACCTGTAGAAAGACCCTCAGACACACCACTGGTGTGCCTCCACCTCCTAGGTGATTTCAGGTCTCATGAAGGTGACAGTGAAGATGAACAATCACAGTTTGACTCAGTGATGTGGTACCTGAATAATCATCTGACCAGTACGACTAGGTGCCTCTCCGACGGTGTTTCCACTATGGTTAATATTTGTGCTGATGAGCCCTCCACAGTGTGGTGGGAAGACCAGTCTAGCAGAGGTCAGAAGGAACTGGAAGAGGAAGAAGTGACATCAGCCCTCTCCTATTTGACTAGGGGTCACATCAGGGTTCTTCTGGCCATTGGTCTTGAACTGGAATCGATGCTCTTGTTCAACAATTTTCCAACCCTGTGACTCCCAACCTATGTGGTTATGGAAGCTGGTCCCCTCACCTTTCTCTCCAACTTTTATCTAACCAAGTAAATTGGCTATTAAGACAAAACAAAAAATTGGAGGAGGGGGGAGAGACAATATAACAGAATCCAAAGTCTCAGAACATAACGATAACGGTCTCTGAAATTATCTGACATTTAAAGCATCGAGACCACGTGAGTCACTGTGAAGAAGAGACACTGAGATGAATCAGCCCTGAGATGAGCAAATGCTGGGATTACCAGACAAAAGCTGCTATTTTTAATGGTGATGTGTGCAGAAAAGGAAAATGTTCTCATATTGGATGGAAAGAGAAAAATACTGCAAAGGGAAATTTTAAAAATTATGACATTTATTTATGTAGAGTGCGTGAGTGTGTGTGTGTGTGTGTGTGTGTGTGTGTGTGTGTGTCTCCCAAGTACGGAGGTCAGAGGACAACCTCTATGGGTCAGTTATCTCTATCTATCCTGTGGGTCCCGAGGACCAAACACAGGCTGTTGGGCTCGTCAGCAAGCACCCTTACTTGCTGAGCCAGTTTGCCAGTCCGAAGGGGGAAAAATTGAACTGGAAAAAAAAGAAAAGAAAAAAAAATGAAACAGTCACCTGGTGGAGGAAAGAATGAGAGTTTTATAGTTAGAAACAGCAGACCCACCCTGTGTGCAGGAAAGAGGAAATGCAGAGGACCCCAGGAACCCAGGGAGGCTTTAAAAAATCAAAGATGCAAGGAGAAACAGTGGGTCCAGGAGGAGATAAAACAAATGTCGCCAATGTCACCAAATTTCATGAAAGGCGATGCTCAGAGACCCACGAATTAGACCCATCCACAGGAAACCACATCTAGACACATCAGAGTCAAAGAGCTAAAACACAAGTTAAAATGTTAGCATTAACCAGTGCCGCATTTGTGTGTGTGTGGTGTGTGTGTGTGAATATTCTCTATTTGGCTAAATGGTGAAACTAAAGCAACTTGCAACCCCAGAACTAAGCAACTAAGCATCTTTTCCTCAATCCTTGCCTTCCCTGCTCTATAAAGGTTGGCCCCTGAAGATGTTTCTCCATCGCCTGCCATTCTCTGCCTCACCTTCCCTGGCTACCCTAGCAACGGTCAGATCTGGACTGCAAATGCCTTAATCTTCCCAGGACCCTGAGGGAAGAACCCCTGTAGGTGCGCCAGCATCCAAGCAGACAGCGGCTCTAATTCTCACACCAGGGAATCCCCTATTTCAACCTTTCCTCCCAAATTAAAAAAAGCCTATACTAGGGGCTGGGGAGATGGCTCGGCAGTTAAAAGCACTGACTGCTTTTCCAGAGGACCCTGGGTTCAATTTCCAGCATCCACACATCAGCTCACAACTGTCTGAAACTCTAGTTCCATGAAATCTAACATGCTCACAACAGTTATATATACAGGCAAAACATCAATGGACATGAATTAAAAATAAATATATTTTTTTATAAAAAGTCTATACTGAAATGGAATTGTTCATACCCTTGTCTGCCTTTCCCTCCATTGGTGTTATTGATGGAAGTAGAGGAAAAAGACAAAAGAACCCCAGTGTCTTAGTTAGGGTTTCTCTTACTGTGAAGAGACATCATGACCACGGCACCTCTTATAAAGGAAAACATTTAATTGGAAGGGCTTTTAGTTTCAGAGATTTAGTCCATTATCATCATGGCAGGATATGGTAGCATGCAAGCAGACATAGTGCTGAGAGTTCTACATCTTGATCCTCAGGCAGCAGAAAGAGACTATGGGCCATTCGGGGGTAGCTTGAGCCTATGAGACCTCAAAGCCCATTTCCACAGTGGCACACTTCCTCCAACAAGGCCACACATACTCCAACAAAGTCACTCCTAATAGTGCCACTCCTTATGGGCCAAGTATTGACATTCATGAGTCTATGGGGGCCATTCCTATTCAAACCCCCCCCCCCCAGTGTACATGATCTCAAAGCTCTAATCAGAAATAAGACAGGCCCAGCGTGATGGGACACATAAGATCCCAGTGCTGGAGAGACTGAGACAGGAGGATGACAAGTTCAAATCCAGTCTGGGCTACATAGTAAGATCTTGTCAAAGAAAAGGAAGGAGGAAGAGGAAAATAGAGCACAAGGTGGAAGAGTGGATCTGTACTCAAATATCAGCTGAGTACAGACTCCGGTGAGAAGCAAGAGTTTATCAGAATGGACTTTTGAAAAACAGGCCATACCTGTGTACTGTTTAGTAGAGATACACTATTTAAAAAATATTTATTTCAATTATTTATATTCATGTATGTCTGTGGGTGGGTATATAGACCTAAGTGCAGTGCCCTTAAAATCCAGACGAGGCATCAGATCCTCCAGAACTGAGTTACAGGGGACAGTGAGCTGCCTGCTGTGAGGGCTGGGAAACAACTCAGGCCAGCAAGTGCAGCAAGTTCTGGGCTGGAGAGGTGGCTTGGCAATCAGGCGGTCAGACTGCTCTTGAGCCCACAAGCCCACACCCATCTGTAACTTCAGTCCTAGTTCTGAAACCTGCAGCCCAGAGGTCTACCCCGAGAACACAAAGGGGCAGACTCTACCCAGAAGGAAAAAAAGAAAGAGAGTGGGAATCAAACAGGAAACCAACAGCAAGAGGAGAGACAGACACTAGGAGAGAGGATGAAGCCAAGTTTGAAAAGATGGGGCGACTGAAAATAGGTGAACCAAAAGAACAAAACAGCACAAACCAAAAATATTGTTTCACTTCTTACACGCATCCAGAGGGCAACAAGAACGGGAGTGACAAGCTGCCAAGACTTAAAAAGATAATGTGACAAGCAGCTTTATGCCATCCAGATTGACAACTATGGTAAGGGGATAGATTCCTTTAAATAAAATACAGCTTGCCAAAAAGCATGCTATCAGAAGACAAAAACTCTCTCCTTTAAAATTATTGTGTGTGCGGGTGTGTGTCCGTGTGTGTGAGTGTGCGTGCACATGGTTGTGTGCCTATTCCATGTTCACACAGTGCCTTCTGAGGCAGGCGGTAGATCCCCTGGACCTGGAGTTACAGGCAGGTGTGAGCCGCCTGATTTGAGTGTCAGGAACCCAACCTGGGTCCTCTACAAGCCCAGAAGGGCTCAACTGCTAAGCCATCTCCCCAGCCCTTGGATAGTTACTTTTTAAAACAACTTTTCCATTAAAAACAAATAAATTGAGTACTCAGCCTTCAACTCGGTCCTGCCTCAATTTGATGTGCCAAGCTATGTTCAAGCCCAAGGGATACCTGCCCCTTTCTGAGTAGAACCAGAGGAGGAGTAGATGGGAGGGAGTATATGGGAGTGGGGGTGCAGGAGGAGAGGAGGGAGGGGAAATTGTAGTCAGCATGTAAAATAAATGAAAAAAAGTGTTTTAAGAAAAAAGCATCTCCAACAAGAAAAATCTCAGACCCATTTGGTTTCACTGGTGAAGTTATGCGTCCCAAGAAAATTAACACAAATCTACACAAACTCTTTTGGAAAACAGAGGGGGAAGGAAACCTCACTACTCATTTGTGAGCCTGGCAGAACCTCTATGCCAGATGGAAAAATTCATTAGAAAATCTTCGAAACCTCCCTGAGTGTTCTCTGTCATGAACACACTGAAAAACGCCCTCAACAAAATGTCCATGACTCATGAGATTCAACAACATATAAAAAGATGATGCGCTTCGGCTAGGTGGGGTTTATACCAGAATGCAGGTGGTTCTGACAGGTACAAAGTGCCATTTGGCATGATTAAATCGAATAGAAAAAGCCCAATACAACACTCACAGACTGAGGCTAGTGCATATTCCATGTTCTTCTTGTGAGATCAAGGGCCCCTGCTCTCACCACTTTCCCTTGGTATTTATTGGATGATTTAGAGATTGCAAAAGGACACCAAGAAAAAAAAAAGCAACACAGATCTGCAAAGATATCAGCCAGCCTTTATTAATAAGTGAGGAACTGGAGGAACTGCTTGTGTAGAAACTGCTGAGAAGCCCCTGCCGGAACCAAGTGAAGCCAGCAAAGACTCACACTCAAACCCCAGCTGCATCTATTAGCCAACAATTAGGAAAGGAGGTTTTAAAGCCTCCTGTGAGAATACCACCCAAGAGCACAGAAGGATAAATTTAACAAAGCAGGTGATTCGTGCTCCAGACAGTCACGGGCATTTCCGAGAGAAGATAACCGTACCTCCAGAAAGCAGAACTAAGATTCCATCTGTGTCCTGAGACTCCAGAGCCCTGGGCAAGCTGATTCTCCATATAGGGGAGAAGTCAGTGTGAGTCAGTGAAACCCCAGCAACCCTTCTAGAGGAACTGACAGGCAGGAGGTGAAATTCAAATGGAAATGACTTCTAGCCAAAGCCATGTTTTCCCAAACAAAATTGAAGTACATAAACCACTGGGCATCAAGACTCACCATGAGCGTATAGTAACAAAGGCAGAGAGTCAGGTATGGTGGTACAGGTAAGAACATAATGTCAGAATCCAGCTGCTGGGGCAACAATGCCTGCAGCAGTCATTCCCCTCTCACACGCACCCCGCAGGCACCCCGAGAAAGCCTCTGTGAGTCCCCAGCTCACAGACTCCCTGGTGCCAGGGTCTCTCACCTGGGAAGTGAGTTTGCACCGAAGAGGTTATTAGTGGCTACATATCCCGCTCCTCATCCGTTCCCTGCTTCCTGCCTTCTGCCTGGGAATCAGAGAGCCTGGCTGCAGACGGGAACCTCCCCATCCTCAGAGACGTGGAAGAAGAGACTCTACTCTGTCTTGTAGGCTCTGATTCCTCTCCTCAGAGCCCCCACCATTGCGTCTGTTTCCAGCGCTGAGGCCTGAGGCGCCTTGGAGTCCCCACCATGCTGTTGCCCCTGTGCCTGTCTGTCCATGATAGTGATAAGGCTTCTAATAAGCTCCTTTCTCCCCTGTGATCTGTCTGTGTCTTGGAACCTCCTCATCCCAACTCTTTCAGTATACACCCATAATCCCAACACTGGGGAGACTGGGGCAGAGGATTTCTGTAGGTTCAAGGATAGCCCAGATTACTTAGAAGGTTCCAGGCTGCCTAGGGCTATGTAGTGATAACCTGTCTCAATAATAACAATAGTTAAAGAGGCTGCGGGTTGACTTAGTGAATAAAGCATTTGCCACACAAACTCCAAGACCTGAGTTCAAATCCCCAGGCCCCATGTAAATCTGGATGCAGTAGCATAGGCCTATGGTCCTAGTGTTCCTATTGTGTGATGGGAGGCGAAGATGGAAGAGTTCTTGGAAAATTTGGGGGCAGAAGTAAACAAGAGAGCCTGCCTCAACAAGGTGTAAGGCGGGACCAACATTGGGTTTTCCTTGGACCCCTATAACTGCACAATGGTAAGTGTGAACCCACACTCATGCATGCACACAGGAATGAGCACACACACAAAGAATTTTTAAAACCATAGACGTTTGGAAAGGGGCACCCCATATAAACCTATGCCACTTAACAGAGTCCAGTAACACTCCTACAGGTGATGTTAAGCAAAAGTTCCATGGGGCACAACTATGTCTCCAGCTGGGAGGATGGCCACTTGGGCAAATATTCCTGAGCCAGTAAGAGAGAATGTGAGAGGAACTAGGTATTATTAATTTCACTAGGAGAAATGCCACTGACCCAAAGCATGACCAAATTAAAGCCAGCTTCATTCATGTACGTAGACTGTCTCTGCCTAAGGCAAGATCAGCTTTGGACACGAGAGAGATAGGGTTTTTATAGCTCAGGAGTGGAGGAGGGGTTTCCAAATGGGGAATTTGGCAGGCAAATATGTGGGGTTAAGAGGCAGAACATTAGCAGAACAAGTTGGTCATAACAACCTCCTGAAACAAAGGCATGGGTGCCATTGCCTAAAACAGGCAGGACACAATCATTTGTATGTAAGGTTAGAAGAGGAGCAGAGCTTAATCCTGAAAAACAGACAGTTAGTCGTAATCAGGAACAAACCTCGTTTGATTTTGCTGTAAGATGGTTTCCAAGCCCAAAACAGCAGGCTGATTTATCAGCATCAACCCCAATCTACCTCATATACAAAGACCATAACCACAAAAGCTCAGGAGAAAATCCTCCCATCTTAGGGGCAAGAATGCCTTATTTTGGTCACAAAGCACAACTCTCAAAATAGAAATGGATACATTGGACTGGCTGAAAGTTAAAACCTTTGGATTTTGGAAATACCACTAAGAAAACAAAATTGGGACAGTGAGACAGCCCAGTGGGCAAAGATGCTCACCACCAAGCCACGCAACCTGAGTCTGATCTCTGGGATCTACTGGTAGAAGGAGAGAAAGGACTAGCAAAAGCTGTCCTCTGACTTTCACATATGCTGGGCACACACAGACCCAATTAATTAGTAGTTAATTAAAATAAAACAAAGGACAGAGTGGGAGGAATATTCAAAATCTGTATTTGACAAAAGATATGTCTACCCAAAATATGAAAAGAAATCTTAGAAGTCACTAAGATTATGACCCCCCTGAAGCAAAGAGTGAGAAAGTGCAGAGGTTTTTCCATCCTGTATTCTTTCCTAGGCCATTTCAGGTTTAACTAGAATTTAATCTCCTTGATGGAGAATCTGTGAGAAGTTACCCAAGGACCATGGTGCCCCAGCTAACTGATTCTCATAGCTTCTGTTACACTGGCTGTTTACACAAAACTCCCCCTGCAACTGCTGTGCAACTGAATATTATTTGTATTTCGATAAATAAATCTTGCCTGAAGACCAGAGGCAAAGCTAAAGCCACTAGAGGTCAGGCAATGGTGACACACACCTTTAATCCCAGGACTTGGGAGACAGAGTCAGATGGATCTCTGTGGGTTCAAGGCCACCCTGGGCTACACAAGATCAATGCTGAAACAAATCCAAGTGGTGGTGGCTCATCTTTAATTCCAGTCCTGGGGAGTCATGCCTTTAATCCCAGCACTAGAGGGAATATAAATGGAAGGAGAGAGAGAGGCTTAGGCTGCTTAGTCTGTGGTCACCCAGCCTTGGTAGAAGTAAGACTTCTCTAGTGGCTTGGCTGCTTTGCTTTTCTGGTTTTCGAGCTGAACCCCAATTTCTGTCTCTGGGTTTTTATTATTCATGCTGCACTGCTGAGTGAGATACCAGGATGTGGGTTTTGTCTTTAAAAGCATCTTGGTCTAAAAGCTCGGGGCTACATTTGGGTTCTCAAATATGTGTAGTCCCAGCTGGCCGGAACAAAGACTTCCAGGTGGTTATAAACTGTGTCTGAGCAGTTATCTCTTGTAGGCTCCCAGTAACAAGGTGACCCTTCCCTGCCTCCCCCTCGGGTGAGGACATTTGGATACTCACAAAGAAGACAAAGAAAAGAGTAACTACCTAAAGCACTGTTACAGGATAAACATGAGCCAGGGAGGAGGGCAAGAGGCTGCTGGGGCGGCCAGGCTACGGCCCAAGGTGGTTCCAACCGACCCAATCAAAGCCACAGATGTGCGACATATGCAATAGTCCTGAGCCCTTTAGAGAGATAAGGGGCATGCCTCAGCCCCACGGGAAGGAAGAACAGCCAGGAAACATGGGAAACTTGACTCACATAGAAAACAAAGTCTGATTTCATGCAGGAAGGAGGCACTCACACAGGGAGATGGAGTCCCGTGTGGATACTTCTGCTGCGTCTGTCTCCTGGTGCCTGCAGCATTGTTGGCCCACCAGAAATGACATTCAGCTCAGGCTATGTAAACAACAGGTCCCAAGGAACTGGAATTTCTCCAGGTATCTCATGCTGAAAAAGGAAAAGGCTGAAGCCTGGTGACATTTACAGCGGGGAGGTGGGGGGTGGGTGGATGTCTCTGGGAGGAGAGTCGTTACAGTTGGGATAACTTTGTAAGAGAGATAATGGCAGGTTGGTGATGGGGACCACACCTTTATCAAAACTTACCCTCTATTTAAACCTGAACCTTGTTCCAGGACTCTGGAGATGGACTTGGGGCTGGGTAGGGCAAGGGGGATCACTGAACCACTTTGTCTGTCTTCCAATGTGACCATGTTGAACAAACCCCCTCTGCTTCTTGTTTTTAGTGTTGTCTCTTTAACTGGCCTGTTGAGGCTGGCTGAGTCTGTCTTGCTAGCCTGGGCTCCGATCCTAAAACTCTAGTTAACAGCAGGATGCCCTTGGCCAACCCGGACAGCCCTCCAAGAGGTGTAGTCAGGTCTAGAGGGAAAAATAAAGTCTGAGGTATGGAGACAAGGGTAGACCCAAGCAGACTGACCGCCCCTCCTGACCAGGGCGGGCACCTGGGAAGGCTTTGGGGAAGGGAGCCTGAGATGCTGATAAATAGTCTCAGATCCAGCATAGTCATCAAGCCCCCACCTAGAGGTCTGGGGTGGGGGTTTCTTCTATGCAGATTATACGATAGGGCCAAACCAATCCGGTCCCAACATGTTAGTTACCACAGCCCTTTCCATAGCCAGAGACGATGTCACCATATTGCCAAGGAGGCAGAGACTTTTGCTGTTTGTCTCACCTGTCCTCACTTCTCATGAATCTGCGCCCTCTGAGCAGTGTAAGTAAACATGGTACTGGTTCTGGCTAGTCACTTGGGGAGCCTAAGCCCACAGGAGGGTCCTTGCTTGGTCTTTTGGTGTAGCCATCACTTTTCAAGCTTAGAAACCTGAAAACAAATAAGGACAGTCAATGGCCAGCTTCACTCCGGTCCTCTGGCCACACCAAGGTGTCCTGTGAGCTTGCTCCTGGAGGTGGGTTTGATACAGAGACCCCTCTAGTCTCTCCTGCACCTCTCCTCTCTCCCCTTCTTTCTCTCTCCCCCTTTCTCCACTCTTTCCTGTCTCTCCCCCTCTCTTTCCCCTGATTATCTTTCTTGTTTCTGTCTCCTTTCCCCTCTTTCCTCTATCTCTGTCTCCTTTCTCTGTTCTGTGTCTCCACTCTAATTCCTGTGTCTCTGGCTCTCCCCTCTCCCTACCTCTCCCCTCTCTCCCTTCTTCCCCATGAGTAATTCTGATGGAACATGGAACACAAGCAATAAAGACAGTGAGAATGGCTGGGTCTTCTCTCCTTTTGTGTTTTTCTACACAGTGGCCATCACTGGTGCATTTAATAGCCTGCAAACAAATAGCCTTTGTCCTTAACCCGAAGCCCCAGGAAGGCAGCAGATGAGGTTCCAGGCTCACTGCGCACCCTATCTGTAGATATACCTTTGTACCTTTGAGGTAAGATCCCCATGAAAGCGAAGGAGCTGTAGGTGAGGGAATCCTGCCTGGACTGGATTCAATGGATCCTGGAGTTAGGGAAGCCTCTGCTATTTCCCAGTCCTGTAACCTTGAGCCCGTACTTCCCCTCACGTCTGCCTCAGTTTCCCCCCTGAGTGCCTAGCTCAGACGGTGAGGGAGGAAGAAGACTCTGCAGCTCAGTGCCTGGCACAAGCTTGTGTTTAGTAGGGCAACTCGCTCCCTTCTCTTCCTGTACCCTGAAAACTCACAACTGCGAGAGTGGGATCCCAAAACGGCACCCAGCTGTCCAGTCCTGGTAGGGGAATGGCCAAATCAAAGAGACGCCATGTGGTGCAGGGGAAAGCGTGCACCCTGGAAGCCTGCAGAACCGGGCTCTGCCACACCTGAGGCAGAGACTTCACACTCCTGAGCTTCTGCTTCCTCAGCTTAAGAAGGTGGAGGCAGGGGAGCTCAAATATAGAAGTGAGGATGCGTGTCCCACAAATATGCCAAATACACACATAGTCCTGAGACCGAGATCCGTGACAGGATCAGCACAGCCTTGTCTTCTTCCTGCTTCCCTCACCCAGGAGAACCTGCTATCCTGCAGACCCACTGTGGGAGCTACACGGAACCTGCCTGCTTCCTGCTGGGTGTCTGTGCTTCCAGACAGGAACCAGGTCACCAAGCGAAGACCCAGTGCAAGGGTGATATCGGAGAGTCAGGTTCTGATTTGGTGTGCAGAGGTAATGGGGTTCTGAGCCACTGCTGGGGATCTTGAACCTTCTGCCAAGCCTGTTGGGTGTGATGACAGCCCCAGAAGCCCATGGAGTATATATAGCGACGATGTCAAGTGCACCCTGAATCTCTTCTTCTAGTCTGGGCTGCCCCATGGTCCTGGATTTGGTGGGGTCCATGAAAGGCCCTCTGTTGGAAATGCCCATCCAGTCTCTTCTCAGGGGACGAGTGGTTCACAGCTGGTCTACGTTGCCTATCCTATGGAGCTTCCTGGTCTTGGTGAATGCCCTTGCAAAGGGAGTCCATTGGGTTCCCTGGGTGCTGAGCTTGTCTGAGGCTTCAGCTTCCTCATCCAACACCCGACAGGCAAACCTTCTCAGAGCCTCTTTCTGGCTCTAAAGCCAGTGGAATGGACTTGGACCTCCTCCCTACCCCGTTTCTCTTGCTGTCTCTGCCCATGGTCCACCCAGAGCCTCAAGCCAGTGCGTGTAAACTAGATAGTTTCCCTTCCTTCCTTTAGCCCACCTCAGCCCCAGCACCCCAGCCCTGGCCTTCATCAGAACAACACACTCCAATACTCTTCTGTAGCTCTTCTGGCCCCCAAGAGTGGCCACGCCTCACATGAACCAACTTCGTGCCCCCAGAATAATGTCCTACCCTCTGGGGCCCCACTTAAACTCCCCACTCTCTATGTAGAGAGTAAGAGTCCCAAAATGGAAGACAAACAGACCCCTCCCCTCCCTACTTGACCCCCCCCCCGAAAAGTCTGCCTTCTCATAGAACAGAATCCACAGGTCATACACGCTGGCCTCAAATCCATCCATCTTCACCTCACACCATCCTCCTGCCTCCATTGTGCCTCTCTCTGTCTCTACCTCTCTCTGTATATATCTGTGGTTCTCTCTCTGTTTCTCTACCATCAGTCTTTGTGTGTCTCTCTCTTTGTCTCTGTCTCTCTCCGTGTCTGTATCTCTACTCCTGCTTCCCCCCTTCTACCTGTAAAGTCACCAAGCCTTACAGGTACCCCTGCCGATCATCTGTGTGGGAAAATGAACCCATATGGAAATGCAAACCTGATTGAGAGGGGGAGGCAGGGGCCATTTGACTTGCAGAGGCCTATCTAAGTGGCCTGGCAGAGGGAGAGGCTGAGGGTATTAGCTGCCCCTAGTCTGGAGTGACATGGCTACAAGCATGGAGGGAACTCCTGAGAGTCTGAAACCAAAGGTTCCTGGCACGTGACAAAGGTGGCTATACGATGAGAAAATCAAATTATATATATATAATTTGAAAATCAAAAATATATAATTATATATATATATATATATTATATATATATGTGTGTGTGTGTGTGTGTAAAATTATATCTATGTATATACATATGCACATATATACATACATATATATATATATAAACATGCCAGGAATGGTGGCTCACGCCATAATCCAAGAATTTAGGAGGCAGAGGCAGGTAGATCTCTGAGTTGGAGTCCAGCCTAGTTTACAGAGAGAGTTCCAGAACAGCTGGGGCTACACAGAGAAACCCTGTCTGGATAAACAAAATATAAATAAATAAATAAATAAATAAATAAATAAATAAATAATGCAAACAAACAGAAAAACACATTTACAAATGACAGGAAGATATGAAGACCAGAAAGTAGGTGATTTGGCTAGGAACACTGATGGTTGGGAGCCACAGGATCTGCCGCTGGGATGCCTGTGAGGACCGAGAGACCCTGGGTCTCTGAGAGTCAGGCTGAGCTCCTGTGTGCTCAGTTACAGCAATGGAAGAACAAACTCACTGCTGATGGGAATGGGAAAGAGTCGGGCAGAGCTGAGTTGGTGGGAGTGGACCTGCAGGCTTGGGAGTTATTCGGTCTAAGAGAGCTGTCGGCTGCAGGCCAGGTGTGAGTCTATAATTCAGGGGAGAGAGGCATGAAAGGATGTGAGTGCTGAGGTGGGGGAGCGAATACCCGGCATGGAGAGCTGAGGCCTGAACTCGGTCACCTCACTCTTTAATGATGGCAGCTTGGTGAGACCACAAAGAGCTGAGGAAGGCTAAGAGGGCCTGAGGGCATAGAAAAGAAAGCTGTGCCCAGCCCAGAGGCAGTCATGGATCCATGGAGGGGTGATGGCCATTGTGAAGACAGTGCCAATAAAGCCATTACCAGACTGTAGACATTACTGGTAAACTCCTTCGGAGGGGTCCTGAGGAGCAAGGCTTGCCACCGAGGAGGCTGGGAGGAGCAGCAGCAGACTCAGCCAGCAATGACTTGTAGTTCTGCACGGGGATCTAAGAGGGTAGCATGGTTGATGCTGGCAGGAATTGGGGTGAATCTTTGCTGAAAGTGGGCAGTCAGCTATGTGTTGTTGCTGACAGGAATGAACAGGTGGAGACGAGAAACTGGTCTCCTGGGCCACAGCTTATCTATCTACAGAATGAAGTGGAGGCAGGCCCGACTTGGGGGTCACAGAGTGGAGATGGGGTGAAGCAGAAGGCTCCCCCAGAGGGCTCCCAGTTAGTTTCCCCACAGTAACAAGAACATAGAGTTGGGGGTTGGAGGGAGTGAACTTGAGTGGGAAGGGGGGATCAAACGATTCCTGGGAGCCCCTGGGACCCTTGAGTTGGGAGGGTAGGACATCAAAGTGGGAACAGAGTTTGTAGTGCCTGCTCTGCTATCTGGGGATGGGGGACAGGCAGCTGGGCTTAACACAGCTGGCGTGGCCAGGAGGACAAGAAAGGTAGTGATTAGGCAGGAGCTGCTGCATCATAGTGCTATGTAGAGCAAGAAGCATCCCAGACCTTCCTCAGGCCAAGGGTTCAATAGGAACCTGTATCTTTCTGTCTCATGATCAGCCCAGAAGAGGGGCTGAAAATTGCAAATAATTGGGGTGATGGGTTATGCCTTCATGACCATAGCTATCAATCCTGCAGAAACAGCACATGACATACAGGGGTGAAAGAAGACACCCCATAATTCCCCAATGGCTTCCAGATAGAAACAGGTGGTCATAATGCCCAAGTCTATTGTCCTTGGTATGAGCCCATCTGCCATTAAGCCTTTCTCCAGCCTGCCCTAGGTATAGTACCTGTTAAATAATACTTTTCCAATAAACAGATGTCATTCATGAGACCCAACTTAACAAGCTCAGTCAGAGGAGGCAGAGCAGAGCCCTGGGAATAGCAGACTGCTTCGGGTACCTAGCTCAATTGTACCGTGACAACATGAAGCTGGTCGTCTGAAGACTCTGGTCTTGGTTCTGGTGGCAAAGTCCATTGAAGCTGGACAGCTGGGAAGGTTTCAGGCCCCATTTGCTAGGAGATTCGAAGAGAGGACAGGGAGTTAGTGCCGTTACCTTGGCAACACTCTGTCACATTATAATGAGGCTCAGTGGTAGCAGGAAGCCTAGCTTAAAGGAGTACAAAGCCTATCGATTTGCTGGTGTCCTGAGGAGGCACACCAGGCAAGCTGGCTGCTCCATCAGGAAGACAGCGGGTGAGGTAGTTAGGGAGCTAGGAAGTGGGGCGGACCAAGCTGGCCCAGTGCTCAGTAGCCCTGGTGGCTGGGCACCCACTGAGTCATGAATGAGACCGGTGGGATTCAAGGCAGGCATGGAGGGATTGGGGCTGCCCCAAGTGGGAGACCTTGAACCTTAGCAGGAAAGCCTTGTGTCTGGAGAGTTGCATGAGGTGTGGCAGCTTGGAGGACTGGGCTATCCTGAGATAAGGTGGATCCAAAAGAAGTCAGTGGGCAGTGGGACAGGAAGGGTGACCACTACATCCACCCTAACACAGAAGTAGGGCCAATCAGCACAGGCTTCAGCTTTGACAGCGCAAGTTCAGAGAAGGACCAGGCGTGGAGCACTGAGGACCAAAGGAAGGGGAAACTGAGCATGCAAGCTGCAAGCCTTCAACACAGGACTGGCAGAGTCCAAGTGAAGATGTGGGGTGGAGATGCACAAGCCTCCATCCAGTGGCGATTTGCATAGAAGTCTTTCCGCGATGATGAACTTCAGGAAAGTCAGTGGCTTTGACTCTGCTTTATTCTTCCCTTGCTTTATATTCAGCTACAGTGTAATTCTGTTGGCCTCTGTTTCTGTAGGTCCCCAAGGCCACATATGGAAGATAATCCCCAGGAATGGGAGGTTACAGAAGTGGGCTAAATGATACATGGTAATCACTATTTATATAGTTTTGCATTGCACCGAGTATTAGCAACAATTTAGAGGTGACTGGCAGTGTGTGGGAGGAAATATAGGGACTATGCATCAATTAAAAATATAAAATTTCAAAAATTGAAATAGGGGACTAGAGAGACTCAGGTGTTAAGAGCCGCTGCTGCTCGCTGCTGCTCTCTCAGAGGTCTGGAGTTAGATTCCAGCGACTGCTTCGGGTGGCTCATAACTGGTAACTCCAGCTCTAGGAGATCTGCCACTCTCTGTCCTCCATGGATACCTGCGCTCACCTGCACAGTCGCGCAATTAAAACTAATACAAACAAATCTTAAAAATTAGAAAAAATAAAACTGAAAACATTGACTAAAGTAAGCAAGGAGATAAAACATGCATAAGTGTGTACAAGATATAGTAAAGCCTCCCACCCTTGTGCTGAGGGACACAGAGTTTCCAGGTTGAATAGTCAAGGGACAGCTGCACTCTCTTCCCATTTCCAGCCATCCCTGTTTCACGCCAGGCAGACTGGGTTTGACTCTCACTAGTGTCCTTGCTCCACTGGGTGGACACAGATTGGGGCACTGATCACCCATTTCACTGGCAAGGATGCATGGGGCACCTAGAAGTGACCAGGATCATAGCAGCTCCTGAGAGGCAGAGCTGGATCAGAACCTAGGCTGTGTGGCTTAAAGACTACAGACGCCCAATTAGTTGCTTGTCTTCTGTTCATGTGCATGAAAGGATAGACATGTAAGAACCAAGTACTCTCTCTCTCTCTCTCTCTCTCTCTCTCTCTCTCTGTGTGTGTGTGTGTGTGTGTGTGTGTGTGTGCGCGCGCGCGCACGCGTTTTTGTTGGGGATGGAACCCACTGCCCTGTGCATGCATTGTCATTGACCTATATTCCTAGACTGTATAAGTAACTTTTAAAAACAAGTTTTATCAACACTAACACACAATTCTTCCATTTAGAGTTCTTGCTGTTCTTCAAGAAGACCCAAGTTCGGTTCTCAGTATCCACATCAGGAGGATTATGACTATCTGTAATTACAGCTCCCAGAAACCAATGCCCTCTTCTGGCTTCTGCAGGGACTCTCATACATGGTACACACACATACACACACACAAATAAATACATAAAAATAAATAAATCTGAAGCATGCAAGTCAAGGGTTTTGGGCCTATGGCTTTATTATATTTTATTGGGGTAAGAATATATCCAATATATAACATTTGAGGCATCATTGCCTCCATCTTCAAAACCTTTCTCATGGCCTCAAACACGACTTGTTCTCAGTGACCATTCCTTACTCCCCTCCCTTCATCCTTGGGGATTTCTCAACTCCTTTCTAAGGTGCACCTGCCTCTGCCTTCCCAGCACCAGAATGTCGTCTTCCTGGAACTTTTTACAAGCATCCTGGGGATCCAAACTCAGGTCCTCATGCTCCTGCAGCAAGTGCTTTGACAACTGAACCATCGTTGGCCCATTTTTACTTTTCAAATAATACAGCCATCTGGCCCCGCCACTCCATTTCTAGGAACTGAAGGTAGCACCTGAGACGGGTGTTTACATCCATCTTCACCACAGCTTCCTGCAGTAGCCGGGAAGGGAAATATCCAAACATGCCAGTAACGCCCAAACAAGCAGACAGACAGAGAAACAAGATTCACCCCAGAGCCACACCCATGAAACACTGTTCAACACTGAGAAGGAAGAGTGAGTATGTGACAGATGTTACCATGGGGATGAACCTCACCCAGCCACCGAACAACCGATATCAAATGACACTATTCTCGTGCCACTGGACCTAAAAGGATGCCACACACACCAACACAAGATCAGATGCCCATCCCATCCTCCACCTAGGTATGGAACACCGCCCGCACCTCTCACTACTCACCCTTCAGCCCCTTCTTGATTAACCTACATGGCCAGGGGATGGCTTCTCCCAGTCTCAGGTAAGCTGTCTCCCCACTGTTTCTGGAAATACCCTTGCCATGCTGCTCCTTAAGGGTCACCTAGAAGGGACCACCTGTGCAACTTGTGGGCTCGGCTTCTAAGGATGCCGCTCCACCCATCCCCGACGCTTCCCTTCACCATCCTCTCATCACTCAGTGGTCCCTGACTTGAGTTCCCAACACCGGTCTCCAGAGCTCCCCTTGGCCTAAGGCCGCCGGGATGGAGTTGTCTAGCCCAGTTCAATTTCCCCCGCCTTTTTGATGTCACATCCTGTCCCAGCCTGCCTCCCCGCCGGCCACCGCCCTCCCTCCTCCCATCCCAGCCCAAGCGAGGAGCGCCGGTCCCTCGGCGCCACCCCCGCCCGCGCCCCTCACCGAGCAAACTTTTGGCATCGCTGCAGCCCGGGCGCGCCGCCGAGCTCCGCAGGGCGCGCCTCTCCGCCGAGCCTGGGAGCGCGGGGACCCGCCTGGCGCGCGGGGAGAAGCAGGCGCAGCCCCCGCCCCGCCGGCCCAGCCCTGCCCGAGAGGCAGTCACTCCGGAACCGGGACCATAAATATGCAGAGCGGAGGCTCGGCGCAGCACAACCCGCGCGCCGCCCGCCCCGGCTGCTGAGCAGGCGCCGCCGGAGCCCGAGCCGCGGCCGGAGCCCCAGCCCCAGCCGGGAGCGCGTCCACGTCCCCGCAGCCGCCAGCCGCCAGCACCCAGGCCCCGCACGCCAGGACGTCGGAGCGACCGCGAGACATGCAACCGGCCCGGAAGCTCCTCAGCCTCCTGGTCCTCCTGGTGATGGGCACCGAACTCACCCAAGTACGTGTGACCAACGCCATTTTCCTCTGCCAGGGCCACCGAGAGCCGGGCAAAGTCGGGGAGCTGTCCCCGGGGCTGGGGCTGAGGAGGGAACCGGAGTGCCATCCGGCCGGGCTTGAGGGAAGGGTGCGGGCTGATCTAGACTGGGTTACTGCAGCGCTGGTTCTGCGGGGCACAGCAGCCCCTTTCCCAAGACCACCTCCCCACTCCTGTTGAGAAGTTCAGAGGGCAACCTGGGGGCTTCGTTTCCTGGGTTTGTCATCTGGTAGGGAAGACAGAGGCGACAGCCAAGCCCCTAGGCATTCATGCCAGCGGAGGTACTCCTGCCTCCCAACACACCCCCCTCGGTGGCCCGTCTGTCCCTTTGGGAACAACGCTACTCTCTATACGGTGGGCATGGTGCCACTAAGCCCTGGAAGGGCAGCTGCGAGGCGCTGGGGTGCATTGTTGGCTGATTGTGGAGGATTTGGGGGCTGTGGCTACACGCGGCTAGAAGCATGAGTGATGCGCTGTGTGCATGTGGGACGGCTGGAGATGCCCAGCGCTCATCTGTCCAGAACAATGTGCCGACCGGAGTGTGTCTCTGTGGGGGTTTTCTCCATTTTAAAACTGCAGCTTGGGAGGCTGTGAGCTCCCAGCTGGGAGGCTGTTTTGCTACTAGGGTGCTTGTGCTCCCAGGAAAGAGTCTGCCAGCTTTGGGGCTGCTCAGAAGTGACATTAAAATGCCCTTTGTGCAGTGCCACTGTGCCTTGATCTGAGTGGAGCCCCCCCACCCTTGGCAGTCAGAAGTCCAGGATGTGGATGACAGCCCACCTTTTGGTCCCAACCCCAGCTGCCTGGACCATCTATCCATCTCCTAGAAAGAAAGAGGAAACAAAGGAGAGAGGAGAGGCCAGAGAGCAGGAGGAAGACGAGATGGAACGAGCGTCCCTTGTTCACCTGGAAGCCCTTGCTGGCTTGGTTGTCTTTGTCCAGGACACACAGTTCAAACTTGACATGACAGTGGGATTTGTTGTCCCACTTCCCCTCAGTACCTTTTTACTTGGAGCTTCCTGGACAGACAGACAGTTACACATAGAGAGGGTCTTCGTGGAACTCTGGGGAAGGAGTTTCTTTGACCACTCTGGAGAAAGCCTGAAGGAGGGTGCTGCCCGTGCATGGATGACTGAACACACACATCACACATACACACATACATACCACAAACACATACACACCACACATACACACATACATACCACAAACACACACACCACAAATACATACACACACACCACAAACACATACACACACACCACAAACACATACACACATCATGTACACACACCACACATACATACCACGCACTCACACACAAATCCATGTGCCAATTCCATCTCTCAGTGGGTTAACCTTACAAAGGGCAATGCCTTACTGACATATCTTGGCATAGAGATGGTTGTTGATTGTGGTACTGGGTGGTGTTGAAAGTGACTGTTCCCATAGACCCTCTGGCCTTAATGGCATTTTCCCCCTCTGGCTACAAGCTTTTCCTCCCTAAATCCTCTACCTGTCTTTTCAAACATTCACCGTTAACGGGAGAAACTTTTAATTCAACTTCAGTTAGAAACTTTGTCTCTATGGTGGTGTTTGCCCATCTGTGCTAACAGAGCCTGCTCTCCAGCAAGGGTCCTCAGCAGACCCCTACACACTCAATACCAGCATCTCTGGACCCCAGAAGAGGCTCCCTCCCTGAAGGCTGCCTTCAGGACCCTGGTCAGCTCCCGCAGTCCCAAGCCTTCGCAGTGCTTGAAAGACAATGAAGCTATTTGCTTGCCTAGGTTTTCTCTTAGAGGTTGAGCCTTGAGGTTCCTTTGAGGACAGCCAGAAGCACTCCCTCCTCACATCTCCTGCTAACCCTGCCCTCCTCGGACCAGCCTCTGGAGTCTCCTCTGTAGAATATTGCCTGGCAAATCCGTTATCCCTGAAGGTGATGGGGTTTTAGCACCAAGTCTTATGAAAAAAGATCTCTCAAACCACCCAACCATGTTGAGTCTTGGAAGGCTCAGATGCCTCCACCTAGGTTCTGTGCTCAGAAGCCCCTTTGGGACGGGGACAGGTGGCTCTTGTAGTCTGTGGTGACAACCTGAGACGTGAGTGTAGGCTTCACTGAGTCAGTTGGTCCCTTAGGATATCCCTGCCTGGAAATCTGCTTTTTCAATTCTACTGTGACAAGACACACTACTCAAACACCTTTGGACCTCAGAAAGAATCTGTATGCCACCCCCTCCCCCCGTGGAAGGGGAACTGCTCCCCACAGCCTCACTTGCTTTTCAACTCTTCCAAACACTGAGGGCCAAGATTCCAGGGGAGTAAGTGTGAACTGGTACAGGTGGGAAAGAGAACCAGCCAGAGATAGATGGGCCAATCGGACCCATAACGAGGGCTGCCTTCGGGATCTAGGCAGGCAGGTGGGGCAGGGAGCACGTGCTGGGCCATCTGTTCTCCCAGCAGCTGACTCAGGAGCGATCCGCTCAATCAAATGCCAAGTGCTGATTGACAGCTTGCTCCATGCAAAGCTGTGGCCCTCGTGAACTTTGTTCTCAGACAGAAAGCGCGTGGTGTGGCTTTGTTCTGCGGTTTTCAATAAAAGGCTGACATTCATGCTCTTTGAGGGCAGTGTCAGTGACATCATCTTGAGCCTTCCAGTGGGAGCACTGGGTTGTTTCTTTCAGTCCTGGGTTGGAGGCATAACTGGGGCTCCTGGTCTCCAGGCTCATGCACAGCCCACCCCGAGCTTCTGCTTAGATAGAAGCGTGGTCTGTGGGAGTTGAGTAAGAAGGGTTGGAAAGTTCTGCAGCGATGACCTTGAACTAGAGGGTTTTATTCTACTCTAGTCACACTAAACAGTGACCAGGTGACCTTGAGTCAGCTCTCAACCTCTCTGAGCCGGACCTTCCATCTCTTTAGGACAAGGATGGTTAAATGGGATGATTTTATGGACTTCTCTGTCCCACAAACCCCTTGTCCCGTTCTTGCATCTGCTCTACTCAGTAGCTCTATTCTATAACAAGTCTTTCTTGGCCATCAGCTGGTTGGATTTAACCCCTTCAGATATGGCTTATGGTCATATACAATCCAAGTCTTCATCATCGTCATCTGGGGCAATACACTTTGTGAGAGGATGCCAGGCTCTGCCATGTCATTTAGGCTAAGTATTGTTTGTGTCAACTGCTCTAGCTGAGAATGGAAGAAGCTAGGGAAATGGGTGACACCCCAGATGGGTGCTAGGGTTGTTTCCAAGTGACCCCCTAGCAGGCAGATAGGGAGGAGGATGCAGGAAGAAAAAGGAGCTGCAGAGGCTGCTGTTGACAAAGGACTCAGAAACCTTCCCTCCTGGGCCCCACGCTCTGCAACTGTGCTGGGGTCTGTGTCTCATTAGCCATCACACCCAGTCCAGCATGGCTTTCCCTAACAGAGCAGCGCCACTGACAGCCTAGTGAGGCCAAAGCTGCCCTGCTGATAGAACTTCCCTCGCGCCAACTGTGGCTGTGACTGCTGCTTCATTTCTGTCTTCACGGAGTGACTACTGGCTCTTGGTCCTGGATTCTGATAAACTGCTCATCACTGGAGGTGCTTGCAGCTATAATAAGCCTTAACCCACACCAGGCACCTGGCTACCCTGGGTAGTTCTGTGGATGGGCAGGGTAGAGACAGAGTAGGTGATGTTAACTTCAGCCCTCAGAATCCCCTTAAGCCTGAGTCAGGGGGTGCCGTGGACGCTTTGCACATCTGCACAGTCCTTCCGCTCATTCCAGCCCCTCCTCTGCCTTCATTACAGAGTGTGTGTGATGAGGAGGGTGACAGGAAGTCAGGCAGGACTGTCCTCTTTCTCTGCACATCTTACTTCAGAACACACAGAGCATATGCACTGGGCACTGCCTCAGGGGCTGGTGACAACCTCTGAACACAAATGCTAGGCCCCTGAGACACACCACTCTGCTACCTGGGCCTGCTTACCTTGCTGATAGGAAGTCTCGCAACCCCCGGGAGCATGGGGGCAGAGTACTTTAAATCCCTCATACACAGCAATTTGCTCCTCATTCCCACCTCAGTATTCCCCAATCAAGAGCTAGTGCCTGTCTGCTTTGGGTAGTATTTATTGCTAAATTATCAGGCCCTGTAATCAGTATTAACATCGCCATGTAAGGTAATACAAAACTAATTACCAGCTGCGCTGGATTAGATGGCGGGGGGGGGAGGACGACTGTGAGCCTGAGCCTGGTGAGGAGAAAAGGCAGCTTCCAGCCTTGGGGGAGGGTGTGGATGCTGTTTCTGTACAAGCTAGCACAGTTAGCCCCACTTCCAGGTGACATAGGTCACCATTGCAGTCCAATGGAGAGTGGGAAATGGAAAGTAAAACCTTCCCTCCCCCCCTTTCTCTTTTTCAGATTGTTACACATAGAGAAGCTCTACCGAGGCTCAGGGTGCTGGGAGGTCAGTTAGCCGTCTGTGACATCCTCCTGCCAGGAAATATGTAGGAGGACTAACTTTTCACACCATAATGTCCCTATGACCTGGGGTCACCCTCATTCTTAAAATGAGGACACTAAGCCTCAGGGAGAGGGGGTAACGTTTATGGGAGCCCCAGATGCAGCCCCAGCTCTGTCTAATACCTAAAATTTAGGTGCCTGCTAAAATAGAAAAATGAACAGCTCTGTGTCGTGAAGCACCTGAAAGAGGAGGCACCTGGTGTGTCCCCAGGTTACACCAACCTCTGTGGTACAGAGCTGCAGATGGCTATCTAGCTGTGGATAAGATGCTGACCTGGACAATTGGCATTCAAGGGGAAGCAGGGAAGGGAGGAAGGGGCAGTCATAGGATCTGAACCTTATGGTAGGAGTTTCTGTCTTCCCACTAAGGCTCAGGCCTCAGGTGGGTCCCCTCACCTTCAGAGACCCAGGGGCATCTGATAATGCATGCCAAGGTGCCTGGGTTCATTCTTAAAGCAATGCCAGGGGTTATAGGGGAGTCCAGCACCTCCTTGGAGTACCAGTGTTTACTTGCTCAGGTGATTTGAGACCCCAGAAGTCACAAGTAGAACCTAGCCATGTGGAATGGATGCCACCTATTTCCAGGTCTTTAGATCACCCAATCTCTGTGTGGGTGTGGCTCCATCACTTTGCAAGATCTGTGTAGTTTACACAGTGCAGGGATGACCTAGGCCTCCTCAAAGGGGCTGGCACCGTCTACACGTGATCCGCCCTTGTTTGGGGTTTCTCACCAATAGGTTTTCTGCCTACACCATCTGCTAGTCTCTGCACCTAGATTAAAGCTCATGGCCACTGCTCGGGTAACATTGGAAAGAGTGGTTTCTTTACAGATATGAACATGGCTCTATCTCTTTCTCCTCCGAGCCACTGGTTTGTCCTAATTCCAATTCTGACCAGGATGCTCCCTGGGTACTGATCGGTGAGATTTAAAAACTGGCACCCCCAAATATAGCACAGTTGGTGGAGTGCTTGCCCAGCATGCACACAAGGCCTTCTGAGTTCTTCTGTATAACCATATAAAACTGGGCTAGAGGCTCCAAAACTCAGTGTCAGCTACACGGTGAGTCTGAGGTCAGTCTGGGATACCCAGGACCTCATCTCAAAATAAAATCTGAAGCCAGGTATGGTGCCTCATGACTATAAATCCCAGCATTTAGGAGGCTGAGGCAGAAAGATTGCCTTGAGTTTGAGGCTATGCTGGGCTACAGAGTAAGACCCTTTCTCTAAACAAGACAAAATATTGTATAACCAAGTAAAAAAGAGGGAGGAAAGAAGCAGAGAGAGAGAGAGAATTAAGACTGAAGAATCCCAGGAAGAGATTGGAGGATGCTGCCCCCTCAACATCTCTGATTGGTTGACCTTACTTACCTAAAACAATTCTGTGTTTATGTTATCCAATCCAGCGATCTGAGTGGATGCTCATCTCGCCCCAGAGGAATTGTGTTCCTGCTCAGAGCTGCCCCCAGTATACAGAATGGCTCTCCTGCAGGCTCTGAGAAGGGCCTGGTGTTTGAGGGTCTGAGAGAGAACACGGGTGCATTTCTCAGTGCATCTCAGGGTGCTGGTTACATTTAGAGAACACAGCAGAATTCAAGTGGGGAGAGGCTTTTCCAGCAATTGTGCCTTCAGAATGTGAGTCCTGCACCCTGACGCCCACCCAATACATGGCTGCCCCTGCTCTGTTACACGGGACTACCTGGCCCCTGAGTCTAGTCTCTTGATTCGGCTGTGTGTATGGCAGTCAGGGAGAGGACCCGATTATTGTCCTGAGCCTATCAGTGGCACTAGGGACTCTCAGGCAGGAGTTTTTCCAAAGATAGCAGAATCTTTGTTAGCAGTAGCGGAGAATCTTCACAGCTCAGCCTTGGCTCTGCAATGAGAGACCTCCATGCAGCAGAGGGGACAGGGTTTAGGGAGAGCCAGTGTCTTCAAGAGCAGGGTTTACAGAACCTGACAGCATTAGAGTCTACAGGCTGAGCAAGTATGGCATCCCTGGTGCTCCTCCATTCCCTGCTGGATACCCCTTGTCAATGCGAAGTCTCTAATCATGCATAGTTTAATTCACATCTAGGTCAGGTGCTGCTGCCAGAGAAGTCAGCCTGTCCTCAGCTACGGAGACTTCTCTCCTGGGACGGAGGAAATGGAGTGTTTATAGCTCCTGGAAACCGCAGTGTAGCCCCTAGGGGAATGTGTCCATGGAGAGGCGCCACTTCCCTGGTTTGGCCCCAGTTCTACAGGAAAGCTGAGGGCACTGGGGCTAAGACTTCCTACAGACATTAATGAAAGAAGCTAGGCCTGAGGAGGCAGCATGGCAAACAGATCTCTGGATGTGCAGGGAGCAGGTTCAGACACATGAGCCAGAAACACGCAAGATCCGGCCTTTGTGGGGGGGCACTGTTTCAGGGACAACTGAGTCTTCTGCTAGGAGGGTGTGGCACTTGGTCACTGGGAGACTTGAATGGCTAGAACCAGAGTAGAAGAGAGGACCTCAGCTCCCTGGATTAGCTCTCTTGCTAGCTCTGCTGACAAACCCCAAACGCAGAAGCTCCTGGTGGCTGAGGGCATTTCTCTTCCCTGGCTGGGCTGGCCCTGGAAGCTCCGCCTTCCTACCAGGGCCACAGGGAAGGGCAACTCCTCTCACTCTTGCTTCCCATGATACAGGCAGAGAGCAAGGGCAGCAAGACAGCCGCATTCCCCAAAGCTGCTCAGATATGCTAAAATGGCAGGTCCTACCCCCTTGGCCTATGGGCGGTAGTCCAGAGTACAAGGAGTCAGGCTGAGGTGGGGGTGGAGAGCACACTACCCATCTGTCCTCCTGGAGGACCCATATGGGCTTATGTGGGGGATCTACAGCCTGGCTGCCCGTGGGGCCTCTTGTGGCTGCTGGAAGAATGTCCTGGGCTAAAAGCAATCATTTTCCTGTTCCCGGAATGTTCAGTCTGCCTCAGAGAAAGATCAAAAGGGCAGGGAAGGGGAAAGAAGGTAGCTCCATGTGGGAATGCTTCCATTTGTCTCTCTGCCACTGCCTCTCTCTGTCCCTCTGTCTTTCTACCCTTCTCTCTGTATGCCTCGATCTTCTTTTTTCTGTGTCTATATCCATGTCTCTTTGTTGTGTCTCTGTGTTTCTCAGTGTCTGCCTCACTCTCTCTATCTCGGTCCCTCTGTTTCCGTCTCTTCTTGTCTCTATTGCTCTTCTTTCTCTTTCTTTCTTCTCTCCCACCCCCTTTCCTCTTCCTCCTTCCTTTTTAGCTTATTCTCCCCCTCTTCTCTTTCCCTCTCCTGTTCCTCTCAAACTATTTGAAAACAGGCCGCATAGACATTGCTATTAGTCAGTGTGTCACCCAGAGTTTGTCCAACAGAACTGTTCTTGCTAGGGCGCATCAAGAAGTGAGTGGGAGACCGGCGTCCCACCAAGTGGTCACTGCTGGCCCTGATGCCTGGGCAGGTTCCTGCCCTATGGCCTCAGTTCTCTGGCAGTGGGTGAGGTGGTGCTGGTGTACTGCACACTTTTAGCCCTTGTTCCCCGTCATTGCCAGGCAATTCCTTAGAGTTCTCACCCTCTGTCTACCATGTGCTTAGATCCCTCGTCCCCTATCCACAGGAGGGCTGTGTCTGGGCAAGTGTTCTGGCCCAACTTGTGGACTCAGTCCTTGTTTTCAGAGATGAAGAACTTGGGCCACAAAGGGAGGTCCGCCTTCTTGTTTCCTGATTCTGGATACATTTGTGCAAATTCCAAGCCAAGGCCGCTAAGGGAAGGGCATAAGGATAGGGACCTGAGACAGTGTCACCACAGGTGACAAAAACACAGGCCTTCTGAGATCTTACCAGTTTCAAGAACAAGAACTGCAGAGAGCTCCAGCTGATTTCCAAAGGTCATCAGGATTGCGAGTTGTATAGGTTACACACTCCCAGCATCCAGGAGGAGACTATGGCCAAGACATCCAAAGGGCAAGGGCACTACCATGATTTTGGGCTTTACCCCAAGAATGGGTTGTTTCAGCACACTGCCTGGGCCATATCTGGTCTACTTCCAAAGCCAACCAGCTCATATGTATAGTGGAGCTTGGGGTAGCACTCCTTTATGGCATTCTGTGAAGTCCCAATGACGTCCTGTATGGCAAATCCCCAGGATTGTCTGGGCACAGCACCTGCTCTGTCAGTGTGATGATTATTCAGTGGCAAATGTGGGTGAGCCCTCGTTTCAAGGGAAATCGTGTGAAAATTGGGTTTGAGTTTCTCTTTAGGAACACTGACTGTTGACTGGCACCATGGATGCTTTGACATAAATGCCTATGTTCTTCAACAATCCAAGGATCACTTCTGGAAATGCTGTGGGACACACTAGATCAAATGGCACTCACTCTAGCTCTTCCTCATGTCCCCCACATATGCCTTAGGGACAGTTGACCCTCCTGCCAAATCTGGAAAAAGAGCCTGAGCAGGACATTGCTTTAGACCTGGAAGGGTTGGGAGGGATTAACTTGAACCTCTCAGCTCCTCAGATCAGCTCAGGTGAAGGTGGGGCAACTTGTGTGAGAAACTCAGGTACAGATGAAGAGACTTGGGTACAGGTGGAGAGAATCAGGTGCAGATGGAGAGGCTCAGGTGCAGATGGAGAGACTCGGGTGCAGGTGAAGAGTCTCAGGGGAAGGTGGAGAAGCTCAAGTGAAAGTGGAGAGGCTCAGGCACAGGTAGAAAGGCTCAGGTACAGGCAGAGAGACCCAGGTGCAGGTGGAGAGGCTTGGGTGCAGGTGGAGAGACTCGGGTACAGGTGGAGAGACTCAGGTGCAGATGGAGAGGCTCAGGTACAGTTGGAGAGGCTTGGGTGCAGGTGGAGAGACTCAGGTGCAGGTGGAGAGGTGCAGGTAGAAAAGCTCAGGTGCAGGTGGAGAGGCTCGGGTGCAGGTGGAGAGGCTTGGGTGCAGGTGGAGAGACTCAGGTGCAGGTGGAGAGGCTCAGGTGCAGATAGAGAGACTGGGGTTCAGGTGGAGAGACTCAGGTAGAGGTGGAGAAGCTCAGGTGGAGGTGGAGAGACTCAGATGAAGACAGAGAAGCTCAGGTGAAGGTGAAGAGGCCCAGGTACAGGTGGAGAGGCTCAGGTGCAGGTGGAGAGACAGGTACAGGTAAGAGAGGTTCAGATGTAGGTGGAGAGGCTCAGATGCTGGTGGAGAGGCTCAGGTGCAAGCTGAGAGACTCAGATACAGATAAGAGAGGCTCACGTACAGGTGTAGAGACTCAGGTGCAGGTAGAGAGATCCAGGTGGAGAGGCAGAGGTGTAGGGTAGAGGTAAAGGTGCATGTGGAGAGGCTCAGGTACATGTAAGAGAGACTCAGGTGCAGATGGAGAGTCTCAGGTACAGGTGGAGAGGCTCAGGTGCAGGTGAAGAGGCTCAGGTACAGGTGGAGAGGCTTGAGTGCAGGTGGAGAGGCTTGAGTGCAGGTGGAGAGGCTCAGGTGAAGGTGGAGAGGCTCAAGTGCAGGTGGAAAGACTCAGATGCAGGTGAGAGAGGTTCAGCTGTGGCTGCAGATGTGGAGGTTCAGGCCCAGATGGAACGGCTGGTGTTCTGGGCTGGAAGCCCTGTATTCACCCTCTATGAGGTGATCAGATGTGTATTTCTTTAGTTCTCTTGTCACCTTAGACAGATTCCGAAATGACGACCAGTTTTGACAAGCACCAGTGTGGGTAGGGTCAGTATTTCTTTCCCCCTGGGCGAATGCTTGCCATTTGGTGTCAGCTTAGTTCCCAGGGATCTTGGGAATTCTGAGCCAGTTCCTCTCTGGCAAGTTCTATGGGAGTTGCATTAACTACATCTAGCACTCCTCAGGCCCGACTTCTCACACAGGCTCACAAGAAATATGAACTGGGAGTCAAATCTCCAGTCAAGGCACAATGACCTGTCCTGGTGAGGGTGGGAGAGAGTCCCTGGTCAGTGGTACTGAAGGCTTCCCACTTATTTCTGGAACTACTTAACAGTCTCAGGCTTCATTGTTGTGAACGCCCTGGATTCTATTTTCTTTCAAAAGCCCAGCTAAGTTAAGCTCCTCCAATTCAGGACAGCAATTGGAACATTACTCACCTAAGGCAGAGTCGGGAGCTCTCCAAAACCATTATGGTTATATGCCTACCATAGGTCCCCCACCCAGAAGGTATCTCTGCTTATGGGGAGCTACTTTTCACTTCTCTGTGGCATTTGATTGACAGCAGGCACCAGAGAAATGTCAGAGGGCTCAGGGGCATCACACCTTGCATCAAAACCCAGCTCCGTAGCCTGCCCAGCATAGGTTGCTGGCTGAGCTCAGTTTTTATTTGAAAAGGTGACAATAGCTGTCACCACAGTCTTCTGGGCTTGTCCCTGCCCTGATCCTTTATCCCAAGGACACCTCACAGAGGAAAGCTACTGCTGTTGAGCCCATTTTGCAGGTGAGAGCTGAGCCACAGAAAACCTCATTAGCTGGGTCACCATCTCATGGAAGTTCATGGCAGTGCTCACTTGACCCCAGGGTCTGAATCTAGAGAGGTCCCTCCCTCCAGTGGGAACCTCTGCCCATCAGACAGACAGCAGGAAAGGTTCAACAGTGCTTGGCCATGGAGTGTTCCTCACAAAGCCAATTAAGGACTCCATGTTGAATCTGACAAGGAGCTTGGAGCATGCTGCCCCTTGTATCTTGCACTAAGTTGGATATTCAATAAAAGTCTGTGACTTCTGAGATGGAGGCGACTTTTGTGAACTGGTTGGATTTGAATTGTTGATAAACAATAAGTGTCCCTTATTTTTGTGTAGTGGAGAGCAAGTATGTATGACTTGGGCAGACACAGCTGTGGCCCTGAATCTGTAAAATACGCAAGGCAGGGCAGCATCTCTGTGCTTGTCTAATCCAGCAAGACCACTGGGTGTGACTAGCCTGCAGTACCAGCTTTCACTGAGAGATGGTGCCCTTCCCCAACAGTTGTAATTTTGCTGGCATTAGACCCAAACCAGAGGCACCAATGAATACTGTACATTAGCCAGAGAAATAACTTCAATTGATTTCTTGAGCCAGCCGGCCTCACACCCAGCACTCAGGCCAGGATCATCTTGGCTGTCGTTGAAGTTGACTCTGCAAACGGGGACAGAACACAGAGAGTCAAGTCCTAGGAATGTGTCACATCCCCTCTTGGCAGATATCAGGGAGTCTCCCTTTGTCCTGACATCTCTTCCAAACCCCCTTCCAGGGAGTCTAAATTGACCAGGTGGGAAAGACTGCAGTGGCGGTTGGATGTCTTTCTTTACCCAGGGCTGGGACAACTTGGAGGAATGCCTACAGGACCTGGCTTTCTTCCGCTTAGAAGGCTGTTGCAAAGTCAAAAGCACTATTAAGGTGTTTTGCCGGCTGTGCTGTTGTACTGAGACTTACAGGTCTTAGCACAGATGCTGCTGAAGCTTGCCCTGCCCCTGAGCTGGATCCCTGAGACAGACGCCTGCATGTCTAGGCCCACAGCACAGATGCCTGTCGCTCTATCCACCAATGCGCACACCAGAGTCCAGGGCGATCATGGGGCATGGTCTGTCTAGTGCCTCCTGAGCCCCAAGCTGCCAGCAGCTCCTGATGGTAGGTGGGCACACTCTCCTGCACCCCCTACTGTGCATAGCAGGCAACCAGCCCCTTCTCTGTTTAAACCTGCTCCAGAAACCCAGGATGGTACCCCTAGGAATTCCAACTGTCCTTTCCTTCAGAGATAGGTTCCCGGCAGTGTCTTTCACTTTGTAGCCACGCCTTTACTCCTGTACTGGCACTGGAGACCCCACAAGAGCTTTTCTTCCCCTATAAGGCTGAAGAGAAGCTCCAAACTGACTGGAATTCAATCCACCTGGGAAGACGAATCCCAGCAGTAAGGGTGGTGTGGTTCATCCTTCCGGGAACCCTTGCCACAAGCAGGCATGAGTGGAGCTGGGGCTTCAGCGAGACAGGGTCATGGGTATGACCGAGAGAGCTGAGGAGGGAGGACAGTGAATGGGTGTCATGTGAGATTTTGAGGATTTTATTTTTTTTTTTTTACGGTTTGAGGCAGGTTTGTCTATCCTGGGTGACCCTAACTCTTCGGCCAACGAGTTTGCAGACCTCGCTGTCTGCAGCCAGGGGGCGGCAGGGAGCCGGAGCTCGGAGGAAAAATCCACCCATTTCCTGGGCAGATTGCGTCGGCCGCCGCCCGGCCGTGTCCCCGCCTCCTGGCCGCGGCCCCCGCGCACAGACCGCGCCGCGCTCAGAACCCGGTGGCCCTTCTCGGCAGCGGAGCGCGCAGGGACGCGGCAGCGGCGGGCAGCGCGGGCGGGTAGCACGCGCCGGGCAGGGCCGCCTGGTCACCTCCCAGCGCCGGGGCGGCGCGGCGATGGCCAGGGCGCACAGGGCGGCGGAGACGGACGGGCGGCGGCGGGCGAAGGGGGCGCGGGGACGCGGCCGGGCGCCCCTGCCCGCCGTGGTGCCCGCCGCCTGAGGCTGCCCGGGGCGCAGGAGCCAGCGCCAGAGCGGCACGGGCGCAGGAGGCCACTTGAGGCGCGATGTCGGTTCCGCTGCTGAAGATCGGGGTCGTGCTAAGCACCATGGCCATGATCACCAATTGGATGTCCCAGACACTGCCCTCGCTGGTGGGCCTCAACACCACCCGGCTCTCGGCCGCCAGCGGCGGGACGCTGGACCGCAGCACCGGCGTAAGTGAGCCCGCCTTGCGCCCTCCCGGCCCCTCCTCCCTCCTGCCTCCTCTTGGGTCGGAGCTCCGGACTGGTCCCGCGGTGCGGTACAGGATGGGGTCACCTGGGGAGGAAGAGATGCAGGGGCGAGGGTCACAAACCCACCCTCTGTGCTGCCGCTAAGCAGCGCCTCCGGTTGCGGCCGTCACCCGCACTCTGGCATCTCCGGGCGATGCTTTCTGCGCCCGGTCCCCTTGAGGGGCTTGAGGACACCTGCTCGGTTGCTGGTGGGAGGGGTTCAAAAGTCCAGAGTCCTTGTTCACCAATATTAGGAAGTCTTTCCTTGCGAAGCTTAGGAAACTGAAACTAGGGACTTGGGGACTTAGCCAAGGTCACTCAGCAAGTAAGGGTTGGAGATGCTGCTTAAAGCCTTTTGTGGGCTAGGTCCAGTCAGGACTCAGCTCGCCCTACTTTGTAAAAGGCGGGCTGGACGGAGTGGAGCCCCAGGCAAAAGATAAGAGCTCGGTGGTCTCATCTGAGACCCCCAAATCCCGAGGCACCCTACTCTTCCCATCCCCATTCGAAGATCTAAGGGTCCTCTCCAGAGCTTAAGAGGAGCTGGGCGGGACCGGACCCCCCCACCTCCAGCGCGCGGCTTCACCCACCCCTCTCTATCGGCCTCTGAAATGGAAATCGCATCTCTGTGCCATCAGCAGCCTGGGGAGGGGAGCGTTGGCTAAGGGTTGGGGTGGAAGGTCTGGGTAGGGCTGACTTCCATAGTGGCCGTAACAGACTGAGCTGAGACCACCCTTTCGTGAGGAGCCTCTGGAAAGGGGCCCCAGCCTAACGTTCTAAGTGGAAAGGAGAGGTGAAGGACGAGTCTTCTTTTTCCTCCAATTCTGCTCCCAAGGTCTCAGTGGTGTAACCCGCCCCCCCCCACACACACACACCTATGACTCTCGTTGGCTCTACCTCTCCTGTTTCGAGTTTCCCTAGTGCCGGACATGGCGTGTAAAACCTTTAATCCCAGCACCCAAGAGGCAGAGACAGGTGGATCTCTGTGAATTCAAGGCCAGCATGGTCTACATAGTGGGTTCCCAAAAACCAAGCAAACACAACAATCCGAATGAGTTTCCGTGATGAGGACTTTACACGGTCTGTGTGCTGAGGTTGGGTGAATGAGATAAGTACATCACTATCATAGCTTCTCTGCCTTCCTCCCCATCCCTATCTAAAAATAGCAGGGATGTGCAGGATGCCAGGGAAGGGTTTGGAGACAGTGGGCAGGCTGCAGTAGCAGGAGGGCAGGCGAGCAGGAGGCCATGGGGGTGTGTACAGGAGCATTGGTGTCTACTTCCCCTTCTGTGTTTCTGAAGGTCAGGGTCATGGGTGGTATAGAGGGCCCGCCAGGTGAACCTAGTCACTCACAGCTCTGGGTCCTTGGTGGTCTTTGGGCAGGCAAATCCTCAGGAGTGAGGTTTGGGGGTGACCCTTACACAACATGTTTATTGACATCCACCAAATGGCTTGTGGGTGGGAGCTGCATGGAGTTGGAAGGCCAACATCTTAGCCAGGCTGCTTTCAGGGAGACAGCACAGCTCTAAGCCAGTGCTGCTCTCGGTTCGTAGGCACTGACAGGGACTGTTAACAATGGTGCTTGTCTCTGAGTGTTAGGAAACAGCAGATCAAGACTCCTGGGGGAAGAGAATTCTGATTCCCTGGACTGTTAGCCACCTGGTTTCTTATATGACCCGTCAGCCAGCCTAGTGCAACTGAAGCTGCTCCCACCTCCCCAAGCATTTGTCTGGTTAGATGTCCAAACTCTGAGCATCCAGGGCTGAACCTGGATTTTTAGGCATTGTGTCTCTCTGATCTACTTCAGCCCCTGGCACCCAGGCACCAACCTCCCTCATTCTTACCCTCGTTCTCTTGTTCTCTCCCCGTTTCCTTCCCCACTTGCCCCCCTCCAGGTGTTGCCCACCAACCCCGAGGAGAGCTGGCAGGTGTACAGCTCTGCCCAGGACAGTGAGGGCAGGTGTATCTGCACGGTGGTCGCCCCCCAGCAGACCATGTGTTCACGGGATGCCCGCACAAAACAGCTGAGGCAGCTACTGGAGAAGGTGAGTGAGTCTGTGTAGGGGGTATGTGTGAGCTCACACTTGCAGAGTGCTGTGTGCCAGCCTGAGGGCCAGCCAGCCTGAGTGGCCCCATCTCAGTATTTGGGAATGGATGAGTGTGCAGACAACTGTCTGGATAGGAAGATGGAAAAGAACATGGTGACCCTGCTGGGAAGATGAATACACCTGCTTCCTGGGCTCCAGGGGCTCCATGAAAGAGCTCATTGGTAAGGCCAGAAGCATGGCTTCTTCGTCCTCTGCCATTTCTCCTCTGAGCGATGCTCAGGGTCTGGTCCAAAGGGCTCAGCAATGCTGCCAGGGAAATAGTAGACCTGGCCCACAGGCATTCCATGGGGGTGTCTCTGCTCCACTGATGAGTGGTCCCACAATTTATTCCCACCGTGGATGCTTCTGACACGAGGACAGCAGTGTGTAGTCCATGCATACACCATGAGTCTTATTTCGTTTATCACAAGACCAGAGTAGAGTCGGTGGCATGAGTCACTCCTCAGATTGATGTCCCCGGGCCACAAAGCTAGTTAGAAAGGGAGCTTGTCTGAGTAATTGGACCAGCTATCTTCCTGTTTGGCTTCTGTTTCTCAACAAGAGTGGCTATAGGCTGCCCCTTGCAAACTCTAACCTCACTACTATGAGTCCCTGGAGTGCTACCATGAGTACCATGAGGAGAAGGAAAGTGAGGGGCCTTTCCATCCTGCCCTTCTCACTCCCCCAAGAAAAGATGCCTCCAGGGGATGTGCCCTTCCACAAAAGTCACATCACACACACACACACACACACACTTATGCACGCACATGCACACGTGCACCAGGAAAGCTGGGACTTTCCCTACTGATTAGACTTAGAATTTCCAAGCCCTCACCTGTATGAGATCTGTGGGCTGAGGGCATCTCTGTAACTTGAACACAGGCGCTGAGGACAGCTTCCCTCTGGGGAAGACAGAATGGCTTTGGAGCTCAGCTTAACCCCTGCCAGGACCTGGTCTCCCCAGCTGGAGCTAGCCCGGCTGCAGGACTTGCACCTCTGTGGGCAGAGCAGCTCCCTTTTCTGGACTCAGCTGCTGAGGCAGGGGGCAGCCTAGGGATTAGAATGATTCCTGAGTTGCTGCCAGTCCCCATGTGAAAGAGACATGGGACCTTATTTCCATCATGGTGTCTGTGGGGCTTGCTCACCCTAAAGAGGTAGAGCGTGTTGGTTTCTTGGCCTGTTTTGCCACCTATAGCCACCAGAGTAAATCATTTGAAGAGAGCCCAAGTAAAAATACATTTAACAGATCCCACAGACATTTATTTACAGCAAACTAGACAGGAGCCTAATTGAGTCTTTAATTATTCAGAATTGTAGCGAAGGGGAGGGGCTTGGAGGGGCCTGAGGCCCAAGCCCCGGGGCCCTGGGAAAAGGGCAGAACTGGGAAATGGTTCCAGAATGCTCTGGGGCCCCCTGAGAATGAGGCTGCTCAGCTTCCCTCTCTGCCTATGCAGGCCACGGTCTTGCTGCTTAAAAAATTTAAAGCCCCATCTCACGCCACGTAGACTCTATTTCGGGAGGGCCTGAGCACTGGCTGGAAGAGAAGGGCCTTCATTTATGGTGCCTGCCAGCATTGCTGAGACAAGCCTGCTTGCCTTTGTGCTCTAGGGCTGGGCCTGGGCAACACGCCTCCTTTCTGGTCTACTTTGCTTTTTCTCTGCCTGTGGGGCGGGGCCAGACTTGGCACAGAGAGCACCTGCCATCTTGGGTGGCAACAGAGGAGGCTCTGGATTCCTTGGGTCCCCTGCACCTGGTCCTAGCTGAGGACTGTGGAGCTGGTTCTGTGTTGCTACCATCTGGCTTTGTGTTAGACCCACTTGGTGACACGGCAGGTCAGGTCCTGGGACCTAGGCCTAGAGGCTCTGGTTTGCCCACCTTGAATCCTTGCTGAGGACTGGGTATCAGTAAGCCTGGGCAGTTCCTCCAGGGTCTGATGCCAGAGGAGGGGATAAGGTGAGTATAAGGATGGCATTGTGTCCTCTGAAGACACAGTCTGAGTTCGGGAGCAGAGGCTTTGGAGTCCCCGCCCTTGAGCTGGCTATGTGATGGGACCAAGTTTCTTAACTGACTTGTCTATGTTAACATGTGGACTCAGAACGGTTTGCTCCCCCCACCCAGGGTTTTATGAAGATCAAATGAGATAAATAACATAGCTGGCTCAGGCCAGTGCCTAAGTGGGCAATAAACATTAGCAATTAGTCATTCCCAGATGGGGACAGGTGTGTGGCTGCTGTGCATGTCCCCTCCCCCACTTCATGGCACCTGCTGCCACAGTGACTAAGAGCATCCTATGACCTTGTGACCTTGAACGTGCTGGGCGGATTCTGGGGATACTGTGGGACCTAGAAGAGGTGTGTGGAAGGAGGTATTGCCAAAGGGGTAATATGGATGTCACCCACGTCTTGTTGTGAAGGGCTTAGCTGAGTGGTTGTCCAGAAAGTGGGCTCACACATCTGTTGGTTCACATTAAGACAACCAAGTTATTTGGCATCTTTAAGATTTTTAAGTACAGCTAATCTTTACATTAGAAACATTGGTCTGTGGTAAGGAAGACAAAAATCTCCCACCTGCACTGTGTAGTCTCTTACTGAAAGCTTGTGTTGGCCTGAACCTTTCTCACCCCAAGCCCCGCCCACTGTTTGACTGGTTGCTGTCTGAGCCCTGTTCTTTTGGTCAGTGTCATATCCCCGAGGAGGAGACTTAGGGAAAGAGATGCCCATGTTGTCCCTCTCTGGGCCAGGCAGGCTGCTTAGGTTTTCTGCCCTTATTCTGGGTTCAGGTGTAGATGAACTGCTCCCCACCCGCAAAAGATGGTATTGTTCCCAAGTGGTTCCCAGTATCCCTTGTCTGAGCTCCTCCCAGAAGCCTCCTTGAAGGCAGTGGCATTTGGGCTGAGCCTTGAAGGATGCAAATGTGACATCTTTTCCCAGAAGAAGCACAGCAGCCATTCAGAGGGGCAGCGAGAGGCGGGAGAGGCCGTCCAGGAAGATTCCCCTCAGAGCTCGATTCCCCTCAGAGCAGCTAAGAGAAGGCAGCAGTCAGCCCCACGCACAGCTGTGCTATAAATTGAGCTGTGAAGGTGAATGTGTGCCCTGCTTTCAAGTCCTGAGATCCCATCAGGCTTTTAGTGCTGAGATGGGCAGTATCGACCTGGCCAGCGAGAAGGCATCCTGCCCCTCTTCTCATTTCTCTCCACCTACTGGTCTGAAGGGTTTGAGGTGCTACCCTACCTTCATGCTCTGACCCCTGAGCAGTGAAGCCTAGCCTCTATCCTAAGGATTTTGTTCCTAGAAGGGAGTCTTTTTCAAATTCAGAAAGGAGACCTGTCATTCACTACGCACCTTCCTTGCTGGTAATTGGATTAGATTCTGAGAAAATGACCCAACCCACTGCGGCATCCCCCGCAGCATCCTCAGCACCTTGTCTCCCTGCCCCCCCTCACCCCTGGTGAGCATACATTCTCACATAAGCCGTAGCCAGTTTCCTGAAAATGAAATGTGCTGGCAGCTGGCCGCACCAAAACTGTTTTTCTTTGACGCTCTCTGGAATCGTGCTGAATAATGGAGTCCCATCTTGAGGCTGCACTCCATTCAACAATGCCCGTAAGGATGTAAAACAGCGATTCTTCATTTGCTGGGTGATTGATTCCTGACTCTGCGTTCTGAATGTGCGTGTTTGCCGAGCAGTCATCTGCCTATGATATTGTGGGGGTGATGGATAGCATATGCGGTGGGGGGAAGGTTCGGCACGGAGCCTAGAGCAGCTCCCTACCCCTTCCTTCCACACTTAGAACACCAACACTGTCAGCAAGGACACTCCAGGGGACTCCAGGGGAGAGGGAATTTATACCCTAGGCGAGCCTGGCATCGTTCTGGATTCATCTTTTGCTGTGTGCACCTCCCTAGCGATGTCAGTCATTCCCCAACGTAGAATGGAAACAGGCCCCACCCTTAAACTCAGAGAGAAATGGCCCCCAGCCCTGTGCCTGCCCTGATCTGTGTACCCCACAGTCAGAGTTCTGGTGGAAGAGGGTAAAGGGGAATGTTTACCCAGCCGATCTGCTGTGTTTGGGGAGTTCTTGGTCCTAATGATCTGACGCTGGTGATTAACTGGTAAATCAGGCTTGGGCCACTCCTGCCTTCCCGGGTGGTGCTGTGGGAAAGGTCAGCCTGGCTGATGAGCAGACAAATGAAACCACCGACATCTGCTGCAGCTCTCGCCTTGAACCTGTTACCCTTTTGACAGGTGCAAAACATGTCTCAATCCATAGAAGTCTTGGACAGGCGAACTCAGAGAGATCTGCAGTACGTGGAGAAGATGGAGAACCAAATGAAAGGCCTGGAGTCCAAGTTCAAGCAGGTGGAGGAGAGCCATAAGCAACATCTGGCCAGGCAGTTCAAGGTATGCCTGTCCCTCCTGGAGCTCTACCCCCTCCCCCAACTCCTCCTCTCTCCTCCCTCTTCCCCATCCTCCTCCACTCCTCTCTCCCTCCCCTCCTCATCCTCCTCCTCTTCATCTATTACTCTTTCTTCTCACCCCTCCTCCCCTTCCTCCTCCTCCCCTTCCTCCTCCTCCCCTTCCTCCTCCTCCTCTTCCTCTTCTTCCTCCTCCAAGTCAGATCTTCTTCCCCTTCTGGCTTCCCTTTCCCCACAGAGGTAGTGACTGGGGACCTAGGGGAACACAGTGAGGACTGTCCTCTGCCTTGCAAAGCTGTTCCGCTCTGGGAGGAGAGAGACCATCCACTCCGGCCACTGGAGGGGTTGGGGTTTGGTCATGCAGTTCAGCACACACTGGCCCCTCTCTCCAGAGGTCCCAGGCCCCCTGCTCCTCTGGCTGAGGCGTATTAGACGGGCAGGGTATCGTTAGACGCCCTCAGCATTCCATAGCTGCTGCAGGTAAATCACATTAGCCGAGGATTAGCGTAATTGATTAGAGCCATTTCTGGGCCCAGATCACTCAGGGCAGTTTTTCACTTCTGACCTAATTTAGCTGTGACAAGGCACACTGTAGATGCAGCTGCGTTAAGTGTTCTGTGTCTCCAGGTGACCCTGGCCATTTAAGACCTCAGTTCCTTTGACCTGAAATTATATATACATATGTACAAGTATGTATATATACACGACTCTCCACTAGGACTAGGCTGGGAATTATCTGCCACCTAATTAAGGTGTTCGTGCATGTTAATTAGAAATCAGGCCCAGATGTAAATGAACAGGCCAAATTACACAGTCGCTTGGCTGGAAACTGCTGAGCTCTGGTCCGTCCTCCCTTCCTTGTATGCTAATGTTATCCTTTGATGCACTCCCTACATGAAGCAGGAACTAATTCTCCTTTTAAAAGCAGTGCATTAGGTAGGCAAAATGGCAAGCTAATGAAGTTATAAATCTATAATATAAATAAAATAATAGCAGACGAATCACATTGAGGCAGAATAAGCCAGTGATTGTTGTCCCAGGCAGGGGAACACTGCGCCCCTTTTTCTGATGTACCATCATGACTTAACCTTGGAGAGAGATTCTTGACCTTACAGACCAAAAAGAGTTGTGTCTCTCCTGGCCAGCATCTGCCCTCCTGTGCTCAGCAGACTGTGAAGACAGAGGTGTCTTCAGCGACATGAGGTAGCTCCCCTTGGAGAGTTTCATCCACAGAGCACCCCTGAGTTCCAAAGTTGGGGACTCTGAGGCTCTGGGACAGCAAAAGCAAGCCCTTGCCTTTGGCACTGTAGAGTCACTGCGTGAAGGAGTTCCGGCAGAAACCGTGAGGGATGCCCTTCACCATTTGAGTAGCTTGCTTTCCTGTCGTTAAAGTGTGATTTTTCTTACGTGACCATGCAAATACGTGTCTTTTAATGGCTGTTTAAGGCAGGCTAGTGAGCTAGCTTTTCAACGGTGTTTCATTTTCTTGCTTGCAGGGCTAACTTAAGAGTTTTTTCAATGCGCCACTGACTGAAGATGCAGTCCCCCCATGTAACCATGAGAGAGCCAGAGAGCTTTTTGCACCATGCATTTTTACGATTCTTTTCCAATCCTTAGCACCATTTCACTAAGGAACCTTGAATCCAACCAGGATCCTCCTTTTGCATGTGATTCTAGATGCATCCCATGAATAGTTTGAACCCTTGTCAATGCACTTTTTGAAAAAGAAAGAAAAAAAAAGAACCACAAACGTTGTGTATGTGACCTAAAGCATGTAACCTTAAGATGTTGCATTCTCGACTGACAAATAAAGAGCTTTCCCAAATATGCTGGTGTTCTGAGGACTGTTTAATACTCTATCCTGACTCACTGGGACCAGATAACTGGTGGATTACTAAAACGGGAGTGTGCACACCTTCCCTCTCCTAGGGAGAAGCCAGGCCAAGGCAGGGTATTTCAAGTTCTTGCATGCATCGCACTGAACCAGCTTATTTTAACCTTGCAGGCAATAAAAACGAAAATGGATGAACTTAGGCCTTTGATTCCTGTGTTGGAAGAGTACAAGGCCGATGCCAAATTGGTATTGCAGTTTAAGGAGGAGGTCCAGAATCTGACGTCAGTGCTTAACGAGCTGCAAGAGGAAATTGGCGCCTATGACTACGATGAACTTCAGAGCAGAGTGTCCAATCTTGAAGAAAGGCTCCGTGCATGCATGCAAAAACTAGGTAGGCCCAGCGCCCTGCAGGTGTGGCACTGCCTGGCCCGACTCTGCCACACATGCAGGTGTAGGGAGTGGTGCTGAAGCCACAGTGCCTGCCTGGCCTCAGCAGGTGACGGCTGCATCAGGGCTTCTGGGTAGGGCCACCCAGAGAGAGCATCAAGGAGTGCAGGCAACACCCACACCAGGGCATCACCCATGTGCAAACCCCATGCCAAAGCCAGTTCTAGCCCCCAGTGAACCTCACATCATTGAGAGAGAGAGAGAGAGAGAGAGAGAGAGAGAGAGAGAGAGAGAGAGAAAAGAAAAAGATATTAGATGTCACAAATTGTCAGATGGGTGTGTGTGTGTGCTCGTGTGCATGCACGCGTGCGCTTGCAAAGGTGTGAGTGCTTAATATGCATGTGTGTGGTTCATGCATGTGTTTTTAGGATAACTTTAAAAGGGCTGGAAACACATCTCCATCCAGGCTGAGATGAGGGCTGATAAAACCCCTTGAGACAATGCATCAGGTTTAGTTGGAACTAAAAAGAGGGGGTACATTGGCAGCAGGTTTTGGATAGAAGTGGGGACCCTCAGCAGCCCAGGTGAAATGGACTGGTAAGCAAAGTGGCTTTCCTCTCAGAGTCATGTCCCCTGACAGTCCTAAGGTAGGAAGCATCCAAGTTCGCATGCCTGCCTGACTACCCAGTCAGTGGCTTTGGCCAAATTGCACATGTTGGCTATTCGGGGCCATTTCTAAATGGTACATTTCATGTCCTGATACAGTACCAGCTTCAGCGTTCCTCCACAGAGTCTGACCAACTCATTTGTTTTTATACCATGTACTTGTAAGGGTGACTTTGTCTCCAGAAAGTTTTTGTTTTGGCTCCATCTGATGCTCTGATTTAAAACATCCCAAAGAACAAATACTTTTCAAAAGCCTTGGTATGGGATAAGCAAAGGTTCCAGTGGTTAAGTACTTCCAGAGCAAGCAAAGGACCTGAGTTCAATACCCAGAACTCATGTAAAAATAATCCTAGCACAAGGGAGGGGAGACAGGTGGGTCTTAGGGCTTGCTGGCCAGTCCCCCCGTGGCTTACTTGGGAAGTAAGATGGTGAGAGACACTGTCAAGGCGGGTGACTCCTGAGAAATGCTTGAAGTTGTCTTCTGGCCTCCACAGAGCTCATACATACATGTGCCCCTACACAGACCAGCACCTGAGTGCAGATTCCTGGTGTCAGGTGGCAGAGGAATGGGAGTATTCACTAGAGAGGTCATCTCCTGGCTTCCAGGTGACTCCCCACGGCTGCTCCTGGCTTGCCCCACAAAAGAGTTTAAAGTTTTGAGCTCCCAGTACTGATGAGGTAGGAAGCTATGATGGGTACTGGGAACTAGCTGTTTTGAAGAGACACTCACAGGGACACCAAGATATCATTTTCCATTTTATATTCTTACTATTGTGCCTCATAAAACCCATGACCCATTGCGGCAGGGGCTGGTAGCCGTAGTCCGTCCATGACTGGGACTGGATGACAGCCTCTCCATTGCCTGCACATGCCCTCTAGGAGTGCCTAGGGTGCTGGGCTGAGGAACAGGCTATGGGTCTCCTCCAGTCTTCCCTTGGTTTTCCTCCATGGCCTCCTTCCCAGCCTTCCCAGCCAAGTATTTAGAGGTCTTCCTGGTCTCTGAAGAGCCCAGAGGCTGGATTTATTTCCCTGCAAAAGTTATTTCCACTGCCAGGTAACAAGGCAGGGTGTCATGCCTAAGAGAAACTAAGAAAATCATGATGGAGACCGTGGTAGGACATTATCAAGGCCGCCAAGCTAATGGGCCTTTGGGAGAGGGGGCAGCCCACACGGCTCTCCAGGTTATCCCAGCCAAGCCAGACTTCCCATCTGTCCTCAGCCTATTTTTAGCAGCTGCATGAATTTACCTTATGGCCAGGATCTTGGGGCTTTCACGTGGCTACCCTTGGACTGCTAAGACACATGTGATTCAGGAATGAAGAAAGAATGAGGCCAGATAGTCCCACCCTAGGGTGCACCAGAGAGGTGACCTGAGAAGCATGTACTTGAAGAGAAACAGCAGCTGGGGTTGGGACGGTGGGTTCTGAGCCCCAGTCTGGGAAGTCATGGGGTGCCAAACTATAAAATAGCTAAAGTAACAAGCTACTCAACAGCAGGTGCCTCTTCCAGATCCCTACCATCTTCCATCCCAGTGACTCCTGCTTTGCAACACAAAGGTACAAAGTCCTTAAGCCCTAGGGTCACTATGAGAATTTACATACATTGTTTACGTCACCAGCTCTGCACTGCCTGGCTCAGAGGAGCAGCTGGGGGTATGGTAGAGATCAGTAAGCAGGTGGGAGGGCAGGCAAGTGGGAGTGGGCATAGCTAGTAAGTGGAAGGACAGAGGGACAGAGGGAGGCATAGTCAACAATAGATGGATAGCCGGGTAGAGGACTGGTCAATGACTGATGGATGAGTAGATAAGCTGCTGGTAGAAATTAGGTGGCAGATGGTTGACTGACGGGTCTATAGATAGGTTTAGCATCTGTCCCAGGCCTTCAGCCGGAAGCGTAAGGACTAAATACTTTATGGCTTCTTAATTCAGTCTTTGCATCAGTCTTGCAGAAGAGGCTTCGTCCCCCGGCCTCCTCAGCAGCCAACTGACAGGGTGGTCACGCCCAGGGTGCACTCTGTCGTGGGCACCACTCCCTGCTGACCCAGTGGGCGGGGCTCTGCACTGGCGGCTGCGCAGTAGCTGAGTGTTACTCCTTAAACCCTCAAGCCCCGGGGGCCTTGGTGTGTCTGCTTCGCAGGTGCTTTGTTACATCCATAAGGGAGGGAAGGCTCCCTGCATCTCTCCAAGTCCCTTCTCAGAACCATCCTAAATTCCTGGCCTGCACACAGGCAGAAAGCATAATTCAAGGACCAGAGTTAGCAATTCTTCTGTTCATCTTCGGGCAGCATGCTTTTCCAAGTGTCCCATCAAGGACTTAGTTTTGAAATATCTTCCTTCTGCACTAAGCATAGAGCTTAGACATAACATGTCTTGGGCCTTTTCTGCAAAATGCAATTCCCTGCAACAAGTCTTGTCCCTGGGGAAGGGAAGAGGCAGTTAGCTGCCCAGAACCCTGGTGTCCCCTGAGAGGATGCTGCAAGGTCAGATCCTAGCAGCTCACCTGAGTAAAGCTAGAACTGGGGACCCCAACACAGGCTGCTCAATGCAGCTGCCCCCCAGACTTAGGTTGTACTGGTTCTGTAGGCTTCCTTGGTCACCATTGCCATTGAGGACGAGCTGGTATGAAGCGATATTCCTGTCATACATGCCAAGGGCTCTTTGGTCATGTTTTTGTTTTGTTTTGTTTTGTTTCTTTCTGCAGTTGGGTTGGAAGCCTCCAGGCAGCTAGGGCCAACCAAGGGGCAAAGTGTATTTTTGCTCTACTGAGGAAACGTCTTAGTAAACCTTGTGCCTCCCACTTATGAGTTACCTGGCAGCCAAGTGAGCTGTCCACACAGTGCCCACACTAGTAGAATGCTAATTGCAGGCTCCTGCCCTGGTGGGGTACACTGGTTTACCATGCTGTGCTGTGCCCCGAGCAATATGGACTCTTCAAGGGAAAAGATACCTTCCTAACACTTGAGATACCAGAATCGCCTGGTGGAGGCTTCACAGTGAGGCTAGTGACTCTCAGAGCGGTGTGACCACTTCCAGTGAGAGAGTTAAGGGTGATTCAGCGGTAGAAGCCTAAGGGAACAGAGCCCAGGATTCCGGCAACCTACAACAACCTAGACCAGGCCTGCTTCCTCCATTTCTTTTAAAGAGTGGTCCACTAGAGGCCTGGACAGGGCAAGAAGGGAAAGATAGCTCTAAGTTTATGTTCACAGGTCTGCTGTGGGCTCTGGATCCAACCCTGGGTCTGCATTAGGGCTCTTGCATCTGCATCTTGGACCTTATTCCCAGCCTGCAGACTTCTTTCCAGACAGTTCTTCTCTAGTTTCAGGGTTAAGCACTGAGAACGGAGGCCAGGGCCAAAGCTTGTTTAAGCTCACAGACCTTCCTTTCTCAGCTCTGCCTCCCAGAGATACTCATCCTGACTCAAGCTTTGAGATAGTCTGGGCTGCTCTCAGCTTGGCATCCACCCAAGAAGTGTGCAAGGCTCACGGCTTGTCATCTAGCTTGACCAAGCATCTCCAGTCCAGGACCCTCCCCATTGGGCATCATCCTTCCTGCAGGCCTCTTCCTGAGACCCCAAAGCTTTCTACCACCCCCACATGTAACCTGAGTGTGTGGCTGGAGAGTGGTACTTTCTAGAACTGGGTGTGCCAAGATACCGCCAAGCCTCTGCCATGGGCTCTCTTAGATCCTGTCAGTTTGAGAGGTCTCGGCAGAACTAGTGTGGACAGAGAACTAAAAATAACTCCCTGACTTAAGGATGGCAAGCAGCCTCCAGCCCCATGGGCCCTCGGAGCTGTGCCTGCCCGAGCATCTTAGAGAGCAGGAGACACAGTGGCCACGCCTACCTACCCTCCTCAGTCAGCACTGAAGCATTGAACGGTTGACTGCCCTGGTGACTATGCACCAGAAAAACACGCTGGGTGTGGCTGGCAGGCTGGACCTGCTGGGTAGCCTTCCTGTAGAACTCAGACATAGACCTCCTGCCACTTTCTGAGACAGTAAAACAAAACAAAACACAAAAACAGAAACGGTTGAGTAGAGTGTGGTAAGATTGTTCAAAGCCGCCCCTGGCCTGGCTGAGAGCAAAGTCCTGCACATTCTCCATCCGAGCTCACAGAAGACTGACTGGACCATCCAGGCATATTCTGGAAGGCTGAGTTTGCACCTACGCTAGTTTGCTTTCCTGGGGGCTCTGGTGATATAGTGCCTGCTTATAACTGAAGCAAATGTGGGTAACATGAAGGGTTGCCTTCACTCCCCAGAGGCTCACCCTACTGACCCCAACACTTCTCAGCTGGTGAATTGGTTGGTGTACTGAAGAGACTCTTCTGAGACCTGAGTTCCTCGTTTGTTTATGGGGAAGTAGGGTGAATGGAGGAGACCCCTTACCTGGAACAGCAAGCCCCCGATGCTTTTGTTGGCACCCCAAGGGAATGTGGGGTTCAGCTGAGGTCACTGAGATGGGTGGAATGATGACATCTTTAGGGTCTAGGCATGTGTCTGGGACCAGCCCTAGAAGCTTGGTGGGAAGTTGGGATGCTGTTCTAGAGTAAGAACAGAATAGGCCTGGCTATGGAGGCAGGGAAGGCTAGGGTCAGGGTTAGGCATCCAAGCTGGGCTGGGCATCCCCTTGAAACTGTGTCATGATCAGGTGATATACAGAAAGATGGTAGATTTCTTCAGGAGAAGCTATCCAACTGCAAAGGGACCTCCAGTGGGTTTGGGACAGATCAGTGTAAGTTGGCATCTTTAGTATGTGGCTGAGTCATGTGCTGGCCTCAAGCACAGCATGCCACTGAGTGGGAAGGATTCCTTCCACACGGGTTTCCTGCCATGCCTCCTGTGCATGCTGATCCCTTTGGACCCTAACCTGCAGGCAGTTCATAGATCATATCTCCAGGACCAGTGGGAGACCTTCTATGAGATATTACAGGGACCAGTGACTCTGTGGATGCTGGGTCTGGATGGTAGGATGGGTTCTGGGAAGAGGACTTGCAAAAGGGTTGGCTTCTGTTGGCTTTTTTCAGTTCCCACCCATTTTGGAGGAGCTTCTGTCTCCTGGCAACTCAACACCCACCCCAAGTCAACAGGAGCGAAGGAAGAAAAAGTGGGAGTGAGGGGTGGAGTCCAGCTTGGGCATCTGGCTTCCTCTGCCCAGCCTCTACAGGCAGCCCACAATGAACTCATTCGAACCTCAGAAGCATACAGTTATGCAAGTGTGTGTGTGTGTGTGTGTGCGTGTGTGTGTGTGTGTGTGAATTTGTGTGTATGCATGTATGTGTGTGTGTGAAGGAAATTTTTCTACAAACCCATCAGGGATCCTCACTTCCAACTCCTGCCAACACTGGTCAACCTTGGCTTCCCACAATGCCCTTCTTTTTCCTTACCCTTTTCTTGGTGTCTCCTCCAAGCCAGGGCTTGGGTAAGGCAGGGCAGTATGCACAGAGGCCAAGTGGGCATGCTTTGTGCTCAGCAATGGGCCTCTCAGACCCTTGCACCCAAGACCTCCATGGAGCCTCAAGCCTCAGAAGCAAGTGCTAGTGCGGGAAAACTCAAGTTCCTCCTGGAAGGGGAAGGGACAGGAGAGTGGGCACAGTGGTGGCAACTTCCTCTCCTAGTCTGGGCAGGAGTGCCAGTGCTGGAGCATCGGTGGGAATCCAGGCCTGGAGTGGCTTTCAATCCTACTGAGCCTCCCTCTGTCCAAGGTCCCCTCTCTGCGGGCTCCTGAGCCAAGTCGAGCAGTTCACCTTGTCGGTTTTGTACAATGCCTCTGTGGACATGCTCACCCCATTCCAGGCTTGGGGAGATGCTGCTGGGTGTGGAGCATGGCAAGCTGCACCCTCCCCTGGGCTTGACCCTCCCTGCTCCATGTAGGATTATCTCTGCTTCCCTATGGTCTCAGGTTAAGTCTCTCACAATCTCGCCTAAGCATCTGGATCTTCTCTGAACTTTGCAGAAACTGTGTATGTATGCTAATGTGGTCCTTGGGAGGTATCTTATAGACTTGGGGGGCGGGTCACAGTCAAGCCTGACCTGGTGGGATGGAAAAGAGGAGTCCTGCACAACAGGCTCAACCTGGAGGCTGAGAGTGGACAAGAGAGCTGCAGGATAAGGGAGGGCTGCAGGGGTCCCGTCCAAGATCCCATAGAGCATGATGCTCAACTCCCAGCTCTCCTGCCAGGGGCCGTTATTCTTGAGAGCATGGAAAACCCACAGATACGCACACACACACACACACACACAGCAGGACAGCAGCAAGCCTCCACCTGCCTAGAACCATCGGGGGTGATTCTAGGACAGACACATGCACAAGGGAGGACAGACACGTGCACAAGGAAGGTGCTCCCACAGTGTGGGGTGCTGTTACAGACTGCTAAGATTGTCTTTCTGTTTTGGGAGGTGAATCCTGCTTGGGTACAGTGTCTCCCATGGAGCCTAAATTCCCTCCTGCTGCCTGCCATGCTGCCTAAGTTCCAGCAGTCAGAAAGGACTGAGCTCTTTTGTCCCATTTCCCAGAGAAGACTGAGGCTTGTTGTGGCTAGCTCTCTCTTGTTACTGGGGCTGCCCTGGCCTCTTGCTCCCAAGGAATCATGAGACCCAGGAGGGCAGCCATTCACTGCTATGCCCTGCCCATGCTGGCCTTAATTTTTCCCTCTGGAGGAAGAGGTGGCTCCTCATGGCCAGTGGGGAGACTTGTTTAAGTGACATTATGGGCTGTTGGGCACCAGATCTGGAGGGGAAGAGGATGAAGCTCCCCCCAGCCCAGCTGTGCCCTTGTGGGGAGGGATCCAAGGCTCTCAGTCAGTTCTGACCCATGCGCACTCTGTTCCAGCCTGCGGGAAGCTGACGGGTATAAGTGACCCGGTGACTGTCAAGACCTCTGGCTCAAGGTTCGGGTCCTGGATGACAGACCCACTGGCCCCAGAAGGTGATAACAGGGTAAGTGTCCCTGGAGCTTTTAAAGGGCTTAAAAGACCTGGTCTCTATCTCTCTCCCTAGTGCCAGCCATGTCTACCTCCCGAGCAGATAGCTTCAGACTCTGGGTAGAACCAGAGTCTCCCAAGGGCTTCTTCCCAGGAAAGCTGGTAGAGGCCCCCATACAAACACAAGTGACAGACAGTGGGATGGGGAGGCTGCCCATTTGAGGACAGTGGTGGTAGTTGTGGAAGCAACAGTGGCTCTGCCCAGTGGCTGAGCAGGTACTGAGGCATCTCCTGTGCTGACCGCTCCAGGCGGTTCCCATCACTGGCTCTGCTTCCGGGGATAGAATCTATTAGGCCTTTCTTGTTTCAATGACAGCTGATTTGTACTCATTTGCCATTCCTTTCATGGCTGATAGAAGCTCTGTGTTTCTTTTTGATTTTGAGAAGAGGCTGGGTTCCTTTTTCCTGGGTGTTTCCCCCCTGGGCAAACAGCAGAAAAGAAAAATGAGCCAGCCGCCCATTTTGGGCTACTTCTCCTTCCTGGGGACTGGGCCTTGGTCTCAGTCCCTTTAGGAACTGGATGTTGGGAGTCAGAGGCTGGGAGGCCCCTTATAGAGGAGGCCTGCCTGGAAGGAGCAGCCCCAGTCTTCAGGAAGCTCTAGGGGAACTGGAAGGGGTGCTTCTGAGAATCATGGTCCTTTGATGCCGTGCAGTGCCGATCACGGCAGCCAGGATGAGCCTCCCAGGGTCCCAGCACTCCTCCCCAAGGCCTCTTCTTTTCAGAGGTTTGCAGGATAGTGGACAGAAGCAGGGAACTGGGAGCTCCTCCCTGGGCCCAGAGAAAGGAGCCTGAGATCCGAGGTCCTGAAATCTTATCACAAGAGAGACTCACATCTCTCCAAAGCAAGATTGTAGTTCTGAAAACAAGAGGTAGCTGGGGTGAGCAAAAGACCCTCTAGATGTGCCAGCTCTAGAGAGCAGTGCCACTAAGGGCTCAGTCAGCTCTAGAGGGCTGGCTGGGCTGCCCTGAAGATACCATAGGGTCAGGGATGTGTGGGCATAAGTTGTGTTCACACTGGTTTCTGGACCATGATGGTCTCATAGTTTCTCAACATTCTAGTTTGGTTTTGGCCGCTGTGATAAAAAGCAACCTAGGGAGGAGGATTTTCTGTTACACTTTCATCATTAGGGAAAGTCAGGGCAGGAGCTCAAGCAGGAACCTGAAGGTGGACCTGTGTGCTACTCCTGAAAGCATTACTTCTGCCTAAGGAACTCAACCATAGCCAAAAAATTACAGCAGGAACCATGGAGGATGCTAATTGATGGCTTGTGCGCAGCCAGCTCAGGACCTGTGATAGTGCTCCCCACGACAGGATGAGTCCTCCCATCAATTAAGGCAATCAAGACAGTCCCTTCCAGGCACGCCCATAGATCAACCTAAGGAAGACTCTTTATTCGGGTGACCCTAGGTTGGGTCAAGCTGACAATTAACATAGACAATTAACACTAACTAGAGCACGTAGGCTGTGCTAGAACCCACATCCCATCAGATAAAACCTACTTCCGCTCGAGGTTTTGTTAGGAACACCCTTCGCTACAGATGTGGATGGTACGGCTTTCTGGAGAGAAAGACAGAGCCAAGGTAGGAGGTGCTTAGAAAGCCCAGGCCAGCATGCCAGGTTCTGTCCCAACCATGTCGTGTCTAGTGACCAGCTCCGGCTTGCAGAAAAGCAGGACCCTGGCTGGGAGCAGGCATACTGTATTGGGTGCTGCTCTGAGCACTTTGGGCTCCAGCCGTTCAGAACCACATGCTCCCCACAGTGGCCCATGTATTCAGCCTGCTAAGTGACATGTCGCCTCGTCCTACCATTGATCAACACCAGCAGTGTTTGTTTTGTTTTGCTCTCTTCCAATCTCCCATTCACTTTTGATCACATACTCACAGGAGACCAATAACTTGCCACACGTGCACGCGTAGGCACACACACTCACACACTCATACAGAGAAATTGATGTTGGCTTTATGGCTTCGGAGCGGGTCACTGTGGAGGGTTCTGTGAGAATGTTAGGGTGAAACAGAGGGAAGAATTGTGTCGAGCCTGTGAGGAGGCCTCAGGAAGCTGTAGAACCCCTCGTTAGTGTGTGCCGAGGGGGCTGCGTTGAGCTAGCTCCATCTCCACTGCCTCTGTGTAAGCTGTTAGAACAAAATTAGCTTGGGATACATTTGCACAAGCCTTCCTCTCTCTGTCTATCAAGCGCCAACTGTCTACAGGCACTGTGCTAAGAAACCTCCCTCAGCAGTGAGCCGCCTGTTTGCTTGCCACAGACCCTCAGTCCCCACCAGAGGCCTTGCCCTTTTTGCCAGTGTCAGAAGCAGAAGGACTTGGTAGGAGCTGGCTGTACTTCCCGTCTTGTGCATAGACTACGTAAATCCCTACCACACTACCACAGCTCCAGAGCCTGGAGTTCCAAAGATTCCATTCTGGAATCCAAGGCTCACAGTCTTCTTGGACTGGGACACCCTGATAGAGCCATGTCCCACCCACCCCTCTTTCTTCTCCGTCACTGGTCCCCCACCTCAGAAGTCCAGTCTAACTTACACAAGACATCAGAGAGGGGGCTTGTATCATGCTCCCAGCACCCCCAGGAGGTTCATGTTCAGAGAGGTGGCATACTACTCAAACCCCAGCTTAGCTCTGTGCTTCAAGGACCTTTCCCTTCATCTAAGCAACATCAAAGCCAGCAGATGATCCTTAGAACAGAGGGTGGAATTATCCAGAAGGCTTTAGATTATGCAGATATGCTGGTGCCTGCAGCTCTGTCTGCTGGCAGCTTAGACATCCCTTCTAATCCTTCCTCAGTGGGCGTACTTACTGGGACATTCCTGGGGCGGCTGGCATCCCGCCACTTCCTCCTAGCCTCCCACCGAGGCTCTCTCCTCCCCTTCACTAACAGCTCTCTTTAGAACATCTTTTCCAAAGCTGAATTCCTTGATGTTAGCAGTTTCAGGAGGACATTTGTCAAATGCTCGCCAAGCCAGAGAGAAGAGCTAACTAAAGTCTTGTTACTAAGAAAGGCCCTTAAATAGCATCACCTAACACCTCGGCTGCATTGTAAGGTGCTGGCCAGAGGCCCTGGCAGCCCTACCCTGGCTGCCCTCCTCCCTGAAAAGCTACTAAACTTAGTACAGTTAAGCAAACCTCTCTGGCCTCAGTTTCTCATCTGAAAACGAATCCAGCAGCAGGGACACAACTTGGTTATGTGCAGGACGGTTCAGGGAGCTCCGCAGAGCCTCGGGGACCTCTGCCCTGGCAACTCAGGCCCTGGACATCCTCCCCAGGAGAGAATGGCAGAGTGAGTGAGACAGATGCAAAGTCAGCATGCTAACTGACAAAGCAGAAAGATAAGATGCACTCGGAATCAAGCCCGGATGTTAGAAGGACATCCCAGTACACCTGGGCAATGGCTACAGATCTGGGGACTTGGAAACTACTACATCTGTAAGTTTGGGTGTTAGGATATGCCACATATTCCTTTTTTCTGATCCACCGAGTTCGTTCCCTGAAGAGCAGACGTTTTAGAGGTCACTAGGCAGCTGGAGAAGGGCAATGAAAGATAAAACGTGGATCAAAGGAATCCTTGCTCATACATGGGTCACGGTGGGATTGGACTTGAGGCATGGTTCACGAGCTGGTGTAACAGTCTGGCTTGAGAAGTTACCTAGAAATAGAAGTGTGTGTTTCTCTTTTGCAGGTCTGGTTAGTTATGTCAGAATTGTCAGAGGTCAGCTATGGAGAGACAAAAATCGGGACCAGAAGAGTGAAAGTGGGGTGGCTTTTCTTCCACTGGTCCCCTCTACTTACTAAGCGGCTGTCTTGCCTCAAAGGCAGCTCTGCTGGTATGTGGGCTTATATAAGGGTTAATAGTGCATGATGGCACTCGTGTTCTCCAAATAAAGTCATGCAATTGTGCAGGCATCCTGACACCCTGTACTCTGCCCTGCACCTTGTGCTGAGCATCCTTGGAAGAACCCTTAACCCTTCCAGAGGACATGCAAACCAGCAACTATCACTGGGGTCTCATCCCAGGGCAGCACCAACCCAAGCTGAGTGAATTTGGTCTAAACCATCAGGTCTTGGAAGGGACAGAGGACAAGGGCCTTTTAGCGGGGGAGGTCACAGTGCCGAGGGGAGGAGCAGCCACTGTGGAAATGGGGCTCTTTCCCATGAGGTTCTCCGGGTTTTGAGTTGTGAAGTTCTCCTCTGCAGAATGACCCATATCCCAAGCTGCCTCCCGAGCATGTGGTTAAATATTCAGCCTCTAGAGTCTACTCCCCTGGTGCCTTCTAATCTCTGTTTTCAGAAAGTGGTACCACTGGCCTTTGTCTGATTTGCCAGTGTGTGGGAAACGAGACCATTTAGAGATCCTTAGACATTGGTGTCATCTTGTTACACACGGGACCCAAGAAACACAGAAACCCATCCCTAGCTCTCCACCACAGAAGGCCCACTCCAAAGCACCAAGGAGGGGCTTACTCCAGAGGGGGACAGGGAGGGCTAGCAGAAGGTGCTTCAAGCAGAAGCTGCAAAGAAATAGAGAACTCCCTGTCCCACGAGGCAACCCAGTGAGGGCACAGTGAGTGGGTGGCTTTCCCCCAGAGACCAAGAACATGTCCCGATCCTCCAGTACTCCGTGACCCATATCACTGAGGGATGGTCTGAGAGACATGGGATAATAACAGCCTCGAACGAGACTCCGTTGTTGTCGTTGTTGTTTTTAATCTCATTAAAAACAAAAGGCACATCTGCTTCTGAGCATCTGAACGGATGTCTCAGGAACACAGTTGTTGGTTTGGGGGGGGGGGTTGTTTTGTTTTGTTTTTAACAAAAATGTCGCGCCATGCCTGAGAGCCACCGCAGCCCTAATCCCTGCTCAGCTTTCCCAGCTCTCCGTGGATAAAACAGCTGCCTTACTGCCAGGCAGATAACGCTGCCAGATCTCCTCTCTTAGCCCTGCCCACTTCTCATTTGCTACAAAATTGCTTTAAATGACTAAAGGTTTTTGTTCCCAGTATAGATGGTTCTCGGGTCAATTGGCGTACAGAGTCATAGGAAATTCATAGGCAATCACTTCCTTTGTAACCCTTCAAACTCAGGCCTCAGTCATTTTTTTTCACTTGGTTGATTTCTACGGCTGGGAGTCCCGTGTTCCAGTCTGAAAAGTGTTTTCCGCAGATTAGGGAATGAGCTATTGCTCCCCACAGCAAACCAAAGCCCCAGTTAGTTATCTTTCCCTGCACACACACCCCCACCCCTGCCCAGCATAGTCGATGAGTCAGACTGTACTTCAGTAACAGCCCAGTGGATTGGAGAGGACTCGCTCACAGTGTCCCATCCTTACGCTGGGAGATGCTCCTTCCCAGTGACCTTGAGAGCCAGTTGTCACTGCAGAGAGAAGCTCCCCAGTGTGTGAGCATCGTCTTAGCAGCTATACCCTTTACAAGGCTGACTCCAGCACTGTGTCCCTGCTTTGATGACATTCCCAAGCCCTTGGCCGGGATCCAATAGCGAGCCAACAGTGAGATCATTGTCCTATAACATGGCACCAGAGGGGGCTCCATCTGGGGTCCTGGTGGGGTTTCCATACCAACCACTGGTGTATATTGCGTAGACTGGCTGTGCAGTGTGTATGTGTGAGACTCCAGAGCCCCCAACTGCCTGTCCCCACTTGTGTCCCTCCACTGTGTCCTACCCTTCCCAGGGGTTTGGAAAATAGGTCTGAGTGGGGGCCGGGCAGGAGTCCAGTGTTCTTGAAGGCAGGACAGAATGTGCTATAGTCTTGATGACTCTTCCAGGTCCTTCCGTTTTAAGTTCCCACACCCTCCTGCTGTGGGACACTGACGAAGTCTGCTCTCCCCACAGGTTTGGTACATGGATGGTTATCACAACAACCGCTTTGTCCGTGAGTACAAGTCCATGGTGGACTTCATGAACACAGACAATTTTACCTCACACCGTCTCCCACACCCCTGGTCAGGCACGGGCCAGGTGGTCTACAATGGTTCCATCTATTTCAACAAATTCCAGAGTCACATCATCATCAGGTTTGACCTGAAGACGGAGACGATCCTGAAGACACGCAGCCTGGACTACGCTGGCTACAACAACATGTACCACTATGCCTGGGGTGGCCACTCAGACATCGACCTCATGGTAGACGAGAATGGGCTCTGGGCTGTCTATGCCACGAACCAGAATGCCGGCAACATTGTCATCAGCAAGCTGGATCCGGTCTCGCTGCAGATCCTGCAGACATGGAACACCAGCTACCCCAAGCGCAGCGCCGGCGAGGCCTTCATCATCTGCGGGACCCTCTACGTCACCAACGGCTACTCGGGGGGCACCAAGGTCCACTATGCTTACCAGACCAATGCCTCAACCTACGAGTACATTGACATCCCCTTCCAGAACAAATATTCCCACATCTCCATGCTGGACTACAACCCTAAGGACCGCGCCCTGTATGCCTGGAACAACGGCCATCAGACCCTCTACAATGTAACCCTCTTCCACGTCATCCGCTCTGATGAGTTGTAGCTCCTGCTTTCCCAGAAGCCCAGGGTCCAAGTCCTCTCCCAGGGGACATTTCCATGAAATAGCTGCCAAAATGATTCCAAGAATACTAACAGCCCTGATTTTGTGGAATCAGCGTGATTCTGACGCCGAGGGATGGTGTCGCCTCTATGTTCCTCCTACTCATGCAGGTGGACCTCAGATTTCCGAAGAAACCACCATGTATGCGGATGGAACTGCAGCTCAAGGCTCCCTGGCTGTCCCCATCCCTCCTCAGCCCTCTCTGGTCAACTAACTCAAAGAAGCAAGGCGATGACTGTTGGCCCCTCTCACCCAAGAACAACCCACTGTTAGGATTGCATGGACATTTTCTTAGGTCGTGATCAGCGCGATGATGTGATGGCCACTCCCCCCTCCCGGAGCCTCCCCGCCCCCAACCCCCCCCCCCCCCCCCGCGGCGCTCGGTGTAGGCTGCTTCAGCCCACATGTATCGCAGCTGCCTTTTTCTTGACTGTGTTGTTGTCTCTTAGATTAACTGTGCTGAGACTCCCGGTAGCTCATGGACCCGTGTCTAGTGCTTTCCCGAAGCGATGGTGGGTGTTCGTAGAGTGAAGTTGCCGTACCCACGTTGTTGAACTTGCGTACCCTGTAGCTAGGTCGTGAGGTGTCCGTCTGTTATCCCCCAAGGTGGTAACTCCGTGTGTTCAATTTATGCAATGAATGTTGTCATGCGATGCCGTAGTTTGGATTGATAAGTGGATGGTTTCTGTTTCTAAAAAGAAAAAAAAAAATCAGTGTTTGCCCTTATAGGAGACATAGTCAAGTTCATATTGATAACAACCCAGTGGAATTCTCTTCTTGTCAAGTTATCCGAATCTTGTGACCTTGGATGGGAAGGACGCATCTTGGGAAACATCAGTTTCCAACAGGAAGGAACTCCCCAAGGATAGCCATGTGTGGAAAAGTCATTTTTTAAGAAAAAATAGGTAAAAGAGGGCAACTTTGTACTATTCAGTTATATGAGGAACAATAAAGTTATTAGGAGACAGCCTCGCTTTGCTTATTGTGTGACAAGAGAGATGAGCTGGGTGTATGATCTTCACAGCTACCTTCTAGTCTGGACCCCAGCCTCCCAATCCCCAAAGCCAGAAAGAGCTTGGCGTTTCCCCCGACTTAGCTGCCCCAGGGGCTCCCACCCCTCACTTACTCTTCTCTCCTGGAGCAGGCACCCATGCCAGACAGCCCCAGTGCCATTGGTTGTCACCAGCTGAGACCCCACTGATGCTAAGCCAGTGAAGGTGAACCTACCCTACTTCCAGGCCAGCCTTTTACCAAGGGTTGCCAGAGATCTATGTAGGGGTGCCTAGTCATCCCTGGGACCCCTAGATGTGTATATCATGGCAATTCCAAGGAGCTCAACATGCAGATAATGTCCTAGGACACCCAGGTGGATCCCTGTGTCTAAGGAAGTCCTGAGGTTCTTGCAGGACAAATCACAGCCCAGGCAGAGAGCCTTTCTAGAATGCCCTGGAATTTAATGCCAGCCAGAGAAGTGGCGGCTTGAGAGGAGCTCTCTCTGCCCATGGTGATGTACCTGGCCTTAGATCTGACAAGATGGCTTCTGTCCAATGTTCTGTGTGGGTTGGGGTGTGATTGCTATTTCATCTCCCCTCACCTCCACAGTTGGGCACCTGTCACCCCACTTGGTGTGGACAGTGACGACATGGTTCAGGGTGTGTGTTCACCAATCAGTGAGCACACTAGTCTCCCGCATTCCCATGTATGTCCATGAAGCTGGCTGGTCCCCAGGCAAGATATTGACAATACCCTGAACAATCTGATGCCCCTGATGTTCAGCTTTGCCATGGAATTGAGAGTCTGGGGATGTCTACAGACAGACAATGATCCTGGTGCCCACTGGAAGTTGGCAGAACTGCATGGTGAGCACCTAGAAAGAAAGTAGCTATGGACATTTTGAGGATGGTGTCCAGCTTGGTCATACTAGGCATTCTTATTACCTGGCCCTTGACAGAAATTAGAGGAACAGGATAATGATGGAAAGGGATCTGGGAGGCCTCCAGAGGGGTGCTGAGCCTTGAACGGCCAGGCCTGACATGGTGTTTTCAGCCACTGCTCCTCCAGGTACTACAACCTGGACCCCAGGCTCCTTCCTTAGTGATTAAATGGGCTGCTCATACAGGTGACTGATCCAGTCTTTGAAATTTTGATATGATGTTATCTACAAAGTTCAATTACAAAAAAAGTTATAAAAAATCTCTTAATACTTTAAGTGAATTCATGATTTTGATGTGGCCACATTCATAGCTGTCATCAGCCAAATGTAACCAAGCTCAATCTGTAGGTTGAGCAAACTTAGTTTCCTTAAGAGACAGGACCCACTTTGGCCCTCTCTCACTGTGTTCACCAGACCCCAGACATGGGGTCCTAGCTTGCTCCCTAAGGGGGAGTGGGGTTAGCCATCAAGTCTCTGGATTACCCTCCCCCCTCCACATACACACCTTAGAGATGTCCGCTTTTCCCCACCTGCCGGAGCATCTCCCTCCCACAGGCTCCCAGACTTCCTGTAACTAATCTCATCCAACATATTCTAGGATCTGGGAGAGGTGGTTTAGGTATCCAAAATAGGTAAGTCTCCAAATGCAAACAAAAAAAAAAAAAGAAGAAGAAGAAAGAAATCTCTTCTCTTGCTTTCTCTTCTGCCTGGGAATTCGCAGGCTCCACCAAGAGGTGACAAGGAGGAAGGAGGGGAGAGGAGGGCGGTCTGGGGAAAGCTGATCCTTAATTACAGCCTCGTTAACTGCCAGGCTTCCTGAGCAAGTCAGCTCTCAGGGACACAGGGACACAGGAGGAGCCTCCAGTTAAAACTTTCAGAGGTGGGAGACATTTTTCATACTTTCATGCTTACAAATTATCTCTGGGTGCGACAGCATGCAGAACCCCACCCGCATGAGACAGAGTAGCTGCTTATTTATCTAAAAGACCCAAGTTCCAATAAAGCCGTCATTCAAGCTGTGAGGCCTCTGCCCCCTCCCCGTTTTGACGGAGTCCTGTACACACATCATCAGCCTACGGCTCTGTGATGACGGGTGGTGATTGTGGGCTGATTTCTGTATAATTTCTTCTTAATGACATAGTAAAAATAAGAATCATAAGTGAGCAAATGCCCATCCTGTGAGTCACTAGAAGACAAAATAAGGATGTGACAGGGCCACATGGATTTGCTGTCTCAGACAGTGTACTTCCTAGGGAAATATTCTGCTAGGAGATTAAATACGTAAGAAAAATGACTCCATCCAGAGAGCAAATAAAGCAACCCCTGACACTAAATCTCCCAGATTCCAATAACTGGATATATCAGCCAATAGCAGAGCATCTGTGGATGAATTTTCTTTATTAAAAGTTTGGCCTGGGATCAAAATCCTGCAGTTCGAGATGCTCGAGATCAGAGCATGAAGCCCAGGGTTCTGTTCACAGCTGGGCACGGGGTTTCCCCAATTTTCACAGGGGTACTGTTTTGTGGCAAGCTTGTGTCTGGTCGCCAACATCAGGCACCCTGTGGCTAGAGTCCCCAGGCCTGGATCCTGCAGGATTCACAGAAGTCTGGTGGCAGGAACTCTTCTACCCACCCGTGCCCGAGCCCTGATCTGCAGAAGGCGGCCACTGGCTTCTGTGACCCATCTGGGAGTCATGTAAGTGGTCGTGGGGAGCTTGGTGCTGGCACCAGCCTTGGACAGGGACACACGAGGCACTCGCTTAGGGTAGTACGAGGATTAAATAGGCTGTCAGGTGCTTGGTTTTGTTTACTGCAAAGCTGCAAGTCTTATACTTGTTTGTTTTTTTTCCCAGTCAGTTCTTGTTCTGAAGACTTTTTAAGTATGTGAAACTATTTCCCTGTGTGTGTGTGTACTGTATGTGTTCTCTGTGTGTATATATTTGTGTATGCATGTGCACCTGTGTGTAGAAGCACATGTGAGGCCAGAGGCCAACATCAAGTGTCTAAGTCACTCTTAACCTTTTTAAGTTGATTTTTTATTCACTGTGTGTGTGTGTGTGTGTGTGTGTACGCATGTGTGCACACATGCCGTAGCCTGCAGGCAGAAGCCAGACAGCTTTCTGCAATCTATTCTCTCTTTCCACTCTGTGGGATCAAACTCATGTCATCAGGCTTGGCAGGCGTCTGAGCCGCCTCGCCAGTCCCACACATTTTTGAGACAGGATCTCATGAATTCACTTTGGCTGGGCTTCAAATCCCAGAATTTCTCTCTGTCCCCAGTGCTGAGGTGACAGGTGCATGCCACTTTGCATGGCTTTCGCGCTGGCTCTGGGAGGATCTGAATTTACGTCTTCAGAATGCTCGTGCAGGAATCGCCTGACAGCGCATCCTCCCAGGTCTCGTTGCACATTTGTCTACTGCACTCGGTTCTATCAGCCGTTGCTTTAGTGCTCTGAGTCTCTGAGCTGCAGGTAGTGTGCCCTGTTTTCCCTACTCCCAGGTCATAAGGCCTGGACCCAGGAATCCACGGGGTCATGCGGGCTCCTGTGCCGTGCTTTAGGGATTCTACAATGACGTGGACACCATCCTTACTGTCATCCAAAGGCTGCCCATTTGTCCCAGTTATTATTATATTACTATTAGACATGCTGATTTTTTTTCCCAATGAACCTGCTATTGTTTGAATGTGAAGTGTTCCCCCAAAAGACTCCGATGTGGATGGTCTGGCCCCCAGATAGTTGTGCTATTAGAAAGTGTGACTAGATCATGAGAATATTCATTTCTTCAGGGGACTCCATATTGAACAGGAACCTGGGATCCAGGACCTAGTTGGAGAAAAAAAAGTCACTGTGGTATGCCTTTGAAGGATATATCTTGTCCTTGTGTGCTCGCTCTCTCTCCCTCTCTCCCTCTCTCCTTCCCTCCCTCCCTCCCTTCCTCCCTCCCTCCCTCCCTTCCTCCCTCTCTCCCCTCCTTCCTGGCTTCTACAGGGCAGCTTTCCCTGTCATGCCCTGAGACCATGACATCACTGCCTTGACCCAGTACTAGCTGGTCTAGAACTCTCTATATAGATCAGGCTGGCCTTGAATTCACAGAGTTTTGTCTGCCCTTATCTCCTCAGTTCTGGGATTAAAGGAATGCACCACCACGTCCAGCTTGATTCTGATACCTTATTTACAAATACAAACAGGAATTTTCCCTTCATTTATCTTATTGAGTCTGTAAAGTGCTGGTGATTTTGAAATACTAGATCTCTCTGAGATAGACCTTTGTCTTAAACCTGGTGCCAATTTCCTGAGACTTCACAGGGCTTCAAAGACAAGCTGGGTTCTCTTCTACGCAACTTTCAGGCGCCCCTTCACCTGTGTGTGGCTGCATCACCTCCTCTCTAAGAAATGGGTATGAGACAGTAAAGCAGAAGGCAGAGCCAGGTGACAAGTGGCAGGGACAGCCACCAACCAGCTTTTGGGCCCCAGACACAGGAGCACTCTGCAGGTGAGTCACGGCTGCTTGCTCATCACACTGCAGGCAGTAGAACGTGCGAGAACCTTCATGCAAAAAGGATCCCAGTTTGTCCTCTAGCCCTCAGAGTCTATGAGTCACTGTGGCTTGGCACTGAGAGGGGCCTTGGAAGGAGTCAAGGTCCTGGCCAAAGAACATGGAGAAGCAAGTTGGTCATCACCTATCTCCTCTGCCTTGGCAGGGAGAGCGGCCTTTTTATACCAGTATCTCTCTCTTCTTTCTCTTCTCTTCTCTTCTCTTCTCTTCTCTTCTCTTCTCTTCTCTTCTCTTCTCTTCTCTCTCCTCTCCTCTCCTCCCCTCCCCTTCCCTTCCCTCCCTTCCCCTCTCCTCTTCTCTTCCAGGGCAAAACCCATCCATCTTAAGAGATGAGCCATCAAACTTGACTTTGCTCCCTCCAGACCTATACTCTCCCAGCAGCAGAGTAGGTACCTCCTCCCTCCTGCCACAAGGCACATATCTCCTTCCAAGGCATCCCTCTGCCACCCTCCACTTGCTCAGGGCTTCAGGGACTTCCCATCTAACCTGATCCTGTGTGGTTAAGGCTAGGGGAAGTGATGCCATGCTGGGGAAAGTCACACAAGTGTTGGCTAGTCTTCTGACCCTACACCACCCAGTACCTGGGCTGCCAATGTTGGCCTCATGGGAGGGGACCCTGAGAGAGCTCAAGAGCCCTGCCAGTAGCCATCCTCCTTAGCAGGGTCAGCCACAGAGTTGTGATATCTCCACCAGGCAGAAGCACCAAGCATCATGGTTGAGTCCTCAGAGAGGCATGTATAATGGTCACCCCACCATGGCCAGAAGGCCTGGCATCCTGGGAAACTCTTACTTCCCAGTCCAGGGAAAGTGCCCTCTCCCAAACACATGTGTGCTTGGCTCTGTTGCCGAGGCATTGCTGTCCCCACTGTGCAGGTAGAGATACAGAGGCCCAGAGAGACTAGTTAATGCCTGTTCCAGTTAGAACAGCCAGTTTAGAGCAAACTCAAGGAGGGACCCAAGTCCCCTGACACCAGCCTTGGGCTCAAGCTGGAGACACCAGCTGCTTTGTCACACAGCAACTGTCTTCTAATTGGCTAGCTTGGGGAGTCCTGAAGGACTAAGGCTGCTTCCCCAGCAGCACCCTAGGCATGTTTTCCTCCACTGAGTGAGGCCCACAGGGACCAGAAGAGCCCAGCAGACTGGAGAAGCAAATGGCCATCCATATTGATCTCTTTCTTCCCGCCAAGGCCTGGAAAATAAGGTCACCAAGAACGAGGTCTCGCAAGAGTTGCAAGTTGTTTCCTTTTCTGCGGACTGAATTTTGTGTGATTACTGGAGGACTCTTACCCTCACCCCCAGCAGAGGCCTTCCTTAGCTTGCCTCCTTCAGGACGCTAGTGACATCTGAGGCCCATTCATATCAGCAGGACCCCTTACACACACAGTCCAGTGCCTCTGACAGGCACTGGTACCTCCTCTCCCACCGCCTCCTGCCCTGAAACCACTCCTATAATTAGCTGGATGGGTCTGCTATCAGCTCCAGGCTGTTTGTCTCGCCCAGTCTGGCGCTATCCCTGTTAAATTGGCTGTGGCAAAGCCATAATAAAGAAGACAAACAGCAGCTGCTTCGGGTCACACGGAGGAGCTACCTCAGGAAGGACCAGGAGAGAGAGATTCAATTAAAGGCTCCTGCAGCTCACACTGACCTTCTTTTTACTGCAGCTGGGCTGCTGTACAGACATCCCTCCTCGGCACCCCTTCCTTCTGGGAAGACGCCCATCTGTACCAGCTCTGGGAGGCTGGGGCCAACCCCCAAATCCACTGTCTCTGACTTCCCTGAGGAGACAGAGAGAAGCAGTTCCAGAGCATTCCCAGGTCTCCAGGTCTTGGCTATGAAGCCAGCAGCTGATCCCCAGCCTGCTTGCTGCTATAAAAGCTTAATGTAACAAGAGACACCTAGGAAGCCTCTTTTGGTCCTTATGGGTCCTATAAACACAGGATCCAGTTTGCCTGATGGTGGTATTCTGAAACCTTACCCTCCCTCCTCACACTCCTGTGCCACTCCCCCTTCCAGAACCTCACCACTGTGGCTGTCTCCAAGAACCACTTTCGATGAAGGAAGCAGAAAGGAACATAGTATGGATGCAGTTCTGGGCACTGACTTAGGTGTCCGGTGCACGCAGGGTACATGCACAGACAGAACCCCAGCTGCACACTGACCTGTGTGAGTGCCAGGTTTCGCTCTGTTCAATGAGATTTGCAAGGACTCACTCAGAGACCCTCCTAAGGAGTACTTAGGCCAACCCTTTGGCAAGTGATAACTAAGGAGCTGTCCCAGGATGCCTTTGGGGGGTCTCAGAAACAGGGTAGAGATGGCAGGGGTTCAACTCACAAGTAGATTCTAATGTCTAATGCAGAGGGTTTGGATAGAATGGCCTGGTCAGCTCCTGGCCCTTCCCTCTCTGTGAATCCCAATGCCTTGCACTAGACTGAGCCTCTGGCACTCAGTATCTTGTCCATCAATAACCCTTCCCCTTTTGATCGCATTAGAAGACGAAGTCTCCGTGTGGACAGGGCCTGACCCTGCTGGACTGATGAATCTGCATCTCTGACAAAGCCAGGGCACTGCTGTGGAGTCAGAGGGCTAAGGATGAGAAGAGAAAACACAGCCATCAGATCCCTCACTTCCAGGCTTCACGGGAAGACCCAGTCTTCAGGAGCAGAGCCCACTGCCCATCAACTCCCCACCCAGCCACCTGTTAGTGGGTGGATGTGTCCGCCACCACTACAGATGTTGATGTGGACCTCACAGGGGTCAGAAATTCCCTCCTGGTCCTCAGTGCACCCAGGGGCCCATGGTATACCTGCCTGAAGGAGGGGTTCCGTACAGTCAACCCTTTAGTAGAGAATACATTCCACCACAGCAAGGACTGAAGCGACAGGTGAGAAGGACACACACGAAGAGCATGTTTTTCCCACTCACCTGAACTAGTCTGTCCTTCCTGGGTGGATGTCTGGTACCTGTCCTTTGCCACCGGCTTGCTTTCGGGACATAATGAAGTGAGATCAGCACCACCGTACATTGGCAGTCACTCTGGGAGCAGACAGTTGTGAGAACCCAGGGTGCCCTGAACATGGGATTGTTCACACCTAGCAGGACATACTGGGCCCCCGCCCCACCCCACACGTATGTCAGAATGACCAATAGAAAGCTGAGGAGTAAATAAGCTCTGGAAGGATCCATTTAATATCATGGGGCCCAAGATGACCACAAGAAACTGAAATTATGAAGAGTGAAACCTCTGATAAAGAGGAAGACTGCATGGGGACAAAGGGAGGATGGGTGGCACTGGGTACCACTGGGAAGACTGAAATCCAGCCGGAGTTCATGCTCGGCTTCCAGAGCCTTCCCTTATTCATTACAGTTTAGCTGACATTTCTAGAGCTGTGTGCTGAGTTTGAAGGCAGCCAGGGATAATGGCACCAGATATTGAGATTCTAGGTCTTGCCATCTCCTGGAAGGCCCGCACATACACCAGGGGCTGCTGGGGTCTCTGCGTGCTGTGCCACAGGCCATATCCCTAGTTTATTTCTATTCAGCTCAAGACTGGGCCTCCCTAAGTTGTTCAGGCTGACTTTGAACTCATATGTAACCCAAGCTGACCTCAAATTGCAAATCCTCTGGCCTTACCCTCCTAAGATGCCAAGATGGTTTGCACGTGCCACCAGACAAGGATGGGTTCCTTGCACGCATTCTCTCTGCTTTTGGGAAGAGAAAAGAAAGCACAGAAGCCTGGCCAAGGCTCCTAAACCTTTTGCCTTTTGCTCTGGCTTCAAATGGTCCAAAGCTCCCGGTCAAAGAAGGCAGAAGAAAGCCAGCTGTCAGCCCCACGCCACCCCAGGAGGCTCTCTCGCCAGGCTTCAGCAGCAGGAGCTAGAAGCAATTTGGTATGTGTGAATTATTCAGAGCAGGCAAAATGGAATGAGGAACTGAGGCGACGTGTGCAGACACCGAGAGACAGCAAACAGATCCCAACTGGAGCAGGCAGGCTCGTGAGGCTGATCCTGGAGACAAAGTAGCTGTGAGTTATTTGATTAGATGCAACTGGTTGTCTCGAAAACAATACTCATAATCTGGGTGTCTCCGTGCAGCCTCACTGCACACTGCTCCGGGGGCTTTTCTGGCATGACTGCTGCCTGTACCTATCTCCCCAAAACCTGCTGGATCCCATGGCTCCAGGAGAACTGAGTCCCCCAAAATATTCACACAGTCGATAGTACAGAGGTTGAGTCCAAAGAAGCAACAAAGAACGTGGTGATAAGAAAGGGGAATGGGTCAACAATGGGGTCTCTGCGTGCTGTGCCACAGGCCATATCCCTAGCTTATTTCTATTCAGCTCAAGACTGGGCCTCCCTAAGTTGTTCAGGCTGACTTTGAACTCATATGTAACCCAAGCTGACCTCAAATTGCAAATCCTCTGGCCTTACCCTCCTAAGATGCCAAGATGGTTTGCACGTGCCACCAGACAAGGATGGGTTCCGTCAAAGATATGGAGAGAAAGGGCAGCCTCAGTCTGCCTAAGGATGCTGTGCCTGGGACCCAAGGGAGGGATGGTATGTGCAGAGAGTGGGTGCTCGGAGCCACAGGTGAATCATGAGTGAAGGTCAATCCCAGATGAGGGACAGGAAGGAGGGGATATGTCCAGAAGCACTGGACTTCTCAGACAGCAAGTTACAACATCCTAAATCACATCGCTGATGGCCACTGGTGACCCCAGTTCTGGGGCCAAGCTGTAGATGGAAGTTACTCCTCCTGTTGAGGTGTATGATTGATCTTCTAGGGAGGGTGGGGAGAAGGACACCCAGCCAGACCTGGGCCCTCTCTTCCCCTTGCTTCATTGCATCCCTCTGTGCTGGGATGGCTAGGATTAGCTCAAGGCCAAAGAGTCCAAACCAGAGCTGCATCTTCAACATACCTGCCCAGCCTAGTGCCCTCAGGACTCAGAGTCTAGCCACACCATGCTGTGTTTCCAAAGCCACGTGACCAAGGTACACAGACTCTGTGAAAAAGGAATTTGAAGTTTCCACACAATCACGTGCACGCCTGATACCGCCCAGTGTGCTCACACAAAACTAACCTTGGGGCGTCGCGTGAAGAGAAGTCGAGAGAAATACAGACTGCAGGAAGTTGTGAGAGCCAGAGACAAGAGCAGCCTGGACAGAGAGCTGCAGCTTGGAGCGCTTCCCGGAGGGGGTACTGTCTACCCTCTATCTGGTCAGTGTCAGCCCCCACTTCCAAATGAAGCCAAAGATACATTGGCTGCTCAACTTTGAGACAGGAATCAAGGACAGAAGGGCATAGGGGTCTTTGTCTCAGTGTCCAAAAAGGGGAGGGGGATTGCAACAGGAGTGAGCTTCCCATCAGTGCTGGTATTCAAGAGTCAGCCCTTTCTTTTAGTAGCTTGTTGAGAAAAGTTACAGGAGCTGCACCAAGGACAGGACTGGCTATCGTGTCATAGCCCCTCCCCCCTTCAAACCACAAACCCTATGTGGGTAAATCTGTGTGACTCCACAGCCTCTGCACAACTGAGGACCTGTTAGGCTGCAGCTTACCCTGGAGAGCAACACTGGCAGAGCTGATCAGTTCCCCAGCAGCGTTCCAGGAGTGTGAGCCCCACCCTCCATGCACCTGTGCTCTGAGCCAGATCAGTAAGTCAGCGTCGAGGCGGAGAGTTCTCAGGCCACCCTGCCTACACCTGGAGCATGCCCCCTGCGACGACATTCCAGCTTCCTGCTCAAAGTCAGCAGAACGTGATTTTATTGATTGGAGACGCTGGGCCTGTCGATTTTCTACACAGGAAAGGCATGCATTTTCCTGTCTCTTTCTTAAACAAGTCGTAAAATGGATTGTGCATATAAAAGGGCAACATAAAACACTGGCCACCATGAGCTTTGTGGAATTCGTTGACTTTATAAATCAGAACGATGAGTTCAGAGAAGACGCCTTCTCTATACTGGATAGAAAACGCTTGACTTCAAAATCGAGAGGGAAACGACCTAAATGTCCCCAGGTTGCCAGGCAATGAGGACAAACATGAGATGTCAAGGAGAAGAGATGGGGTCTCCTAGGAAGCAAAGGCCAGAGAGGACGGTATTGTCTCCCCCTAGCCCTCGGGTTTTGGGGGGCACATTCATCTCCAGGGCAGCATCAGGGCCTGACATGGGTTCCCTCTAGCTATAGAGCACATAGATCCCCAGTCTCTGGATTCTATCATCCCCAGGGATCACCTGTGCTGAGCCAAGAATCTCTCACTGTTTTAGAAAGAGCCCACCCACCCCCACTGATGGGCAAGGTGCATTTTTTTGAGTATTTGCTTGTTTATTTGTTTGTTTTTGTTTTTTGAGATAGGGTTCCTCTGTGTAGCTTTGGAGCCTGTCCTGGAACTAGCTCTTGTAAACCAGGCTGGCCTCGAACTCACAGAGATCCGCCTGCCTCTGCCTCCCAAGTGCTGGGATTAAAGGCGTGCGCCACCACCGCCGGGCTCTGATTCTTGATAGTACATGTCCGAGGTTAATGACCCAGGTCTTCTGTCCTTACCACCTCTGTTCTGTTCCACGTGATTTGCATGGATCCAGGCTGCTCCTCCTGGATCTTCCTAGGAAAGGGTGACTCACTGACACAGCAGATTGCGTGAGCCCAGCCTGAGCTCAAAGGAAACCGGCAGGCATGGTTTCCTGGAGGCAGGAATGATGAATACCCATCCCTGCTACCCTCAGTTTAAAAAGAAAAAGCAAAAAAATGCTCACCTCTTCAAGTTTTCATGGGGAGCTGTTGAACCTCCCAGACTATACCAGGAAATGGTAGTTTGGGCTGAGGAGTGACTATCTGCAAGGCTGAGTGACCTCAGGCAGGTGACTCACCCTCTCTGAGCTGCAGTCTCTAATACCCAAATGGAGAGGCTCCCTTGAGGTTTGCAGGGCTGCTAGGAATGGATGTATGTGACACTGGACCTAGCAGAGAGTTCACCATGTATGATCAAACACATGATCTTCAGCAGGCCCTCTCTAATCCCTTTATGAATGGATATCAACTGTGTGTGTCTCCACCAACTACGGCAACCCCAGTCACCTCATGCCTGTCTAGGGAGTGAAAATCGTGCTTTGAACACAAGCCAGCGTGTGGGTCATTGTGGGGCAGCTACATCCTCACCCATTGCTGACTGGCCCCATGGCCTTCCATCTCAGCTCAGGGACTTCCAGGAAACAAATACTCTTTCACCCAAGGGTGGGAGGCTCTGAGAGGACTGAGAGGTCATGGGCAGCTGCTGAACCTCTGCAGGCTGCTGTCTAGGGAGTGGACTAGAGAGTGGACCCGCAACTGCCCCAACTCTGAAGCAAGCAGGAGCTACTAGAAGGGAGGCTGGGAGTGCTGCTTCCGGCGAGAGGCAAGCAGGCTTGAGTAGCCCTGACCTCTTATGGGACCCAGGCTAGTATGTCCTCCATCACTGCCTCAGTAGCCCATCTAGGAGCATCTGGCCATGTCATTTGGTCACTAACGACAGCAGGAGAGGCAGCAGGTAATCGTCCACGTTAGCATGTCATTTATCCTGCATCTATAATTGCGCTTCCCAGCCGGTGATGATAGCACCGTACGACAACCTCCTGGTTCCGGTGCACAGAAATAAACCACCCAGAACTCCAGCCAGGTAAGGGTATTCAAAGGTCCTTGAAGCTGTTCTTCAGCCAAAGTATGGCTGGAATGATGCACCAGGCAAAAACCTGGGCCAGGGTGTGGCACACACGGTCCCTAATCTTCAGAATTCACAGTCCAGCCAAGAGGACATCTGAGAATTGGCTCATTGTGATGGTTGCGTGTGAAGTTTGGCTGCATCACCGTGCATGAAGGAAATTAATCCTGGATAAGGCTGGAGGGATGGTGAGAGGCCAGGTTGGAACAGCACCGTGCTGTTGCCCTGAAATTTATGAGCAGGGGGCCTTCCTTGTGAGGGAGCCTTTGATGGTATGATTCACTTACTACTGTGGAATGGTGATGGGGGCATCTGAGCCACCTCCTAAATTAATATAGTCCTGCCGAGAGTAGAGGATCAGATTTACAGGTGAACAGGAATAGAGAAAGAAGAGAGAGAAGAGGAGGAGGGATCCGTGCTGACCTTTAGGTTGGAGGGATTTAAAGAGAGGCAAGAGGGCCCTGAACTAGACTAGAGGCAGGGATGGCTTCTGGCTTCAGGATGAAGTGTCCCACATGAGCCACAGGGCTATGTAAGTCCGGGTCTCTAGCCTCCATCTTTGGAGGCCCCATCCCTGTGCCCGCCAAACCTTGACCCCTCTCTGGAGGAGGGGCAAGGCAGCCCACCACTATTTAAACTGCTCGCCAGAAAGTCCCTTTGTGGTCCGTCCCATCCGTCTGTTCCCCCACCCCCACCCTGCCCCACCGTGGTCCCGTTAGCAGCTTCCCGATTCCCCATTAAACCTGGCTTGTTGTGATTTGGCTTGATTGGGATTTTTGCATCGGCAGAGAGCTCACATTAGGAATATTCCTAACAGGCTTTGGGGCCCTGTCAACTACAGCGGAGGAGAGGTCCCTGCCTGGGTGCAGCGCCTGCACCCGCACGCCCATCCCACCTTGGGAGACAAGGCTGAGGAAGAAAAGTGGATTGTGTCCAGAGACAAGGAATTCACACACACGCACACACACCAGCTCAGACACCTGCATTGGGTTCCTCCCAAGGAATAGTAACTTGGTCTCAATGGAGCCACATTCCCCTCCAGATGAAGGGAGAGCAGCGTGTGCTCTTGCTGCCAAAAGCTTCTGAGAGAAAGGTCTGGCCCTCTAACAACCTGGTGCCTGGTCACCCGGACACCACCTGCTGTTCCACAGCATTTTGCTTCCCTGATGAATCCAGGAGCTCAACGAGACACAGCTGGAGTGTAGGCAGGGTTCCCAGGACCTTCTGGGCACCACTTAGTGTGCCTCCCACAGCCTCAGTGCCAGGAGGCAATCCAGGCACCGGCAAAGGGAAGAATGTGGTAAACAGAGAACCATAGAAGGGAAGAGATGAAGGAAGTGCACAGGAGTCAATGTGCAGATCCAGGCCATCTGAGATGTGGGGTAGGACCGTAGGGCCCCACTGGCTCTTTGCTCTTGGGAGGAAAGAAGGATGTTTGCCCTTGACACTCAGCCGAGAGCAAACAGCTCCCGGGGACCATTCAGCTCTGGTGCCCAAGGGGAATCGATAGGATGATGGTGACCTTGTGTTTGTTTGTTTTTTTTTTTTTTTTAAACTTCCACCAACTGTGTGGTTGGAGGTCCTGGTTGGAGGCAGGAGGAGGGACAGGTGAGGGAGGGGCCTCAGGTCATCTGTGACAGGCCCCATGGGGAGCCACGTAGAGCATCCTGGATGAAGTCTGGCCAAGGCTATAGCCACCTTCAAAACCCTTCCAAACCTAATGATCTAATTTCCCCAAAGATTGGGCTGCAAGACACCTGGGGTGGGGGCAAGTGACAAATATAGATGGTGCAATAGTGCTGAGTCACGCTTCCCCTGTTTGGGAAACAGAGAGCTAATTAAGTTACCAAGAGACAGAGGCCTCTGCAGGAGGCAGCAGTGGAAAAAAACTCTCTGATGCTCTCAGGGCTCACAGAGACTGTGAGTCGGAGGAGCACGTAAACAGAACCTGGTCCGCAGAGCTATCTCCGGGAGTCTAGGGACCACAGGACACCCTTCACACTCCAGAGGTCCAAGAGGCCCCCTGCAGCGATCCGGGAAGTGGCAGAAGCCAGGAGGTGGTTTGCCCTGCTGTCCGTGGCTCAGTTTGAGAGCCTTCCTCCTCCAGGGCTCCCGGCACCACTCCAGACTCCTTCCCTTAGAATCCTGAAGCTGCGGAGTGGCCTTGCCAATGAAGGAACTGAATTCAAGGATCTGGGGCAGACAGGCGAGGAAAGCTAAGGTCCAAGCCCCATCTGAGCATGCTGCAGCCTTTGAATTTGAACACACTGCCTAATAACACCTGTTCTGGAACCAAGCTTCATAGGGTGGGCATAAGGGTGGCCCAGGCTCGTCCCAGCCCCCAAGGAGCCCAAGTCTGGGGCATGTGGGTCCCATTCAGACAAGAAACACAGTTGGAGGGGCGGCACCGCAGTCTTCTCTCCTCGGCTTGCGTACCAAGTTCTCTGTTCCCTTGACAGCACAGAACCCTGACCCCTGGAGGCTCAGAGGAAGCTGAATCCTTCCAGACCCCTTCTAAGCACAAGTGGACAGGAGGTTTGATGCCTATACCCTCTCTTCATCTCTCCCCTTCCTCTATGGTTCTCTGTTTACTACTTCCTTTGCCAGGTCTGAGCTGCTCCCCGCCCAGCTCCTGAGGATAAGGTACCTCAGTCAGAAGTGTGGGAGGAGGGGGGCCAAGGTACCACAGACTCTTTGTGCCTGGATGCTGTCCTGCCACAGCCAGCCTCATACAGTATGGTCTTGGCTGAGAGTGCCTCCCATCACCTCAGAGGGCCTGTGGGGACACTCTAACTTTTAATATGAGGCTATGAGGGTCTGAACTGGACCTTGGTTTGGCAGGAAGATGGCCCCCTCTCATAATACTACCCACCCCTACCCTCCCCCACCCCCCACTGTCTCCTCAGGGACAGGTCAGGCTAGCTGGAATGCTGGGTCTCTTGTATGCTAGGCTGCAGCTGTGACCCATCAAACCATTCTAGACTGGGCTCTTTGCACTCCGTTCCGGGAGGGTCATCCCTGGACTTGTGAGAAGATGGCAGACAAAAGCATGGTGGGATGTCCGTATGCACAGGTGACAGACTCACCACCCCACTTCCCTCCCTCCCCACTCTCTTCCCCATCCCAGCCATACCCAGCTGTAAGTGCCAAGCCTTTGCTCAGGCCTCCGCTCCAGACACTCTCAGATGCCACGTCATATCTCAGAGACTCTCCGTGAGAGAGTGCTCTGTGGGCAAGCCAGGTACGGTCTGGCATCTCCGCTTCCAGGCTCAAGGCCTGTCATCTCGTGGCCAGGAACTCCAGCCATCACATGCCAGTTCCAAGCAGCAGGACACAGGATAGGGCAAAAAAGAGGCATAGGCTGCTGACTGGCTGGGTTTGGGGTATGGTTCCCAAGGGCAGGTTTGACATCCATGGCAAGCTCACTGGTCAATATCAGTCACCCGGCTACCCTACTGCAGGGTAGGCTGGGAAATGGCGTTTATATGTTAGTTGCAGGGGTTCTGTGCTGCCTCTGTCCTTCCCTCCTCAGGTGCTCCACCCTGAGCAGACCTGCTGGGCTCCCCTGCTGAGATCAGTCTTCTGTGTCCCCACTCTACCCTGCCCCACACTCCAGCAGACTGTGGTATCCCTGCTGGTTTCCTGGCATCTCCGAAGTCGCAGGAAAATGGTCCATTCTCCTTGCTTACAAAGACTGTGCTACGTCTCTGCATCTCAGGACTCATAAATGTTTTGTTGTTCCATCGTAGAGTGTAAGTGGTGTCTTCACCAGCCTGGGCCCTAGACATATATGGGACATACATGGGACCTCGGTGACCTGGACTGAGTCTCACCATGGCAAGGCCTGTAGGCCTTACTCATCGCATGTGCTAATGAGGCAGAAAAAGTCAGACTTACGGGAGGACTTCCCGTGACTACATATGCAGCCATTTCATCTTTCAGCGCAGACTGTGACTGACTTTGGAATACGGAGATAAATTGGCACCCTGAGTTGACAAACTATCCTTCCTCAGGCCAGTGGCTCATTACGGCGACACATCGCTCAGAAAGTGGCCAAGAGGAAGAGTTCACAGCAGCAGGCCAGCGTGCACTTGGATATCATCATCATTATTTTACAGAAGTTCAAAACTGTGGAGGAGGCAAGCGTGTGACCCACTTCTGCAAAAGATGGGAATGCGGGCAGCGTTGTCATGGTAACCAGACGCTGCTCCATCTCACTGGCCCAGGTACATTCTCACAGAGAACCTTATGTCCAGCGCCTCCCAAACTCAGCAAGCCTGAGAGCCACCATCACTTTCCCACTGCTCAGATAGGGACGGGATTGGAGGGGACCACAGGAGCTAGCAGGGCAGGATTCCCACTGGGAGCTCTCAGTGGGAGCCTGTAATCTCATTGGTCTGGTTTCAGTTCATTTTCAACAAGTCGTCCTTGGAAAAATGTGAGCAAAAAAAAAAAAAAAAAAAAAAAAAAAAAAAAAAAAGCAGCAAAAGAGAAAGCAAATCAACTCGTGTCTTTTTACAGAAAAGAGGATTTAATTAGGAATGAGGCTTGCACGGGCGTTAGCTTGCTGGAGGGTCTGGAACATAACTTAGAAGCCACCAAAAAGTAAAGAGCAGGTTACTGGGGGCCAGAGGCCAGCACCTTGGGGCACTGGTGTCCAGAGAGTGTGTGAGTAGGTTGGTCACTCTGCCTGGTGGCCCGGACACAAATTGAATGTGTGCAGGGTAACTGACCCTCAGTCCTTCAGGGGAACAGAGCCTGGCAGAGGAATTCTGATGAGGGAGAACCTGAGAGGACCATGAGGAACAAGGACATCACTGTAACTATGGGTTCTTCCTGAGCCCTTCCCAGCTACAGGTACAAGGAAGGTACAACTACTTGTTGCTGGGAGGAGACCCACGGGACCCTGGACATATGTGTGCCCTGTTCCTTGAACACAGGACACCAGTTTTTGGTCCCCAAGCCTGACTTCTCCTGTCTGAACAGAGAGCAGTATCTGACTCCTATAAATACCATGAGATGGTCTTTATGAGGCAGTCTGGAGCAGCATCTCAGGCTAGCATTGTAGCCTCCTTGGGTGAGGAAGCTATTTTGGATGTATTCAGTGTGGTCAACATCCAGGTTTACGTGGGAGCTTGATCTAACGCCAAGAACTAGAGGCTGGTCTCCCATCCCACAGAACTCAGCAGACACCCCCTGAATCCCATGAAACATGAGTGCCAGCTCTGGTAAAGGGACAGGCCTAAGGTCCCTTTCCACAACTGGCCCCAAGTTCCACAGAGATAAGGGCTATGTCCCTGGGTAGCTGGATATGTGGACAGTCCGAGACGGTTCCCCTACCTAGCAGAAATGCTTCCGAGGTCATGTGGCACTTGACTTGGAAGTGTATCTAGGAAGTGTCACAAGGTCCTTGTGACAGAATGAACCACTTGAAAGACTTGCTTGGCGACCTCATGTCTTTCCCCCTTTCCCATTTCTGTTCTGTAAAGATACAACATTCAACCTGCCAGAAGAATGAGGCCCCCTCCCGGCAGCAGAGTGCATCCCCTTCACAGACACAAGACCTGCTGTTGTTGTAACTGCAGTCTTCCAATCTTCAGAACTGGCAGAGGACACATCTCTGATGTTCACAAACTGCCAAGCCTTTGGAATTCTGCAGTCAGGAGAATGGGCTGGGTCAGAATCTACCTTGGAAGGTGAGTGACTCCCAAGAGAGAAGGTGTGGACAAAGTTCAAGTCCGCTGCAGACTCATGATACAACCTCAGGTACAATCCTTCTGCTCGCTGGACGTCAGTGTCCCTGCCTGTCTAGAGCAGTGGTTCTCAACCTTCCCAATGCCATGGCCCTTTAAGACATTTCTTCATGGTGTGGTGACCCCACCCATAAAATCATGTCACTGATACTTTATAACTGTAATTTCGCTACTGTTGTGAATCATAATGTAAATATCTGATATATCGTGTATCTGATATGTGACCCCCAAAGGGATCACGACCCACAGGTTGAGAACTGCTGATCTAGAGTGAGGCTGGGATGAGATGACTTTTGATTGCCCTGGCTCACACACTGAGTGTGACAGGACAGGACACTGTCAGCTGCACCCAGTCAGTGCTGTGCTGAGTGTTGGGGAGCAGAGGAGATCCCCAGAGACAATGAATAAAAAAATGAGGGCAGGTGGCTGGTAAGGATGAACAATGAACATAAGAACACTTTCCAAAGCACAAGTCAGACCGGCAGGTGCCACGGGTGCATGGCTGGCCACCCATCAGCACATGTGCAACAAACAGCATTGGGCAAGGGTGGAACCACTGGAAAACAGGGGCTACACAGTACCCAGCTCCCATAGTGGAGAACAATAGAGGTCTCCACGGTTCAGGCAGAGGATCAGGTAAAGGGTGGCACCTCAGTCCTAGAGTGAAGAATACCATTTACCCTACACCCACTGTGAACTGCTCCCAGAAAGACTAGCAATCTGAGTTCAACACCCAGGACCCAAATGGTACAAGGAGAGAACTGACTCCTGAGAGTTGTCATGTGACCACCATAAAGGTACACCGGGGAATGCGTAAACACCCGCACATAACACAATAGAAAAGTAAATGTAAAAAAATTTATGAAGACTTCAAAGGTCCCGTGATCTCATATAACTTCATTGAGAAGCAGGAGACATAACTGTTAACATGTACCCAGGTGTTCCAAAATCTGAGCAGAATAGAAACAGGAGAAATGCAAGGTGGAGAGAGGATGGGTGTGTAGCTCGGTGATAGAGCACTAGTCCAGCATGCACAAGGCCCTGGGTTCAATTCCCAGCACCACCAGAGGGACAAAAACCAGTTAATACAAGGCAAAGAAGACCATATATGAAACACAGAATCTGTCACAAAAAATACAGCAACAGAAGGTTGGTCACATGGGACAGAAGCAAAGATCAGTATCAGTGAGCACAGAGACATACTGGGACCCATCATTCAAAACACAGCACAGAGAGAAAGGCCCAGGAAAGTGAGCCTTAATATCTGTGAGCCAACTCACCAGCATCTAACACTCAGGCCTTGGGTCTCAGAACAAAGGGAATGGAGAAAACAGCTGTTTGAAGAAACAACTGAAAAATCTCTCTATCAGATGAGAACTAGAACCCCACAGGTTTTAAAATCTCACCAAGGTCTCAGATGGATTAACAGACAAAAATGACACCAAAGCACAGCTTGTGCAAGCTGCCACCAACCCGCTGTAAAAGCTGCAAGCTGCCAGGGCACGCAGAGGAACAAAAGTGAGGACGGCAGATTTCGAGCTGGAAACAGGCAAGCTGGAAGAGCATGGAAGGACAGCTCCCCAGCGCTGCATGGGAAAGATCCTGCCGGCCGCTGAGAGACCCAGCAGAGGAAGTAGTTTCTGTAAAGAATGGAGCTCGCCGTGCCCAGGAGACACTCGTAATGGGAAGAATGATCACAGGTGTGCTGAGGAAAATTCTAGAGGTGGAAGAAAAATGGTGCAAAGAGGAGATTCAGGGCTGAGCTAAAGGTTTTTGACCAACTCTGAGAATATGCAGTTACTTGCCCTTTCATCTACGTCTTTGATCTCTTTAAAATGCAACTGTCCGCAGCAAATTTCCTAAGAGTGCCTTGTGGGGTTTACAACATACGGAAGATAGAAATGTGTCAGTGTGGGGGCAGGAAGGGCGGAATGGGACACATGGCCTTGAGAGACTGGCACTGCCTATGGAGCTGGACTAATCTCCTCCATGTCACATGGGTTCAACAGCATGGTTATTCACAATGGTGTGAAATGCCATATGCACTCAGAAAACTCGCTTCCAAGGTGGCAGTGTGACCCTTGCAGTGTGACCCTTGCAGTGTGATCCTCGCTTGCAATGCTGGGCAGCAGTAGCACCCGGCAGCCCTCTGGTCAGGGAGCCCACAGAGACTGCAGGGTACAGTAGCCCAGCCGGCACATGTGGTACGTCCACCTACTAAATGTGCTCATAAGCCAGAGAGCATCTACATAATGTTACTTAAGATGACTGTGTGGTTAGGTAAAAGTAGTTCCTCCCCTCCCAAGACATGGTTTCTCTGTGTAACGGCTCTAGCTGTCCTGTAACTTGCTCAATAGACCAGGCTAGCCTACAAATTCACAGACATCCGTCTACTTCTGCCTGTCGAGTGCTGGAATCAAAGGCATGCGCCACCAATGCCTGGCAGATAAAAATACCTTTTACAAACTCCATGACAGCAGTCAGTGAGGTGGCTCAAAGGGAACAAGGCACTCACTTCCAGGCCTGACAACGTGAGTTTAAGGCCTAGAACTCCCCTGGGCTGTCCTTTGACCTCCATGTGTGAGCCATGGACCACACAGGGTGCTGGAATGATGCCCAGGGCTTCTTGAATGCTAGGCAAGCCCTCTACCAACTGAGACACATCCCGGGCGTTTTTTAGGCTTGCCTCTCTGGGCTGTACAGAACAACTTCTGGATGTCTCAAGGTAAATGGGGGCCTCTTGTCCTCAAATACTATCCCTCAGAACTATCCTGGTTTCAACGGACCCCTCCCCAGTGCTCAGTGAAGCACTGAAGAGCAGTCATCTCCTGAAAGAACTAGAGCCCAGGAATGCCGGGAGGCAGAGGAGGCACTGCCCACTGCCCTACTGTCTCTGCTGGAGGCATGCCAGTAAGAGATGCTGTGCCTGTTCTCTATGGGGTCTTCCTCTTGAGAACCAGGGTAGCGTGGTCAAGGTGGTCCATGGAATGCCCTATGCATCCGAAGCTTTGCAGAAGGAAGTAAGCAAAGAGAACACCTCTGGAGACTTGGGTGTGTTCCAGAGTTCTGAGCGGCCTGGACAAGAAGGAGAAGGGGTAAATTCCAAATTCTGTTGGAAACATGGTGTTTTCTGTGGGCATCTCAAGGAGATGAGTGTTTGCATTTCAGAGATGCCAGGCCCTGGGAAGGATGGTGTCAAGTTCTGGGCAGCTGGGCAGGGTGTTTTTCTTCCTTAGTCATGTATTCAGGGAAGCTGAGACACGGAGGTTCCTGTAAGCTGGGTACAGAATCCAGGAACCTAGAACCTCCCCCAAACAACTCGGTTTCACCTTTGTCTTTCACAAGCTAAAACCCCTTGGGTCTTTAGTTATCTATAACAAGAGGCCAAAGTCTGGACCCAAGAAGCCAGGCAGTGACTGGGGAGCCCTGAGGGGCCAATAGGCCAAAGCATCTTTTACTGGGCTTTGCCGCCTTCCCCGCATAGCTGCCTACAAGCCTACAGTTTTGCTTTAAATCACAAGCCAACATTTGTCTGGAGCTGGCGCCGTCTTTATCGTCTCTAACGCATCTTCTCTGGAGGGCATGCATAGCAGCCATCTATAAATTTAGAAGATAGGAAGATAGAGGAGATGGATCTCAGTACCTGGATGAAAATGGGTTTGTGTGTGGCACTCAGTAGGAGACAGATCTGTTGTTCCTGCCAGGAGGCAGCCCATTTGTCTGAGGTGAGGGGAGCAGGGCAGATATTAGGCCTTTTCTACCAGTGCTTCCGATTTTCAGATGCTCCTGGCTGGGTCAGCACCTGTGGGGGACTGTGAGGAAGAAAGGGGGTGAGGGACTGGCCAGCCAGGAACCTGTGATAAGGATCCCAGGTGTGGTGTAGGTCCTTGGCTCCTGCCTGGTCACACAACTAGAATTAAGCTATCAGCAATCCCAGCCAGCAAAGGTCTTGGGATGAGGGCTCTGCCCAGCAGGCATCCCTTCCCTCCTCAGACTTCCCTTTATTTCCACCTTGAGTTGATGTGGGATTCCCTCTTATGCTGTGAATATGTTTTATTGCCATTGGTTAATAAAGAAGCTGTTTTAGGCCAGTGGCTTAACAGAGTAAAGCCTGGTAGGAAATGCGAACAGAGATGTAAAGAGAGAGTAGGTGGAGTCAAGGAAATGCCATGTAGCTGCCAAAGGAGACAGATACCCCGGAACCTTATCAGTATACCACGAGCTTCGTGGCAAAATACAAAATAATAGGAATGTGTTAATTTAAAATGTAAGAGTTAGTTAATAAGAAGTCTGAGCTAATAGTTTTAATTAATATAGTCTCTTTGTGATTATTTCAGGTCTGGACAGCTGGGAACAAACAAGCAGCCTCTGCCTACATTGAGTCAGTAGTTTGGCCAAGGGCACACACAGAACCCAGGCCTCCCGTGTGTCCACCCATCCTTCAGGAGGTGACCTATCTCATACCAAGGATAGCTCCTGTACCTATCCAGTAAGACCTAAGCCCTGACTGACAATGGGGAACTGGGCCATTGCTGATGGCTGGATGTGGCATGCTGATTGGTCCCATGGCAGAGTGAGATGGAAACAGAGGCATAAAGATCATCTCAGTGTTCAACTCCATGGACTGAGAGAGCTGAGCCCAGAGGGCTTATGACGCTCCTCCGGAGCTAGCCCTTCATCTCTTTCCTAGGAGACTCTGTGGACACTCTCCCTAGATGGGTCTACACCATGGGGCAGAAAAGTTCAGCGTTTCCAAAACCAACTGACCAGGAGACACATGGACCTGCTCATTTCTGCAGAATAATTTTGTTCCAGGCCCTGAGAAGGATAGCTTCTGAGTCCTTGCTTCTCAGTACATGGCCTGTAATCTGCAGATGTCACATCTGACATCTCTGTGACAGTATGCACATTGGAGCCGGTGACAGAACTGTGGGGATACTCTGTTCTCTTGTGTTGTACCTCCCAACAACTCCTATCTAGGCAAGGTGTTTTCCAGAAGGCCCCTTAGCACTCTTGTGGCTCTGGACAGACAGAGTCCCATCAAGCTTGGGCCCCTATCATGTGAGCCAGGGTATGAGGTGACCCCTGGGTCCTGCCTGGTACCCTGGCTAACCGTTTGCTCATCCCTGAGCCAGTCCCTACTTGCCTGGGTAGGGATACAGAGAGCAGATTCACAGCATGACAAGATGAAACCTCTCTAACATGCTAATGAGTGTTTTCATGTGGCTGTCTGTGGGGTGTTAGCAATGTCACAATACATCCCTGGCTGCTGGTGATGCCAGGAGAAGGAGGGGGAGGCTAGCTCAACGCTTCTGGAACACCATGAGTTACTGTGCAGAGTTGAAGCTGGCATGGCTTTGCTTAGAGGCTCCAGAGCATCTGCTGGAGCCTGGGGCAAATACCCCACCCCTTTGAGAGCAGCCAAGCCACCCCAGAGGATAGCAACCAGCAACTTGCACTCTGTCATGAAGCCTTTGGGGTTCCAAGAAATGCCATTTAAATAAATGGACTGTCCCTAGGTGCCATAGAAATGGGGGTGGGGTGAGGTGGCCAGGGCCTGGGAGGAGAGGACTATTTGTGAGAAAGAACATTGTGTGGTCTCTGACTGTCACTAGGCAGCCGTGGTTGTGAGTGTGGGGTTCTGCTGGGCTCTGCACAGAGTCAAAACGGACTCCTTCTGCCCTCCATCCCCTTGCTGCCGGGGTCTGGTGTGAGCATCTGCCTGCTGGGGACTGGTCCCTGGAGAAAGGATGATCACCAACAAGAAACATGGGCCCCACTCACCTAGAACTTCAGCCATTCTAGCTAAAGAAAGGGGCTGGCACAGGGTGAGGATGAAGGATACGGAGCTACGGTGATGTGATCATCACAGGAACAAAGACATCCTTCACCTCACAGGAGCTCAATGCTGAGCGATTCGTAACAAGTACAAAATCCTCAAACCCCTGTCCTTTGGAGGACAAAGGCCCTGGCCCAGGGCATCAGTGCGGAATTCTCTTAGTCCTGTGATGGGTGGTAGCTGAGCCCCTTGAATAGCAGAGGGATGGTAGGGCAGGACTTTATGAGCTAAATCATATCACAGAAGCCAGACTGATTGTCACGACAAGTCCTGGGAAATCTATGTCCCTCCCCAGCACCCACAGCCAGTGGAGATGTTTTCCTGGCTCTAGAAAGGTATCAGTCAATGTCACCCAGGCAAGCAGAAGAACGTGGTTCTTGGAATAAAAACTTGGACCAACCAGTCACCTCCCTCTGCACTCTACATCACAAATTAAGTCACCCAGAGCTCAAGGGACAACACCCAAAGACATCCAGCCTCCTTCAGACGCCATAGGCTGAGCAGACAATGGCAAGGGACCAGTATGCTCTCTCTGTGTTATCTTCCCAGATGGTAGTAGGTCCGGTGGATTCGTGGATCAGTGCTAGTCTTAAAGACATACAGGGTTTATCTTAGCAAGGACTGGCCCTCCTGTGGATAAAAATAAGCAAACTTTACCTGGAGGCAAGGGGTGAGGCCACCTGGGTCTGAGCATCTTGCTGATTGTGGTAGACAAAGAAGGGGGCAAGAGTTATTTATGCTTCTGGCATCTGGAAACACAATGGGTTGTTTGCTTGTTTGTTTATTTGGTTGGTTGGTTGGTACCATAGAGGGAACAACCTGCTCTCTGCATTCCCATGAAGGAAAAACAGAAGGAGAAATTGAGAGAGAGCCAAGGACTTCGTAAACAGAGGCTGCTAGATCTGTTTCCTCTTACTATAGCACAGCCAGGACTACAGAGAAAGGCGGAGACAAGGGCCAACATCACCCCACCCCGTCAACACAGCTGGTGCAGCAGAGTGAACCCTAAAGCTAAAGACTGTAGTAGGAAGAATTACGGTGGTATACTTGTTTCTCTTAGATGAGAAGGAAGGGGCATGCGGCCAAAGGGTGTTTTCCAGCTGCCATGCTGCAACACCAAACACAGCTAGCCTAGGGACAATAGAACCAAGGGAATCTGAAAGAAGGGGAGCTAGCACGAGAACACACCGTGCCTGGGACCATGTGGCCTCTGGTGCCTCTGGGAAAAGAAGCAGCCCTGTTTGAGCTTCTTTTGTTTCGTTGTGTTTCATGCAGACCAAGCCTCCTTGGTCTTGGGTCCTCTACGCTGACTCCAGTGTGCATCCCAGGGTCTTCCCAGTCTGCCTGATCCATTCATCTCGCTATGAGCTGATTCCTCCTTTACTCAGGCGTATGCAAGGGAAGCTGGGTACGATGACCACACAGGCAGACCATAGCCATGCATGCAGTGGGGCCATGGCAGAGCTGCATCTGTGTTCAGGTCCTCTGTGCCCTTTCCTGTGTGTGAGAGCCAAAACAGTCCTGTGGGGTGGGTGTGGGGGGATTGACAAGGAAGGAAGCTAAAAGGCTCTCTGAACTTCTGGGAAGGGCCACAGAGGAAGGAGATGTTATGTGGACACCAATCTGGCAATGCTGGCTAAACGTGATCCTGTCCCCCTAAGTGGAAAACTACTGACTGGTTTCATCAGTGTGTGCATGTCAGGGTGTGGGGGCAGATGAATTCCATGGATAAGAAGGTAATGAGTAGCCTGGCCCAGCTTAGAGCTGCCTGTCTTCACTGTCTGCACAGAATGAGTAAGGATTTTCCATGTGGGGAACAGAATAGATTTTCATGTTGGCCTGAGATATGGGGATGGTGTCTCTGTCACAGCTAAGTGGACCTTGGAAGAAGCAAGAAGTATTTAGATAACTCAGGAGAAACCAAGGAACCTCCACCAGTCTGAACCCAGCTCCCTCTGAGGCCCTGAGGCTCCCAGCAGCATACAGTGGTGGAGGTGCCTTCTAGAAGGGCAGCGGGTGGGAAGCCATAGCCACCTTCCTCCTCTATTTTTGCTCTACTTGTTAGGCCAAGCGTTTCTGTAGGTAGAGAAGGCACCCCTCCTTCCTCATGCATAGAGAAAATCCATGGCAGACCAAAATCCATATGCAAGAAATCTGGGCAGCTTCCACCTATCCAGCTCAGCGGCAAGACATAGGACCCTATTCCCAGTCCTTCATTGCCTTCCTGTTCAGATTTTTCCTAGGTTCTGGGAGATTGAACTCAAGTCCTCATGCTTGCACAGCCAGCATTTTATTGACTAAGCCGTCTCCCCAGCCCTTGGCCTAGATTTAAGATAAGTTAGCTAACTTACACAGAGCCAGCCCCAAACCCTACACTAGCTAGATGAACAAAGAAGGAGGAATCTTTTTTTTTTTTTTTTTTTTTTTTTGGTTTTTCGAGACAGGGTTTCTCTGTGGTTTTGGAGCCTATCCTGGAACTAGCTCTTGTAGACCAGGCTGGTCTCGAACTCACAGAGATCCGCCTGCCTCTGCCTCCCGAGTGCTGGGATTAAAGGCGTGCGCCACCACCGCCTGGCAAGAAGGAGGAATCTATAATAGACACCATCTGCAGAGGAGACATGCAGCTCCCAAACCCAGGGTGTGTAGAACATGTGTGTCACCCTCAAGAGTTTCAGCAAACACCCAACATCACGGTGGGAACTCTCTGAGCTCCGTGTGGAGTCTGGGTCTATGGCGACTTTTCTTTTTCTGGTGATCTCCAAACTGACAAGAGAGCTGCGCTGTGCAGTGGAAGAAGCCTCTGGAGGCACAGCAGGTGGTTGGATGTGAGCATGTGACCAGGCAACAGGAGAATGGATGGTGGTCCCTGAGATGCCCTGCACGTGGGAGCTCAGGTCCATGTGGTTCCAGCCTGGCTTGAACTCAGCCGCTGGCCCCAAGTGGGCAGGAGAATAAGCCAGGTTTGAACTCCCAAGAGAGATTGGCCTGTTCCTAGTCTGTAATACTAGATTATTCGCATGAGGACAGTACTAGGACCTCCCTACTCTGCCCCTTTACATCTGGCCCAGGGATTCCAAGAGTGGCCAGGAAGAGTTCCATCATGGGAACCAACACTTCCCATTACAACTCACTGCTTAGGATCCTGCTGGCATAGTTTGCAATGTGGGACAGACACTGGCAGACAGGGACAAGCAGAAACTGGCAGAGGCTAGCAGAGATTGGGCAGGGACAGACAAGCATCTTCATCTCACAGCCATCACCCCATCTCCAACTCTTTTCATGTTCACCTCTATGGATGAAAATTTACCTGCTTCCTGAAGCCATGGATGACTTTTAATATTACAAGCATTCTCCATTTTTCACTAATTTAATTTTGGGGGTTATTAAAGTTCCCCTGGAGATGTGCCATCTGTTGAGCGGATGATGGAGTCGGGAAGGAATTTTGGTGGTGAGACTGTAAATTTCCACTTTATCAGGGACCCTGGTATCCAAAATCAATGTAGGAAAACCATTGAGATGCTGATCAGGCATGCTTCTCAATCAGGGGCTCTCCTCTTGGCATATTTTACCCGGATCAATGGGCTCTGACATTCTCAGCCCAGGGAAGGGGGTAGCGCTCTGCATCCAGCCGAGTTTCAAAACTGCAGGAGAATAGCTGTCAGAAAATGAGGTATTTCAGGGATTTTGTTGTTTCCGTCAGAATCCTGGGCCTCCTGGCTGCGCTTCGCTTCCTCAGCTGGGTGTGTGCCTGAGAAGAAAGAGCCATTCCCGTGCACACTTGCTGGCTAACTGGGAGGCTCACTGGGGACCCTGTCTATCCCTCCTCCCTCGGAGATGGGTGGACACTCTGAGCTGTTAGCTACCCTCTAGAATGGCGCTTCATTTCCAGAGTCCCCAGCAGAGGCTCTTCCCCTGCAATGCTCACAGTGTGTGTTCCAGCTGCTGGATGCCAGAAACCCCTAGTCCCTATGTGGGAGACTTGTCCCCAGTGAGCTGGCATTAGAGGTTGAAGCTCTGAGAGGTGATGTGATCCCCAGAGAGTGCCAACCCCTTCCTCTATATGGAGTATCAGTGAGGAGGAGCAAGCTATGAAGCAGGCAGCGGACCTCGCCAGCCAGCAGACAGCAGGCTTCACACACCGTTGTCTCAGCCTCCCTCCCAGCTTCCAGGGCAGCTGGGTCCGTATGTGAGCTCCAAACAGTCCAAGGTGATCTGTCAGAGCATTCAAGACTGAGGCTGAGTAGAAAGGGACAGTCAGATGCAGAGACTCCAAAGGGCCTGGTGCAAAATCTGTCAATTAGACAGCACTTACCAGGAGAGCCAGCAGATGAAGGGACCATGTGCATATGTATATGGGTATATGTGCTCATGTGTGTGTGCATGCATGTGCAAGATGTGTGGTCATTAGGGCTCAAAACCCCTGGGAAGCAAGGATTGAGCCAGGGCACACAGGTCTGGGAGGGACATCCTGCACAGGGCACACAGGTCTGAAAGGGACACCCTATACAGGGCACACGGGTGTGGGAGGGAAACCCTGCACGGGGCACACAGGTCTGGGAGGGACATCCTGCATGGGGCACACAGGTCTGGGAGGGACATTCTGCATGGGACACACAGGTCTGAAAGGGACATTCTGCATAGGGCACACAGGTCTGGGAGGGACATCCTGCACGGGGCACACAGGTCTGGGAGGGACATCCTGCATGGGACACACAGGTCTGGGAGGGACATCCTGCACAGGGGCACAGGTCTGGGAGGGACATCCTATACGGGGCACACAGGTCTGGGAGGGACACTCTGCATGGGGCACATCAAGCATCAAGGCTGAAAAGGGATGAGCTGTTATCCCTAAGCGGAAGAGAGGTGGTCCCCAAGTGTAGGATGTGGTGGAGAGGTGTTGAAGAAGTCAGAGAGGGTCAGGTCCTCTACGGAGCAGTGCACAGGGATAGAGTCCCTGCCAGCCATGAGGGAGACAAGAAGCTCCTGAGAGATGCCCAGGTAGGACATGCAGGACTCTGAAGCTCAGCATAGAGGAAGAAAGAGCAGCAGGACAAGGAAGTGAGGCTGGACAATGATGATCAGGCTAGAGAGTTGGAGGGGGCCTTCTCCCCATGGAGACTTGTGGAAACATAGGAAAACACAGAAAGCTATCTCTGATCAGCTAAGAGGACAGAAAGACAGCATGGGACAGAGAACAACTAACACGCTCTGCCTGTGTACATGTGTGTGCAAATGTATGTGATGTATTTGTGCTTGCATGGGTGTACAAATGCGTCATGTATATGTGTATATCACATGCCTCATCAGTGCACATGTGTCAACTTTCACATGTGCTTGTATGTGTGTGCATGCATGTACATGTGTGTGTGCATGCGTGACTGTGTATATGCATGTCTTGTAAACAAATGTGCATGTGCATGCTTGTGTATGTAAGCAGGACAGGGGGGAGCTGCCACTCCACAGGCCTGGGGGTGCTCTCTTGCTTTAATCCCTCAGCACTATTGCTGGGCGCTAACTGGAGTTGCAGGTCCTTGTCCAGCCCCGACACCTGCATGAGGGCAGAAAGAAGCCTGGAGAAGGCTCAGCGAAGGCAAGAGAGTTAAGATGCTAGACTGACCAGCAAGGCCAGAACAAAGGCCACATGTGCTGATCCCCAGGTCCATGGCAGTTGGCAGCCTCACTACCAAGTCTGGGAACCAAAGGGCTATGGGTTCAAATCCTGCCTCCAGTCCCACAGAGTTCCATGGGCTTGTTAATGCCTCCTCGGTGAGCCTAGGTCTTGTAGTTTTCATAGTAAGCTAAGAGCCTTCTGCACGGGGCACATGTTGCAACCGGGGAATGAGATCAGATGGTGCATGCAAAGAGCCCTAGGTTCGGAGTGCTTTGTCCTGGGGACACAGAGCCAGAGAGGGTGTAGAAGAGGCTATATATCACGAAGGAGGTAGGAAGAGGAAATCACTACAGAATAGCAGCCAGCCTCCATCAGTCTGTAGCTTCTCCCAAGCTGCACCTCCAACTGCTGGGTACCTGGGATGGCTCTAGCCTTGAAAGCCCTACATACAGAAGAGACTCAAACTGACACATAAAGGGACTCTGGTTCACTTTACCCTGCCCAGACAGATTTCCTCTAAACCCAACACAGAGTTCTAGGCTTTCACCAGAGACTGTAGTCCTTGCTTCCCAGCTATCCTGATATCCACCCACGCTCATCAAGGCAGACCTGAAAGTCTCAGTGGCTGAAATGGCTGTCAGCATCATTGCTCCTCAGAAGCCTGCACTGTGTGGGTAGCTTGGGCTGAAAGGCCCATGGCCCTGGTGTTGGTGCAGCTGTCAGCCAGCACCTGTATCCCCCTCCATCAGGATTCCAAAGGCTTCTCTTACTCTATGCATTGAAGGGTGGGTGGTAAGGTGGCTGGTTGCTCCACCTCTTTTTGGCCAACATTGTGTTACCAGAGCCCTTTGTTACCCACTACCCCTTCTCTTTAGCAACCACTACCTTCACCATCCTCACCCCGTTGTCAGTGCTCACCTTCGGCTGACACCTCTGCCCTGCAGCTCCTCTGACCCACTGGGAAGGTAGGAGGACACCAGCAGAGCAAGCCCAGGGCTGAGATTTGGGTGCCACACATCTTAAACCCCTAGCTGCACCCTTAGCCTTCAGAAGTCACAGGGGCAGGGAGGCAGGCAGGGAGAGGTATGAGCGAGCAAGAGGAAGCAAGCCAGTAAGCAGCACTCCTCCATGGTCTCTGCTTCAGCTCCTGCCCTGACTTCCACCAATAATAGATTGTGATTTAGAATTATAAGCTGAAATCAACTCTTTCCTCATCCAAGTTGCTTTTGGTCACAGCAACAGAAAGGCTAATTAGAACAGTAAGATAAATAATCAAACTTACAAGGACCAACGATTCCGAGACAGCGTGGGTCCTTAAAATCAGACTTGTTGAATGCGTGAGAATTGTGGTACAGATGATGTCTAGTTTCTTATTAGACGTGACAGGAGACAGAAAATATAGCGTTAAGAAAACCTGTTGATCCGGAATTCTATATTCAGTGAAAATATTTTTCAGAATGAAAGTGAGAAAAGAAAGATATTTTCAGATAAATGCAAATTGAGAGAATTCATCACCTGCAGTCTAAGAAATGTTAAAGAAGGCTTGTCAGGATGAAAAAATATATACATTTCCAGATGGAATTTCCCAAATACAGGAAGAAGCGAAGAATGCTAGATGGGGCAAATACAGAGGAAATTGCAATGGTTTTTTTTCCTCCCATGTCTTGAAGACAATTCTGCCTCCCGAGGTGACACACTAAGGAAGAGACCTTACTCCCAGGGGCATACCTGCCTGAGGGGTGCCCCAGATGTCATCTTGAAGAAAAGTGGGATGAACTCAAGTAGAACACCACCTAAAATAACCAGTTTAACATTTCCCCAAAACATTCAGGACAAGAAAGTCAGAGGAAGGCTGTGGAATGTTTTTAGAATAAAGGAGACTAAAGATAAACACCTATCAGATGCGGTGGTGATGCTGGGGCATTTCCTAGACTTGGAAAAACCAGTCCTGGAAGAGCCACCGTTGACCCACTCAACAAACTTGAATATACTGTGTATTGACGAAAACAGTTAACTGAGTTTTGATGCTCGCATGACAATTATATGGGAAACTGCCCTTGTTCTCAGGAACTGGGCCCGGGAGTGCCTAAAAGCAGAGGGCTCCAATTTATACTCAAATGGTTCAGGAAAACTGGTTCTCCCTGCCCCCATGTTTGTGTAGAGACGGACAGACAGACACAGAGGGAATCTCGCATTGTTCTTGTACTTTCTCTGCAGCTGCGAAATTGCATATTTTTAAAATAATGTCAATAGAAGTTAATTACGGGGCACTTGTTTGCAATCTGTCTTCCCATTATCTCTCTCCTTTCTTCTGTCTTCTCATCTCCCCCCTCCCTTGCTCTCTGTGCCCTGCTCCCTCCCTTTCTCCCAGCTGCTCTCTTTGTGGACCAGAATTCTGGATAACTAAGGGCAGCAAGCAAACCCTGCACCATGTGAAGACGATCAAGGCGTAAGTGAGCCTTCTGCGGACTCCCCATCCTCAAAGGTCTGGCTAGGGACAGCTTCTGTTCCCAAGACTCCATATGACTATGTGCTGAGCCAGCATGGCACTGCTCTGGGGACAGGCGCAGAGGTCACTAATGAAAGCTATGATTTGTCCACTTGTCCTTAGTCTGAAACCGTGTATGGGTCCACACCTCGCACCACAGGCAGCAGCCGCTTCTCTCCTCTTAGCCCTGAGGACTCAGTGCTGGGCCAGGTTAAGCCGTATTCTGTCTATACTTTCTACAATCTCACTACAATGCTACAAAACTCATCTGGCTTAAGGAGTGGAGTTGGCTCCTGGTTCTTGCACTAAGAACATTAGTCTCTAGCTGGCCTGCTCTGTTCACAAGCCACGCCTCCCCCATCTTTACCTCACAGCTATGAGAAGCAAAGGTGATGTTAAGAACCTTCGTGTCCCCAGAGGCTCCTAAACAACATAGGTTATTGCCATTGCCTTTGGATGCCCAGCATAACTAGATAAGACCCTATTGCTGAAGACACACATACTTTGGTTGCAGTTCGTGGAGAAATCGAGTTGGAATTGACCTGAAAACTTCTTCTCTGGTGACTAGCTTTCACAGTTCTAGAAGGTGCTACAAAGGCCACTGAGGGAGAAAGGTCATCAAAGTACTTACCCAGAAGTGAACTCTGCATGCTGTGCTACTGACTAGCCAGGGAAGGCTGTGCCCAATGGGGCAATAATGGCATGGCTGTTATGGAGGTGACCAACGACTTTCATTTAAACATGAGGCCTACTCTACAGAAGGGAGTTCATGTCTGGTAATGTCAAACTGGCCAAAAGCTCAGGATTGGAGAGGTCATGAGTCCTAGGGCAGAGCCTACTACTGTTATCTCTCAAAATGGACAAGTTGTCAAAATACTTGCAAGATGGTTATCGCTCAGCCTCCTTGGGGGATGTCATTCTAATTGTCTTCTAAATAGTTATATTTCTTCATTTGCAGAGGGTAGCAATCAGTGCCGAGACTGGTCAGAGTTAAGACAATATGACTATTGAATACTTAGCACTAAATGGGACAGTCATACACACACACCAGGGTTCAGGGGACATCTCAGAAGAGGAGGTAAGAAGAATGTAAGAGCCACAGAATGAGGAGGGGTTCAATGCTGTCTTCTAGACATGATGCGGCCATTGCACTCATGAGCTCCCGGCAGCTGTGGGTAGCTGCACAAGGTCAAGCCACTCCGCACGTAGCATAGCTGGGGAAGGGGCTCGTATGGAGCTATTGATAGTTGGTGGCTACTGGGAAAGAGGAAACCATTCTTCTCCAAGTGAATGGTAAATTTCCATGCTCCCTCTGATAATCCCCCCCACACACTTGTGAACACGTGGGGCAGCACTAATTAGACTCAAAGAGTTATGTAAACAAAGGAGCAAAAGGGCTTGAAGGTGGGAGGGAGTGTGTTTGGGTATTCTGGGTGAGTTGCAACTGGGAAGCAGGAATTAGAGGCTGGATATACTCAAGATGCATTACACACATGGATGGAATTTTCCAAGAGCGAATTGCTTTAATTCTTAAAAGAAAAAAAGAAAAAGTCAACACCTGACGTTGAGTGGCCTCCATCACTGGTGACTGTAATTAACACTACACGTGCCAAGAAAGTGCAAGGTTGGCACACTCACTCTTTTCTCCCCCATACGCCTTGTACCATAAGTTTTACACGGACTCCACTTCAAAGGCCCTGTTGGTCTCTGATCCTGAACTCACACACACACACACACATACACACACACACACAAACCTATTGACATCCAAGCCAGGAGGGTATGGACAAGGTGAAAAGTCTGCTGCCAGGCCCCTCATTCTGGAAACAGACAAGCCTCTACCCAGGTTAGCTGCCTGCTCAGTCCTTCCTAGCAACAGGATGTGAGGTGGGTTGGGAAGACTCAGTGAGTGACATCCCCAAAGCAGGGTGAGTAATGGCCACCCTGAAGGCATCTTCTCTAGATGAAGGAATGGGGATTTAGTGAACACTTGCCATAACAAGCTTGTGAAAAACATCTGTTGTCAGTACCTGGTGGTAACAGAAACACAGGCAAAGGAATCAGCAGGGGTCTTGGTGGCATGGTGTGGCTGGCACCAGGGCCCACAGTAGCCTCCTCTGGATCCTCAGAGTACACCAGCCCCAAAGCCACTTCTTGGTCAGGAAGGTCTCCATGAACTAGAAGGACAACATGAGTCTCTGTCAGAAAATTCTTGAGGATGCTGTGGAGAGGCAGGGGAGGGGGGGATGAAGCATGGGACAGAGAGACAGGAGGACTAGAGACCTGAAGATGACGGCAAGGGTAGGAATGGCAGAGCTTAGAGGCAGTATTCACAGAGGTAGCCAAGTGGTCACTGCCTTATGAGCCTGTGTTACTGAGGTCTGAGCTGTAGTGTTCAAATCACCCTGTGACGAGCCATCTCCCTGGCCCCCAAGGGCTTGTGGCCACTCAGATGCCCCTCTTTAGCTGTTAGCCCAGTGCAGCCAGAGGAAGTAGCAGTGGCTGTGCAAATGGAATGCAAGGGTCAACACGGACATGCCCATGCCCAGATCCTTCTCACATACCCATGACTTGCAGTGGACAAGGCTAGGCCAAGCAGGCATAGCCACCATTACCACCGGGCATTCTGGGATACTGCAGCAGAAGTAACTGGAAGTTGGGCACTGTGGCCAGTTTCTGGCTATCTGTTAATTCTATTCTACCTTATGCCAGGCCACAAGGCTAGTGAGGTACACGTGTTTCCACACCTGAGGCATGTGGCCACACAGAGCTGGCAAGAACTTTCTCCAGAGTTGGCAGTATGGACCAGAGCAGGAGCAGCTGAGTGGCTTCAGACCTGATGCAGCTGTCAATGGTGGCAAGGCATCCCAGTCCAACACAGCCACTGGCAGCCTAGGGTTCTCTTCCCCCGAAGACCCTTCCACACAAATAAACAGATCCTTGACTATGTCACAGAAAAGAATTTAGATACAAGCCAGTCTGAAGCAAAAGTAGTAAATTAAGCATTTCAACAGTGAACCATATAAGAAAAGGACTTTATGCAATCCCAAGTGTCTTATTTTATTTTATTTTATTTTTGATACAGGGTTTCTTTGTGTAGCCCTGGCTGTACTAGAGCTCACTCTGTAGACCAGGCTGGCCTCAAACTCACCGAGATCCTCCTGCCTTGACCTCCCAAGTGCTGGGATTAAAGGCATGTGCCACCATGGCCTGGAATTCCAAGCGTCTTAGTCTCTGTTCTGTTACTGTGAAGAGACACCCTGACCAAGGCAACTCTTGTAAAATAAAGCATTGCTTAGCGTCAGAGGATCAGCCCATGACTGTCACAGCAGGGAGAAGATGAGCATGGCGCTGGAGCAGTAGCTGAGAGCTTCTTTACATCTTGATCCACAGGCAGCAGATAAAGAGAGAGACACAACCTCAAAGCCCACCCCCTCCAACAAGGTCACTTTTAACCCTTGTTAAACAGTTTCATTCCCTGGTGATCAAGCATTCAAATATATGAGCCTATGCGGACCATTCTCATCCAGGCCCGCACACCAAGACACAGGTGGGCACTCCTTAAGAGAGATTTGTGATTAGACATCATCGCAATAATTGAGGATGGGGGTGAAGAGATGGCTCAGTGGTTAAGAGCACTTAACCAGGTCCAGAGGTCCTGAGTTTAATTCCCAGCAACCACATGGTGGCTCACAACCATCTGTAATGAGATCTGGTTCCCTCCTCTGGCGTGCGGGCATACATCGAGGCAGAATGTTGTATACATAATAAATAAATGAATCTTAAAAAAAATTAATCGAGGATGCCCAATTTGCAATCCACAGGCTACATGCCCTCCAGGACAGCCCTGCATACCACACAACACAAAAGTTGGACACCCCTGAATGACCCTGTAGCTTTCTAAATCACGTTTCTCAAAGGATGTAATTTATGACAAGATTTAAGGATTAGGCAAAGCTTAATATTAAAGTAAGGTGTAAAAGTCAAGCTAAAAAAATGTGAACTGGTTTAGTTATTTTTCTTATCATAAAGAATTCCCCTTTGGAAATAAAATTGCAAGGTTATTTTGTGAGGTTCACTGTTTAGATTTAGGGATGAGGGAGGAATGCCAATACAGTAAGACTCAAGACTACAAACATTCCATCCCCGAGTAAGCATGACTTATTTACTGTTTTTAACATCCAAAGCATCTCTTGGAAATGGGAACATTGGCTCTGCAGGCAATCTGGATTTTATCGGTTGCGTTGAAGTCCCCCAACTCTCCCTCGGCGATGCTGTAAAAGGCTTCTTTCTCTCCTCAGATTCCTTAAATGTTTCTTCTCTTTCTATCCTGTGCCAGAACCATGTTGAGTGTTGCCTTCCCTCTCCGGAGGTGGACAAGCCAGGGGGTCCTAAGAGGTTAGCGAACCCGTTACTAAAGACAGCCTGAAGGATTGGAGAGCCGAGACTGAAGGAGATGCTGTTTCTCCAGGCTCATCCCAGACTTCTCCTTTCATCTTAATTAGTTTGCTGGTACAAGAAGCACAGCAAGTGTGACTTCCCCTGGGAGTGGCTAGGACCTGGCAGCAGGCACCGTTTCCAGAAGCGGGCCACTCCATCTTCCTGCTCAGCTGGGAGAGGGGACAGGCCAGCCACTGACCAGATGGGAAGGGGAAGCTCTGGGCTTCTGGAGGCTGGCCTGGGCCCAGCACAGCTGCCCATCTGCCCTCCCCCCTTGTGAGCACCTGCTCTCCTGGAACCTGGAAAGGAGGCTGATTTCAATTCCAGTTTTTAGAAACTGCACCAGGTGACTGAGGCAGGGGTTGCCTAGACACTGGAGTTATATATAGGTCACATATATAGGTCAGTGTGGTCCCAGAGAGGCGTGGAACCTGTGCCTTTGTGTCTGCCCCCCTCCCTTCGCTACTACCCTTCCTGCTGTGATAGGATTTCTAAGAGTTAAGTTGACATCAAAAAATCTCTTAAACATCCTCCCAACCTCACAAGCAGGGACCCAGGGACCCTGACCTTCCTTATTTCAGGTTGTGACTTAGAGAAATCACCCAGGTGGTAGGAAATAGGAACATGTTCAGGGCTATTGTGTGCAAGAGGGAAGTGGGAAGGCCTGGCAAGCCCCACTTAGAGTCACAGTCAGTGGTGTGAGGGTTCCTTTGCTTACACATAGTTTTGCGAAGACATCATGGAAGTGAGGACCACAAACGGCACCAGTGTGGGCTATGGGCTAAGTGTGAGGCAAATTCTTTGCCTGAGAGCAGGTGGCAGTGGAGCCTTAAGTCATACCCCAGGGGTAAGAATATTTCAAGGCCCTGTTTCCTAAGGAGAAAAGAAAGCTCTAAGAACCCTGCCTTGACCAAAGTCACAACTGCGAACCATTTGAAAACCTGAGTCTCATGTCCTCTACATCACACCTACTCTCCCTAAGGCTTGAGGATATTGCAGAAGGAAAGATGCAGGGACTGTAAGGGGCAGAAGTTAGGGACAGGCAGGCCTATGAACCAGTGTCTTCTGGACGTGATGTGGCTGTTGCACTCACGAACTCCCAAGCCACTGTGATGGCCTGCATAGAGCCATATGCCAAACCAGCCAATATTCTGCACAGGCAGGGAAGGGGTTCATAAGGGTTCACCCCTAATCCCCTGCTAAGTAGCTGTTTTGCAGCGGATGGCTTTTGAAAGAGGGAGAATCATTTCTCTTTCCAATCTGGGCCATGGTAGTTTCCTCTGGGGTCCCACTCCAGTGTGCAGCTGGGTGGCACTGATTAGACACAGTGCGTAAGAAAGAAGGGAAGAAGAAGGGAAGGAAGGGAAGGAAGGAAAGAGGAAGGAAAAAAGGAGGAAGGGAGGGAGGAAGGAAGGAGGAAGAAAGGGAAGGAAGGAAGGAAGGAAGGAAGGAAGGAAGGAAGGAAGGAAGGAAGGAAGGAAGGAAGGAAGGAAGGAAGGAAAAGGAAAGGAGGAGAGAAAGAAAATGAGGAGAAAGGGCTGTTCAGTTCCCAGCACTCGTGTCAAGTGGCTCACAGCCCTCTGTAGCTCCAGCTCCAGGGTATCTGGTGCCTCTGACCTTTGCAAGCACCGACACTCATGGGCACCTATGCCCTGCCCACACACACACCTAAGCACAAATAAAAATAATAAAAATAAATCTTGTTTTAAAAGAGGAGAACATCCCAACTGGAGGGCAGAGTGAGGTCAAGAATGGGTTGAACTATTAAACACAGAGATTGAAGAAAGTCACCACGTGCTGCCCTGTCCTGTGTGGAGGTGACTGGCTGTCCCCACTCTTGGCACTGGGGGTGTACCGTTTGCGTGGCTCCCATCATGCTCTTCTCCTTCCTCACAGAAAGTGGGGTGCAGGCTAGTGTGTGTGGGGGGGTCTTCAGCAAACTCTGTTTCCTGAACTCTTCTTTTGGCAACAAATATGGATTAGTTTTATAATCAGGACAAAACAATTAAAGTTATTTTTAAAGTTGGCAATTGACACATCGTTGAAGGGGAGGCTGAAGGCAGCTGCTGTGGCTGAATCATCTAGAACACTAAATTTAGTGGCATGGTACTAAGGGAGCAGAATGACAGGAAGGGCCAGAGACTAACCTGGCCTGGACCCACTAGCTACCGACTATCCAACAGGGATGCAGGGGAGGGACTTAGAGAAGGGGCCCAGGATGAAGACAGGGAGGGAGGGACACTGTTCCACACTCAGCAGCTCTGCATTAAGACACCAGGCATCCACCACTTTCCCTGGTTGCTCTCTGTTGACAGAGAAGAAGTAGCGGCCCCCACTTAAAATGTGCGCACGTGTAGCATCAAGTGAGGTGGGGTAGAACGGGTGGAGAGACAAGGAAACTCTCGTCCCGCTTTGAAAAAGCAGTGTGCGTGTTCACAGTCCGTGTAAAGGGATTAGTACAACAGGCAGTTCCTGTGCTCTCAAGAAGCTGTTGCCCCCCCACCCCCACCCCCACCCAATGGGAAGGTCTGCTTGGGCCAGGCACACTGCTCTGCTGTGACCAGGTCAGGACTAAGCTCAGTTGCTTCCAACCACCTGCAGATGAACACCCGGTCTTTCAAGTTGCGTGAGCCAATCTTTTGTTTCTCCCTCTTTGTATTCTCATCTCTGTTCCCAAGAAGGGCATCTATCTCCCCCTTTCAGCCCAACGCCAAGGCTCCCCCAGCAGTGAGATTAGAAGTGCCCCTGGCCTCGCGTGTGCTTGATGGATGGACAGAGCACAGAAAATGACGGCCACAGAGTGGCAGGTGGTCTTGGGAAATTAAACAGCTCTCCCCAGCCATCCATCATCAGAGCCTCAGTCCTCCCCCCTGGCCTGGGGTCAGCAGGACGCTCTCAGAGCAATCCATCACCAGCTGGGTCATAGCACCACAGGCTTCCATCTCTCCAGGAAGCCACCAGCAACCAGACATCTGATCCCAGGGCCCACTCACCCACTCAAAAAAACCTCCAAACACCAACCTAAATGGGGATTTAATTGAAGAGCAATAAGCCTTCCAGGCCTTGCTGACAGGGCAAAGCCCACCTGGAATCAACCTTCATTTAAATGAAGACTTGGGGTTGGAGAGAAGGCTCCGCAGTTAAGAGCACAGGCTGCTCTTGCAGAAGATCCAGGTGAGTTCAATTCCCAGCACCCACATGGCAGCTCACAGCTGTCTGTAACTCCAGTTCTGGGGGATCCCCTACCATTTCCTAGCTTCTGCAGGCTCTGCATACATGTGAGGTACATGCATAGATGCTGGCAAAAAAAAAAAAAAAAAAAAGACAAGCTAACAAAAAACATATAGGGGCCGATGATTTAGCTCAATGGTAAGTGCTTGGGTTCAGTCCTCAACGCCAAAGGGGGGGGGAAATAACCTTATTTACATAAAATATAAATAAATAAATGAATGAATGAATGAATAAATGGTAGTGGCACACACCTTTAATCCCAGCACTCGGGAGGCAGAGGCAGGCATAAAGTTCTCCCCCGCCCCCAGAGCTGGAGGAAATCTCACTAGCCTGTTCCTTAGATCTGCTAGTGGATCCTAGTTCACATGGTTCGCTTCCTTCTTGAGGCAAGGGAAACACCACCCCCCACCCCCCGCCAGAAGATGATCATGTGACTAGTTCTGACCAATGAGACACAGGAAGTCCCTGCCCTCTGTGGTAGCACAGGAGGCCCCTGTCAGATGACCAAGCTGGATGCCTGGTAAGTGGGGCCCCCTTTGAGAGGAGTCTGGTTCTGCAACAGCGTGGTGTAAGACTGTGAAATGATGCCATCCTGCCCACATAGACCCTGCCCAGGGGCCCCTCCAAATGTCCGGCTGGGGCATGGGACAAATGGGGAGGTATATGAGCTTTGCTATGGAGAGAGATGAGGAATCAGATTCTAAGCAAGGAAGACCCTCCCACAGCCTAAAGCCCAGCCTTGAACCTGTTTGGCCTTGGACTCAGGCTCCTAACACTGTTAAAGCTAGAGCCCTTCAGGACCAACTGAGGTAACACTTGGTCCACCCAGTGACCAGGACCACAAGGGCTTATCCAAATCCCTTCATGCCCTGGTCAACCCATCTGGCCATTTTCCTGTGCCCACCTTCTCCCAAAGGTAGAATTGAGCAAACCCAGAGTCTCCCTGCCACCTAGTTCGTCATCTGGGGTTAATGACCAGGCTGGTCAGGGTGCGGAAGATCAGAGAGAACTCTCACCAGGGTTTATAAATTTCAGGAAACTCGCAGCAAGCATTGTGGACAGCCTGCTGCATGCATGATACAGGGTACAGGCACACTGTGAGTCCACAGAAGGCCCCGAAGAGCAAGCAGTACCTGGACACGTGAGCAGGAGCTCTTTCTTCTGGGTGCAAGTCCACCTTCTGCCATCGACTTTCATCCTCTCAGGCCTGCAAAGGCTAGGTTCATAGATCTGGGCCCTCCCTTCCTCTCTCGTACTGGCCCACCCAGCCCTTCTTTCTACCTGGGCCTTGAGGAACCTGGCCATGGCAGCCCACCTGTAGTGTTCAGTACTGAGTTTGACAAAAGCATCAGTGTTAAGACACTAAGGAGTTAGCAGGTAACCATGGCTGCATGTATCTCTTTGTCAGCAATGGAACCAGCTTCTTGGCTTGGGATGAGGAGCTCACCTGCATCCCCGCCAGGGAAACAAGAAGACCTTTGTCTCTGTAGAAACCCCCTCATACATCAACCACAGAACTAGGGGTGACCTGTGGCCTCTAGTCACGGAGAAAGATACTTCCCATCATCCCTCATCCAGAGTCTAGCACCCGTTAGTAGTTCCTCAAATATTAGAGCAGCTCCAGGCAGAGGCATGGGGTCCCTGATTCTCTCAGAACATCCATGTTATATAACAGAGTCCCACCCACCTTCCCTGAGCTCCTGGTTGCTTGGGACACCCAAAACAGTCCTTAGGGTTTACTTCCGGAATGGTCCTCTTTGCTCCACAAGAGCTGCCAACCCTGTAGGGGTCTCTGCAAACACCAGAACCAGCAGTGTATCAATCCACATGAGGCAAGAAGTTCAACACAGCTCAGTAGTCGGTGTTGCTTCAAACTTCTAGGGTCTGACACCGGGCGGTTTATTTTAGGCATAATTAATCACAGAACAATTTTGGAACAAAAGTTCCCTGATGACATTTAACTCAATACCATGTGTACAACATAGTTTGAGACATGATTACATTGAAACTGTTTACGAGTTCATTTGGCCTCTTCCATAAGGATGGGTTCTATTGCCTGATAAACTGTTCAGTGGTCTAGGGAGAATGACTGAGACAAACATTAACGTCTGGGGGAGTCAGATGCGGCCTGGCCCTACAGAGAGCAGAGGTCACCTAGGCTACTGACCACCTCTACTCCATTTATAAAGTACTTTGACATCACCCCTAAGGATAGGTTCTACTGACTGAGAAGCAATGTTCAAGATCAAGGACTAGGGAGGAAGGGTCTGGGATAAACACAAGAGTCTGTGGGAACCAGGTGTGGCCTGTCCCTACAGATAGGCTATTAGCTACACTAGGCTACTAGCTACACTAGGCTATTAGCTACACTAGGCTACTAGCTACACTAGGCTATTAGCTACACTAGGCTATTAGCTACTCCCATTCCCAGACTTCTGGGTAGAAAATAGATTAGGCATCTCTTTCTTTGAAGAGACAAGCCTGGATGTTTAACACTCCTGGTTTCCCCAGTTCTTCTGTGAGCACTGAGACCTCGTGCCCCTCTGCACAATCCCAGACTTCTGGGGTGTTCAAGAGCATCGGTGCCTCCTCAGAGACAACAGCCTTTACTTCTCAGTGTGAAGAATGAAGGATTGCAGAGGTGTTGCCACGCTGGTTAAAAATAACCCCATCTATTAAAAGGTGAAAACTTGGTGAGAAAGGCGGAGGGGGCAGGGGACAGGGATGGCCCCCTTGCCTCTGGCCTCTCCCTCTGGAAAAGCCAGCCCTAGCAGACTCCCAGTGGCCCTAACACATCCTGATTCATTGTGGGTACGCTAGACAGTCCTCGGACCTCTCCTTCAAGCCAGTGAGGCACCAGCGGGCATCTTCACAGTATTATCTTGACACATTTAGGTTTTAGAGTGAGGATATGACTCCCCTGAGGGACAGCTTCATCAGCTGCCAGCTGTCACTGTGAAGACAGGGCTATGACTGCCACAGGACAGCCGCATGCGTGGGCTCCTGCATCAGCTCCTACGGTCAGCTTTCTTCATGGAGAACTGACCATCTCTGACACCAATGTCCCCAACACCCCGAGGGTGGGGGTTGGACCACAGAAGCATTGATGGACAGAGACCAAATAGCCCTGAAAGCTGCCATGGGAAGGCCAGTGGTCAACAAGACCAATTGTTAACAGCTAGCACCCCACCTCCACTTCTCCCACCCAGTGACTTCTCCCCTCCTGCTGATCCATCTGTGAGATTTCTCTGCAAAGCCAGTTATTCTCCCAGGCCTCTGTTCCCTCCTGCAATGCCCCCCAACAGCCTCCAACCTGACCCCACCCCACCTACCTCCACTTGTTCTCAAAGAACATGCACAGTTCTCTTCCTCTCTGGAATCTTCTGTGAGCCCCGGAAAGATGGCACTGGGAAGGGTGGTCAGGGTTTACTAACCAGAGTTCAAGCTAGTTTGCATCACCCATCATGAATCTCTGTAATTCTTGTTCATTCTCAGGGTCTTGGGTTTTAAGGCCAAGAGTGCAGAGACCACCGTCCCCACAGGCTCATAGAACTCCCCCTCTATGCAAACCAAGGTTCTCGCTCAGAAAGGGGCGAGGCTGCCTCTGCATACCTGCCCTTCTGTGCCATGGCCAACTTCTCATCCTGCCAGGCCCTGCCATGTTCGGCCATGTCATACCCCACTGAACTCTCACACCCTGCCAGTGCCTCAATATCCCCCACTACATCAGGGTCCCCTGCACCACCTGCAAGCCCTGCACATCTTAGACTCCACCCCCACCCTCTCCCCTCCTCATGCTTCCCTCCATGGTCTATCCTCACCTCCCTTGAGGGCCTCGGGCACCTCTCACAGGCCTGTGGCTCTCAGTACTCTTTCAGTGGCGTTTCCTGTGCTAAACAATTACTGTCTAAAAGCTGACCCCGAGGCCCGCACTCCATCCCTCTGTCTCTCGTTTCCACCCCTCAGGCCCCCTCCACCCACCCACAATGCCAGTCTCATATTTCCGATTTTTAAGGAAGCGCTCTGATCCTATAAACTGGGGTAATCCCAGGGGTTGGGCTATTGGGAATAATGACTGAACATTTCTTCAGTCCTGGCAGGACTGAGCCCTGGATTGAGGGTTTCACCATGGTCACCATGGTCATAAGCTCAGGGAGGCTGAGAGGTAGGGCCTGGCCTGGAGTGAAAAGCCAGTGCATATTCAATGACTGATAGACAGCTGTCCTGAGGAGCTAGGTCTAGTCTGACCAGGAAGACACAAAGCCTTGGAAATCAAAGCCTGTGTATCTGTCACAGAAGCCTGCACATGCAGCCTTGTTCTCGGGTCCCCATCTCATCCTGCAGGATGCCCTCAGCATATCTTATTCACTGTGGGCTCTGCTCAGCTCCCCGTGGGGCCACAGCTCTCCTCCACAGACGGGAGGGGAAGCCCGAAAGGGTTATGACAGGCGGTCAGGGCCTGGAACGTACTCTTGAGCTCCACTTAGCTGCCAGCTACTTATAAATAGAAGGATGAGATTAAAAAGGAGCGAGCGAAATGGCTCTGAGAAAAGCCATCAGCAGCCCAAATGTGCAGACTAATTCAATTTCCACATCTTCCCCACTCTGAAGTGTGCTGGCTCGAGAGCCCCGGGGCCTCCATCAAAGTGGTAGAGACGAAAGCTGCTCGCAGCTGCCTGCCTGGCCCAGTGGCCGCTTGTACATTCCTTGACTCCATCAGAACACCAGTGTCCAGGTTATGGCTGCGGTAAAACCCCAAGCCTGCTCACATGTGCAGTATAGATTTCCAAATTCCGCTTTGGAGGAGAAAGGTGAAATGGAACAAGAACATATCCCGGGCTCCAATGAATGATCTTTAACAGAGTCTCAGGATCCTGCTGGCCTGCGCATGTGTCCGCGTGCCATAGGAGCCTCACGGAGACTCTCACGCAAAGCCGTCATGCTGCCAAGTACTCTTGGACCATGGGTGTCATGTGACCAGATGCTTTGAGCTCCTGCTGCCGTGACTCCTCTGCCATGATGGATTGTATCAAAATAACGCATCTCCTTGAAGCTGTTTTTATCAGGGTATTTTATCAGCAGCAGGAAAAGCAACTAAGACTCAGGCACCCAAGATGGAAGCTATAGAGCCTTATGGGAACCCACCCTCAACAGTGGTATTTCCCAATATGAAGTCAGTTCAGGGGGTCTGGAGAAGGTCAGTCACCCAGAGCTAAATGGATACGCCATCTTCCCCATGAGACAATAGCAGAACAGAAGTGAAATGGGCTCCATCCTCCTGGGTCACTCGTGGGTGTTCTAGTCTTGTGGCAGCGTCTCACTGGGAACCAGCGATCTTGGGAGTCACCTAACGACCCGGGCCTCAGTTCTCCATCTCTTCAAAAGGAATACCACATGTTCACACCACAGGACCGTGAACACCCAGGAGTGACAATAGACAGAGGAAAACAGCTAAGGAGGTCCAATGTCATGGGACTCTGGAATCCAGCAACTTGGCTGTAGCTCTCCCCTCCAAGAGCTTGGGCCTACTGCAGGGAAACTGATTCAAAGTTGTTTCCCACCCAGGGACAGCCCACAGGAAGGGTGGGGCTAAGACCAATCACAGAGACCCCAGGTCTTCACTAGTGGGAATAGGCCTATGGCTTTAAGAACTGCAGACTAGGGTAGGGAGGTGCTCAGTGGTTAAAGGGCTTGCTCAGCAATCAAGAGCACCTCAGTGTTCAGTCCTTGGAACCCACAAAACGCCTGTAGGTATGGCAGCGCACCTATAACATCAGCCTTGAAAGTGGAGGCCCTATCAGCATGCTCTGGATTTAATTGAAAGACCCTGCTTAAAAGGTAGAAGAGAGAGCAAGAAAGATTCCTAATATCTACCTTAGACCTCCATATACATGTACAAACTCACACACGCCACACATAAATACACCACAATACACACACCACAATACATACACCACAATGCACACACCACATGTACACACATCACACATACATACCACAATGCACACATCACATCTACACACAGCATACATACACACACCACACTTATACACACACACACACACACATGAGAAGAAGGAAAAGAGAACAGAAGATTAGGCCTGGATTCCTCCACTGGACTCCCCAACCACCCCCTCCTATGCAAATACCCTGTCATCCTACGGAAGAGGAGCCAGAGACAAGTGACTTCCTCAAAGTGTGAGGAAGAACAAAAGACGGCATGGGCCCTTCCACAACCCTTCTCCCCGCTGCTGTGCTACTGTCCCCTCCCTGGGTGGACTGGCAGACACCTTCCCATTTCTCTCCCTGTGTCCTCCATGGCACGTGCGTCAGTTAGCTCAACCGCTGCTCTGAGAAACCTCCCCATGACTCCACGGCCCAGGACAAAGCTCATCCTCACTCACATGGCGCTCAGGCTTTTTTGGCTTTAGTCTGGGCCCAGCCATGTCGGACAAGAGAGCTGATGACAGGCCATACGCAAAGTTCCAGGGACTGCCTCCCTCTGCCCCATTGTCAGTACACACAGCCCCTCCTGAAGGAAAGGAGGCTGGGAATGTCTGTGCCATGTGCCCAGGAAGAAACGAAATCGGGGCTGAGGCTGAGGCGATGGCTCAGGGGGTAATGTGCTTGCCATGCAAGCATGAGGAACTGAGTTCAGATCCCCAGACCTACAGCAACATGGGTGCAACATGCCTCTGTAATCCCTGCATATCCATGGCCAGATGGGAGGCCAAGACAGGAGAAGCTCTAGAGGCTCACGGGTCAGCTAGCCTGACCCACAGAGCAGTACGCAAAGGCTCTGTCTCAAGGTAGAAGGCAAGGACACACTCAGTGTTTTCCTCCTTTAGCAAGCATGAGTCATCCCCTCCATAGATAGACAGTCAGACAGACAGATATAAAAGAAGAAAGAAGGATCAGGAATCTGTGGACTAGAGCACACCTGAGGCGGGGTGACTAGAGTCCTCACCACGTCCACTTAGGCACACTCCTCTCCAGGTAATACATCAGTGATAGCAGCACCATGCTGAACCTGGTCCCGGACTGTGAGGCCTCAGGAGCCCCTGCCCCAATGTGGCATGGCTTTTGGGAGCCTGTGAAATCATGTTGGGGTTGGATTTCTCCATGTGGTAAGATCCTGGTCCCTGTACTCAATGATGCCTTGCTGGGGAAGTCTGGGCAGCTGACGTCACCCGGTCCACGTTGAGCTCTTCTCACTAGGAGCTGAATTGATCCAAACACCAGCAATGTTTCCACTCACAAAAGAGGAAAACAGGCTCCGAGAGGGGATTCCGGGGTTACATAAGTGGCCATGCACACCACAGTGTGCCACCTTCCACATGATGGATCCTTCCCTCCACCACTGTGTCCCCAATAAGAAGCATTAGGGGGACTTGGGGACCCTCAACAGATCACCTGGCAGCTGAACTGGGAACCCACCTACAACCCTATCTCATTCAGCCTACCCAAAGTTCCAGGCCTCGAGGCCCCCTGGACTCCTTGATCATTTTTATCTGTGTCTCCTACCCTCTGGCTTTCCTGACTTTATTTGCTACTCTAGACATACCGAGCTCACTTCTGTCTCGGAACCTTTGCTGCATTCTGCTTCAGGCACCTGCAGGACCCCCTCCCACATCCTTCTGGCAACTGCCCTGCCTCCTGCAGTCACTCCTTTGAGCCTACACACACTGCGTCTGAGCATTTACACCACTGTTTGTTTTGCTTTTACTGCATACCCCTCTTTTAGCATGCCGGTTCCATTTGGATAGAGAGACAGGGATGTCATCCACCCTGGGCAGCAAGTGAGCTGTCACTGGCTGTTGAAGAAAATGCAGAGCATCCTTCATGCTCGCCAGGTCTGAGAGTTCGGTTGGACTACAGGCAGGAGACAGCCAATGTCTCCACAGCGAGAGGCCTCCACTGCCCAGCGGAGGCCAAGCTGTACTTTGGGCTTTGTCAATGTTTGAGAAAGGCGTGAGCACATATTGCCCTGAGCCCTGGGCCTCTGCCCTGCTGTCCAGTCCTTTCTTAAAGGCTCTGAGTCTTGACAGCCTCTTCCCAAAGCAAGTGGCAGGCGGCCTCACCTCCAAGACCTTGTTTCAGCATCATATGGCTAAGCCCTCATGGCTCAGCACGGCAACCACTGACTGCAGTGATACTATCCTCTATGAGGAGGGCATGGGCAGGGATTGATAGATCACAGGCTAGGGGCTTCACCGGTGGAGATTTCTGGCCTTTGCCTCCCATCATAGGTCAGATGTGGAGGTGCACTTGATGGTTGGGTCAGGACAGCCCAGAGGCATCCCCACATCTACAGTCGCTAACCCTGGGCTGCCAGAAACACAGATGTAGCCTTCTACTGCCCAGCTCAGCCAGCCAGTCTTCCCTGTCAATGCAAAGGTGGCAAAGAGTGCTGCCCTCACAACAGAGTCTCTGTGACGGCACTGGGTCCTGTCTCATCCGTAGATGGACTGTGGTCCCCTGCTCTTTTCTTCCTGGCACCTGACCACATGATCAGTTTGACCCCTCCTTTCATTTCCAGATGCTTCTGTGAGTGCTGGAAATGGGATATGGAGACGCCAGCTGTCTGTCTCTTCATCTCAGAGTGAGACTACGCCTTGTCCTGAACCACACAGCCTCTCAGAAGGAGGTGGGGAGGGCGACAGCCCCCCACATAATGCTGAAGCCTGAGTCTGGAAGCCAAGGAGAAAGCCAGCGCTTCTCAGAATCCCAGAGCCAGCACACCCCACTGTTGCTCTTCCATTTCTCAGCAGCATGGCCTCCTCCCTCTCTTCACCCTGAATTCCTATGTTTATCCACATGGGGAAGATGCTGCCCCAGCCAACTGTGACATTTGGGATACTGAGTCACTGTTTCGGTTCAGACCGACATCACACAAAAGATGCAAAACACCAAAAAATATTGTGGATGCTGAGTTTTGCTTATATGTTCCCTAGAAACAAATTTTAAATTAATGACTAACAAAATAAAAACAAACAGAGCTCGAGGTATCCTCTCCCTCCGAAGGAGCAGGGTGAATGACCGCACTGTCTGGGGAGTCAGGGCAGAGTGCAGAAGGGAGAGAGCTGGGCTGAAGTCCCTGGGACAGGGGTCTCCACTTGTCTGACCCTTGACAATGCACACACCAGTGGTCCCTGCCATGTCAGGTGTCCTCCTCTTTGCACCCTTTTCTCTGTCTAGTGTGTTCCACAACTCCTCGGGCCTGGATTTCATATTGTTTGAATGTACACCCATGCTCATACAGTTCCAAATGACTCTGATCAGCCTATAGGATGGCACCCTGCCCACTTTCAGGGATAAGTTATTTCTCAGGCCGTGCCTGGTGGAAAGTGTGGGACAGATGGTGCTGGTCTACGCTCTCACTGCAGTGCAGTGCCAGCCTGCCTCTGCCTTGGTGCTCCAAATGGAGCCAGTGCTCCTTGTAGAACAGTTTGGGGCTGGACACAGCCTGGACTCAACAGGCTTTCCCTCCATTCCTCTCTCAGGCCCCTCTTCACCCCGCTAGCATCACTACAGCATGTCCCTCAGCCTGTGGCCTTCTTGTCCTCAATATCTCAGTGCCCACGGGAAACCAGCTGTCCTGCACACACACACACACACACACACACACACACACACACACACTGCACCACCCCAGTCATTCCTACCTAGCTTTTGAAGCCGTAACCTGTACCTCTTCCTTTTGCCCATCCCAACAAAATGGTCTTAGTTGAGAACAAACAAAATCCCATGGATTTGGGGCTGGGTTGGATGGCACACAGGCAGCCTCGGATTCCAGTTTCTTAGGAGGCCTCTAAGGTTTGCAAAATCTGTGTGTTTACAGCTTGATCCCGGTGGCTCAAAGGGCTCCTCGTTAGACTAGAGTTATGACTGCTGCTGACAGAAAGGAGCTGCCTGCAAGAAGGGCACTGCGTGGGCTGGCTCTCTGAGAAGTTTGGCAATGGTGAGCGCCTCAGGTCTGCAAAGGTCAATGAACAATGCTAGAAGAAACGACTAGTTTGATATCAACCAAAGGTCAAGGTTGGCCTTCATTGGAGTGGGCTTGCTTGTTGATCAAAGGTCAACCTATACCTTGTGTAAGCCTGTATAGCCTGGTCTGAAAATCAAGGTCACTCTGCATGGAGGAGCTTATGCAATTCCATGACTCAGGTCCTCCTGAATGGGGGCTCAGGGGCGGTGCAATTCAAAGGTCCACTGGGGACCAACCTGAAGCCACCCCTCTCCATTTTAAGTGCCTGACCCTTGATGCTCCCTTCTGCCTTCCTTCCTTGAACCTTAGAGTATCAACTCAGACTCTGGATAGTTCCAAGCACTTTCTTAATGGGTGACATGGTGTCTTAAAGATTGTCCCCGTCTGAGTAGAAAACCAGGTGGCCCAGTGGTGGGAGCCCTGGCAAGGGTCTGCACTGTGGCCTGAGGGCTGAAGACCATGGTCTATGCCTCCACAAAGAGGTCATCCCCCAGTGGTAGAAGAAAGCCGGGTCTGACTCCACCCATGGGAACAGGGAAAGCCGGAGTCACTGCAATCCATAACTCATAGGCCACTAAATTAATGACCATGGCAGAATGGGGAGAGTGCAGCTGGCTTGCAGAAGCCGCCACCAGTTTGGACAGCACTTGGATTTGTTAAAATATTGAAGCTGTTAGGAAGAAAATGGAAAAAGCCAGGCGAGAGGCTCTTCAGCCCAGCCGCAGGGCACATCAGGGGAGAGCAGGGGCGATCTGCCAGCCTCCCTCACCCAAGATTAATGGCACAAGGTGGGGGTGTTACAGCAGCCCTTACATTGCCAATGAAATATGAGGTTCTGTAGTCTGTAATATTGTGTAAATCCATGGCCTGAAAGGCCTCACGTGTGACTTGGCTTCTACATGTGGCCAGCAGCAACACCAGACAGAAACACACCAGCCACCCCAAGGGACAGGCTGGCCGCAGCTGGGAAGTGGCCACTCCACACTCTACCAGGGCGGATACTGGCTGAGCTGCTGGCTGGAAAGCAGGTGGTGCCTGAGCTCCAGCTGTGTGTGTGGCTCGAGAAGCCAGTGAGTAGCCCCCTGGGGCTGTGGATTTCTCCCTGGAGTGAAGAAAGCTGTGAAAACCAAACTCCTAAAAAGGCATGGCAGGGCTGGGAGTGAGCAGGGCTGGTAGACTGTCTTGTTCTACTGGCAGGAACAGTAAGGCTGATGTTGAAGAGTTTCCTGGTGTGCCCGTAAGTTAGACACCAGTAAGAACTTCCAAGAGGTCTACAGAGAAAGGTTTTGAGACTGGCACCTTTGACCCCAGCACCTGCCTGACTTCCAAGGCCTCAGTGGTGTAGATGGTTCCCATCATGTCAACAAGTGTGCAGCCTGGGACAGACATCACTCATTTGATTCCCCACTCTTTCTTACGCAGGACAGCCAGGACAGCAAAACCTCCTGCCCACTGTGGGTCAGCAAGCCATGATCACTAGAACCAACTTCCTCAAACATCTCAGCCTCCATGGCAGATGACAGGGCAACGATGACAGGATAGGGTGGTCACAGTATCTTCGCAAGGCTGAAGGGGCACACTAGGAGGACAGAAACAAGAGTGATTGTAGCGATCTTGGGGGCCAGAAATTTCCAGAGGGAAGAATGTTGTCTGGGCGTTGGCAGTGGCTCCTTGAAGGCCGTTTTCAAAACCCATCCTATTCACAGGTGTGAGGGTGTGTCTTGTCAGTTTGATGAGAGTTAGAATCACCATGGAAACAAATCTCAGGGCATGTCCATAAGGGATCATCTAGATTGGGCTGAGAGAGAAGACCCACCTTACGTGTGGACGGCACCATTCCACAGGATGGAGTCCTGGGCGAAGAAAATGGAGAAAGTGAGCTGAGCATCTCAATGTGACCAGTTGCCTCACGTCCTGGCACCACACCGCCCCCCCCACGGTTGACTGTACCCCAAACAGCAAGCACCTCACATCCTGTCACCACGCCCCCATAGTCGACTGTACCCCAAACAGCAAGTGCCTCAGGTCCTGCCACCATGCCCCCACCATGGTCGACTGTACCTCAAACAGCAAGCACCTCAGATCCTGCCACCACGCCCCCATAGTCGACTGTACCCCAAACAGCAAGTGCCTCAGGTCCTGCCACCACGCCCCCATGGTTGACTGTACCCCAAACAGCAAGCGCCTCAGGTCCTGCCACCATGCCCCACCATGGTCGACTGTACCCCAAACAGCCTCACGTTCCAGCCACCACACCTCCCCACCATGGTAGCCTGTACCCCAAACAGTGGACTAAAATAAACCCTTTCTTCCTAATGTTGCTTTCGTCAAGTATTAATTACAGCAACAAGACAAGTTACTGACCAGCTAAGTGGTCAAAAGACATGAAGTCCCCTCCTGACCTGACATGCCCAGGTGATCTGAGGGAGGTCTGGGAGAAGGGGAATCAACAGGAGCAGAGAGGACGGCCACCAGCTCCCAGGCGGCACCCGCTTCAGGAACCCACAGGTCAGTGTGGGCTTCACCTTGGGTGTTTGCCACTGCTTCTCAGAGCTAGAGGACTTTAGAAAATGGGTGGCACTATGTGGCTCTGTGATCTTACAGTGCCCAGGCTACTGCCTGCCCTATATGGGTGCTAGCAGCTCATTGACCTCCCTTTTGATGATAAGGTAGCAGGTTTTCAGAGAAAAATGTCAATGTCCTTGTCACCCCAGTAAAGCCAGAATGTTCAAATCCTTCTACAATAATCAAGACCAGAAAGAGCTTCTACAGCCCTAAGCTAAAGTGAACTCTGAGCTCCCTGGAAGCCAAGGAGAAAGGAGAGAAAGAAAGGCAAGGGATTCTGCATCTTTTCATGTTTGATAAGACAGAACATGAAACTTTCCCTGACCCTAAATCCAAAAAGCTTGAGTATCAACCACATGCCAAGTGCCCGTCTATCACTCATTTCAACTGCAGCCCCTCCCAGCCCCATGTCCTCCATCAGGCTGCTATGGTCTCCCAGGGTCCACCCGGAATCCTGGCTCTCCGTGCTCTGAGCATCGTCTCCTACCCACACTCAGTCGCTGGCTCTCAAAAGTCAGTGACAGGCATTAGCTAGGGAAGGCTGTTTAGGACATGCAGACAGTGGGCATTAACCATTACATGGGTGCGAATGCTGACAGAATGACTGCCACCACAGCCTCCACAACCAGCCTTGCTGTGGGCTGTGACCCAAAGTCACAGAGGTCCGACTAGATAAGACAATGACAGGAAGGTGCAGTTCTGAAGCACCAACCTGGTTCTGTGGGTGGATGCTGGGCAGACAGTGCCTCTCATCTCAATTCCAGCCCTGACCCCTTCAGACTGGTTCCCCCAAAGCTGGCCCTTATTACATGTGTGCGTGCAGATGGAGGGCTCACTAGGACAGAACTCCTCAGGGGTCTGTGGGACCAGCTACCCCTGATGCATTTGATCCCAGGACCACAGTCGTCAGACCTAGGGGGACCCTCTCTCCCAAGTCCTCTTTACACATATGACTGGTGTGCCCTGCGTCCCTAAGACTCACTGCCAAGCACGTCCAGCCCGTGAGAAGGGAGCATGGCCTCACATCACACGCATGTCCCTTGGGGTCTGACACGTAATGACATATGTCTCATGGGTCAGCAGTGAGGGCCAGTGCTGAACAGTCACAGAGCTGGCAATAACTGGTATGCCCGTTCTTCCCACTTTCCGGTTCCCACCTCCCTCTCCTGTCCATCTTCCCTGGATCCCACACCTCCACCTCCCCAATTAAGTCTTCCAAGATGGATGGGCCTTCATCAGCCGCCTGGGCTCAAGCTTCTGGGGTGGACGGGGAGGCGGCTCCTCCGGTGTTAATTAGGAGGACTCCTGACAAAGACAGTGGTGCCCGCTGAAGAATGTGCCGCTGCTGGCGTAGCTTTTATGCGGTGTTACATATGCGCCAGCTTAATGCCCTAATGTCAGAGCAAATAAATATCCTTGGAGCTGCCCCTCCCCCACCACGCCCCCCAGCGGCTGTTCTCCTGGGCCCTGCAAGTCTTTAATCTTCCTGATTCATTTTCCTGCCGGCCTTGTGGCATATTAATGTTAGGTCAAAAGGCATTCCATCTGTTATTCTGGAGGTCTTATTTCATTTTTATTCAAGAATATGTAATCCTGAGAAAAAATAATCACATATGAGATCAACAGCGCAGTCTTGCCCTGAGTTCTCAGAATCTGACAACCACAAAACCAGAAAGCGGAGCTGGATCCAACCTGTCTTTCCTCATGAGTGGGAAACTGAGGCTCGGGCAAAGTGAGTCTGTGCCAAAGTCAGGCTGGCACCTGGTTCTCCCTACATCCTTCCCCTAAACCTCACATGCCAGGTAGGGGCAGGTCTCAACTCAGTTGTCTCGCGAGAGATCTGGTTTCCTGGGTCTGGAGTGACTCAGCCTTCTGTTGGTAGCTTTGTCATTGTGTCCACATGCCTAACAGAGACATCTAAGAGAAGAAATATTTATCCTGGCTCACGGTTTTAGAGACTCGGCAAAAGGATGGAAAGAAAGAAGGAGGGAGAAGAGGAAGAAGAGGAAGGAGGGGAGGGGTAAAAGGAGAGAAGAGGTGAGAAGAGGAGGAAGAGGAGGAGGGGAAAGGATGAGGAGGAAGAAGGAGGTGGGAGAGATGGGGAGAAAAGAGAAGAGGTGAGGAGTGGAGAAAGGGAAAGAGAGGAAGAGGAAAGAGGGATTCTACCACTAGTTATCCCCAAGTCGCTAACTGGTAGCCTTCATCTGTGCCTAGAACACCAATCGTCCTTGTCCCTCCCCCAGACACACTCAGGTTCTCAGCCTGCACTTCCAGGCTTTCTCCCAAGATCCAGAAGGGACCTTAAGTAAGGTGGTAACACCCCATCTCCTAGAGATAGATGATATGGTTCCCACTGGGTGCTGGGATCTGGTCCTCATCCTGCGGTCAGGTGATCTACACAGGTCATCTGAAGCTCAGGGGCTGAGTGTAGACCTGAGGTCACAAGGGTGGACCAATCCATCTCCAACGTGACAAAAGGAAATTGAACTTGAGAAGCTGAGCTGGTGCTCCAGAGGCTGCAAAGGTCCCACTGCAGCCCTACCCTCTCCCGAAGCTGCTTGCTCTATTTTGGGTCCAGCACACAGTGTGGACCTGTGTGCTGTGGGAAACATTGACAGGCAATTACGCTGTGCACATGGGGTGAGACAGACATGGTCTGATAGACAAGAATGTAGCATGGTGTTACAGGCAGCCCACGCACACTGCAGCTGCTGCCCTGAACAGTCTGAGTGAGGGGCAAGGTGGGTGACTCTGCCCTCAGCTTGGACAGGGCCAGGCTTGAGTGTGACTGGCTGCGGTGCCCAGCTGTGGGCTTGCTGACATGTTCCCCCAGCTGCCTGTTTTACCGTAGTGCTGTAGAAGACAGCAAAGCAGACAGCCAGCCCTCTCCAGAGCTGCTCTGTTCAAAACAAAATTCAGCCTAAGCCCCAGCACGTTGGCTGCTCAGCTTTCATCAACCCTTGGCTGTGACCCATAGGATGCTGTACAGGGTCAAGCTGGCGCTTCCCTGAAGATGAGGTTCGCTCTCCGTCACTGTGAGAGATCCCTGTGATACCCACCTACTGGCCAGAAGGGTTCACTTTAGATCATAGCTTCAAATGACTCAGTCAGCAGCTGGCCAGTTCCATGGCAGAGGACTATGGAAGAACACAGCCAGGACGAGAAGAGACTGGCATACTATTAGCCCTTCAAGAGCACCCCTAATAATGGGCACAGTGACCTCCCACCAGACGTCGCCTACTAAAGTTTCCAGAGCCCGAGACAGCCCCAGGCTAGAGACCAAGCCTTTGCCCAGGGGCTAGCCTCCCGAGGCTGGAGCTACCTAGTGTGCATACCTGGGCCTCTGGAATATCCTCATGGGGTCAGTGGTAGGAACTCCCAGCCCAGAAGGGAGAGTGGCAGCTTAGGTCCCATCTTACTCTCTGCAGTGGCAATGCCCCACCCTTGTGATTCTTAAATAAAATTGTTTTTTTTTGTTTTTGTTTTTGTTTTTAATTTTGGAAACCAGAACATTTATTTTATGACAGATTGAAATCCTCACGATGAACTGGATGCTGCAACAGCTGCCCTCTTGGGTTTAGGGGTTGTCCCTTCACGGAATCCATGTCTGAATCTTCGGTAGACAATTTTTAGGTGCCACATCCACCCAGTCCCTGTAGTGTTTCATCTCTTAGCCTTGGCACTCCAGTTATACTTTCTCTTGCGCTTGGCCAGGTAGCCACATTTGCCACAGGTAGACTTCTGAAGGTGGTAGGCCTTAGAGCCACAGCGGCGGCACAACGTGTGCTTCTTGTTGCGACGCTTTCCGAAGGATGACGTTCCTTTCGTCATCTTGCTTCTGCTGCCGAGGCCAAAGAGACCAGAAGAGCTCTTAAATAAAATTGTAAGGTCAGCTTCATACATCCTGGAACCCTCTTCCCAGTGCTGGTCTGGGGACACTCTGACCTCCTAATGACAAACCACAGGCATTCACAGTGAGAAAAGACAGTGACCTCAAGCAGGCAGAAGCGAGGCAAGAATTCAGAAGAGAGGAATCTGTCAGTTGGGCCCAGGTATTCAGGTTTTTACTAAAGGCTGCTAACATGTGCTGAGACGCCCATGGTGTGTACCTGGTCCCATTCACCGGACCATCACCTATGTTCGCCTTCTCAGTCCAAACATCAGGCCCAAATCATGGCCGCCCTAGACCTCAGAGAACAAACTCAGCCACACACTCTACAAGCTGATATGTATGCAGCATTGCTGTTGATACAAATGAAAATAGGGTCCCAGGGTATGGGGAGTGGCCCTCAGGACCAAAGAACAAGGAATGAATGGATGGATGTCTCGTCCAACTGAAGCCATGGCCGTCAGAGAGCCACTGTCAGTCTGCCGTGGGGACATAGCTCAGTCAGTCAGGAGTTCTATAGACCCCAGCCATACAGAGGAGTGCAAGGTCTTCATTGGGGACAGCTCTCATATCCACGTCCTTTGACAGAAACACCTGCAGCTGACATGCCAGTGCGTGGAGATAGCCCCTCAACTGGGAAGAGGAAACTATCAGGCTACATGTCCACTGTCCTGTGCCGGGCTCTCTTTTCCCAGGCCTGGGTCCTGGATCTTACAAGCATGGCACAGGATAGCCATGGAGAAAAAAATCCATTGCATGATCCTGGAGACTCCTATGCTCGGGCTTTGGAGGCAGATAGCAGCCATCCCATGGCGTCAGCAGCTTGTAGGAGAACGAGAGCCTTTGGCCAGTGCGGGAAGTGAGGAGGTATCACAGGGTAACCCCCAGGTCCTTCCCATCCTGCCCAACTCTCCCACAGCATGAATAAACATTGTCAAAAGCTACAAAGGCTTGTGTTGTGTGTGACCAAGCACTAACTTCAACACAAAGTATGGGAACCTTTGGTCTCGAAAGTCAGGGTTTCTGTGGGTTCTCATAGCAGGTGTATCTGGACATAAAGCCAAGCCTCCCTCGAAAGAGTAATGGGGTATCCGGCACTAACACCTACCCTTCCAAAAGGTTTACGTGTTTGTGAGACTGGGTCCCAACCCCAACCTGGTATACCTGTCCATTGCCGCAGAAGCCTGTCCCTGAGGCCTCTGAATATGGAATGCAAGCCCCCCTCCTCCTACAGCAGTGAGTGACAGTACGCTCTTCTCTAGCCCCGGGCTGCCCTCTTCCTAATGGATAGGAGGCATTTTTGCAACAATCAAAATAGATTTAATAACCAGACAGCAAAATTGCAATTTTAAGGAAAAAAAGCAAGGGTAGTAAATATTCATTGATTTTTTTTTCCCCTGTGAGATCATGAGGTCGTGTTTTAGAAATAGATTACAGTGTTGCAGTGTTACAGATATACCAACCTAGCACACGGGCACCACACACTTGCACAGGCTCAACTGTGACTCTCACTGGATAACAGCTGGTGGGGAGCAGGAAGCCCCTCCCCCCTGGAGCCCAGTGCTGTGACCTCCTGTGGCCTCCTGGACACAAACTCCCAACCACTAAAATCATATTAGAATCTGCTAGCTCTGTCTGGGGGAGAGGGGATGTGGCTTGGGGGAGGGGAGCCGGAAGGAGAGGAGAGAGGGGAAACCGAGGTCAGGATGTAGTATTTGAGAGAAAAAAAAAACAAGAAAAAACAAAAAATAGTCTGCTGTGTGTGTCCTGAAGCAAAGAAGATGGGTAGTGGGAAGCATGGGTGGGGCCCCCAGGCCATGCCTGCTCTGTGGTCTTTTTCCATTTCATCAATGAAGGCAGTGATCGTGGCAGCCTATTCATTTACCCAGAAGGCCAACTTCTCAGAGCCAGTCCCAACTTGAGGCTACCTTGTGCAGGCATCACACATTCTACCATCCAAGAGAAAAATTGTGCTTCCTGACTGCTGAGGCCTCCCAGTCTCCCCTCCAGGGGAGTTTCTCATCCATTCAGCAAATCTGCTGCCGACACCCAGCTTCAAGAACACTGTAAGGTCTGCCCGCTGGAGAAGTACCCACCGCCACACCTGTCAAAGTCCAGAGCCCAGCAGAGGCCAGGGTGTGGGGAGCCCAGACCTGCCAGAACTGAGGGGGAGAGTGAGGACAGGATTGCTGAGAGAAACACCTGATCATGGCCTTAGTGGGCGATCTCTGCAAAACACCCCAGGGAAAATACCCTGTCAGGAGCATATTTACTCTGCGAATGATGAGGAGCCAAGGAGGATATTAGAGCAGGGGAGTACTGATGGGAAGATTGTTCCTGTGGTACTGTGATACTGTGACATGATACTGTAACACTGTGACATTGTGATACTATGATAAATACTGTGACACTGTGACATTGTGATACTATGATAGATGCTGTAATACTGGACACTGTGATACTGTCATACTGTTATACTGTGACACTGTGACCTGTAATAGATACTCTGATACTGTCATAATGTGATATTGTTATACTGTGATATTATGACACTGTGACACTGATACTGTGACACTGTGATACTGTGACATTGTGATACTGTGACATTGTGATACTGTGATAGATAGTGTGACACTGTGATACCGTGACATTATGATACTGTGACATTGTGACACTGTGACATTGTGATACTGTGGTATATACTATAATATTGTCACACTGTCATACTGTCACACTGTGACCTGTAATAGATACTCTGATACTGTCATACTGTGATATTGTTATACTGTGACACTGTGATACTGTCATACTATGATACTGTGACACTGTCATACTGTGATAGATACTGTGACACTGTCATACTGTGAGAGATACTGTGATACTGAGACACTGTCATACTGTGAGAGATACTGTGATACTGAGACACTGTCATACTGTGATAGATACTGTGATACTGAGACACTGTCATACTGTGACACTTGTCATACTGTGAGAGATACTGTGATACTGTGAAGGAGATACAGGGTGGGTGTGGGCCAGGGACCAGCCATTCTCTGAAGCCTGTGGGGAACATGAAAACCCCTGGGCACTGCCCTCCACACCATTCCTGAGTAAGTTGGAAGCAGAAGACTTGCCTACATCAGGCTGTGTAGTGACATCTGGGTGTGGAGGTGGCTGGGTCCCCTTGGAGGCGGGGCTATCCCAGAAGGATCTACCTTGGAGAGGGTAGGGCCTGTAGATCCTGAACCCTGCAGCCTGCCCCAGTCCCCATTCTACCTGCAGCCTTGCAGGTTGCTGGCTTCCCACCTCCTCATGCCCTCTGCCCACTGACAGCCTCCTCCAGACATCCTGCCGAGACGTGTGCAGTGGATATCTGTCCAGGTAACACAGCCGTCCCTTTCTGGAGCTGCCTGGAGCTCAGCATGGCAGAGGCAGCCAGAGCAGCAGTGAGGGGCACAGGAACGGGGGACCAGCTCCATCAGAGTGCCAGTCTCTGTGTTGGGTTCAATTGCCCTGCTGGGGCACCAGCCATAGGGAAGAATGGAACCCTGGGACTGGCCAACAAGAAATCCTGTCCTTCACATGACAACCTCCTGAACCTCCTTATCACTCCCTCTTCGCTGCAGGGACAGAACCCACGGCTGCAATGGGCTTAGTGGGGTCTGAGCCAGATCCCAGGTTTTCCATTCCAGAACCAACCACTGCACACAGATGAAGCCCCTCCTGGCCTATCCCCTAAGAGAGGACCAGGAGAACTGCCCCAGTTGCCTCCCCAGTTTCTCACTCAATCCTGAGGGGCTCCACCTCAGCCTTCCCAGGCCTAGGCTGCTAACTACAGGAGCAGGGTGACTGCAATAGGCCTGCCCATTGCTGTCCCGCCTCCTCTCTGTCAGCCCCTCCCACTCCACCATCTTGTAACTGGAATCTCTTTCCCCAGGATGAAGGTAGGCAATACAAGAAGTTTCTACTGGGGTGGGGTGGGGTGAGGGTGCCAAGTAGCTCCTACCACAACCAAGGTCCCAATGATAAATCGAAGTTTAATTCCACCGAAGTTCACCCTGGAGAACCAATGACTTTGTTAGGCTCACTAATGGAGCAGTGGTTGAGGGTTACAGAGGGGAATATGGGTGCCATCAGAGTAACCACACTGGAAGACCTGTATCAAGCATGATGGTTCTCTCATGGTTATGCAAATAAAATCTCCTCCCCTAGTTCCTACCAGCCTCTGAGCTCCAGCCCCTCCCCCAGGCCACATGCAATTAGGGCGGAACTGAGCACAACTGGCAGACAGAAGTAACTGGACACTCAAGTGATGGTCCCATCATCCTCCTCCTTTCAGGAAATGTTAATAGTGAATAAGGACAGTTGTGCAGTACTGATCTTCTGCAAGCAGCCACAGCTGAACTCATAAAGACGATGGTTGGTTGTTTGGCTCGAAGAATAGTGCCATTCAACAGCAGGTGACTACAAGAACCATGACACACACTAGGACAGGGACGAAGGAATGGATATCCATGCAGACCCTGCACAGCCCTTGCTGTGCACTAGCCACGGGGCTTCTCTGTTCTCTTCCTCCCACCCGCTCACCTTTTCTGTGGGACAAAAAAGGCTCTGGCACCTCAGCCTCGGTGGGGCTGGTTCATTTCTGGCTGCCATGGTGAGATAGTTCTCAATGACCTGTGTTGACAGAGGTTTCTGTCCCACCCGGTCCTGCAGCTGTTCAATCCCAAGAATCACACAGAGATCTACATTAATCATAAATTGATTGGCCTATTAGCTCGGGCTTCTTACTAACTCTTATAACTTATATTAGCCCATAATTCTTGTCTGTGTTAGTCATGTGGCTAGGTACCTTTTCCTGCGAGGCAGTCACATCTTGCTTCCTCTGTGGTTGGGTGACGACTGCAGACTGAATCTTCCCTCTTCCCAGAATTCTCATTGCCCTGCCTATACTTCCTGCCTGGCTACTGGCCAATCAGTGTTTATTTAAAATACAAGTGACAGGGTACAGACCATTGTCCCACAGCAGGCCTGAACTCCGAGGACTCTGAGAGGCCATTGCTTGTGCCTTCCAAACCTGCCCATCTCTTCCCATGCACCCCACACCCTTCAGCCTCTCCTCATCCTTCTCCCTTACAAGATGCCCCACCCTCTTGTGTGCCTCAGGGCCTTGGTACAGCCCTTCCTCAGGCTGATATGTGGCTTCCCACTGTCTCTTGGTTTGCTCTTTCAATCTAGTTCGTGCTTAGCTGCATCTTCCAGACAGACCTTCCTTGGTGTTCCCTCCTCACCCACAGCCCCCACCCCTTGACCCTTCTTTCCTCCCCTGCTACTTCTCCTTCTCAGAGCTCATTCCATATCTAGACAGACTGCTCCCTGCCCACAGAGATGTCTGTTTCTGCTGAGTCCTAAGCAGGATCGTGATGGGGAAGACAGTGCAAAGTTTCCTCCATTTTGTATTCTTGAGGAGGCCGTTTCAGGGTTAACTAGGATTTGATCTCCTTGATGGAGAATCCCGTGGAGAATTACCCAGCTCTATTCTAGGAACCCAAGGTTAAAATGCTCCGGCTAGTTTGTATTAGCTTCAGTTAGATTGCCTGCTTGTGTGGAACTCCTTACAGCTAACCACTTTTTTTGCTTCTGCTGAACCGCTTGCTTCTGTGAAGCCAGCCTGCAGCTACCACACAAGATACCGGGATAGGGTTTTTTACTTCAATAAATCCCCTGCTCTGTACACTTAGGGCTACACTTAGGATCTAAATACCTGACTGTAGTCCCAGATGACTGGAAAAAGGCTTTCACCAGGCTATGAACTGTGTCTGAGTGGCCATCTCTGGTGGGCTTTCTGTAACACATAGCAGTGCTTGGCACACAGTAGGTGAGGTACAAGGCCTTGAGTACTTCCTGGAGGAGGAGCAGAGCCTCCTGCTCTCTGTTACTTGGATGGAGTTCGTTTGGCTTCTCAAGGTAGAGAATGCACACTCTGATGAACCAGTTACCTGGTTGGAAATCACTGGTCCATTACCTCTCTGCTGACCCAAGAAGCCATGACACCATCTCCACTGAGGCCTCGTGTCCCCAGCAGCTGCCACCTTCTGAGATTCTGCCTGCTCTTACTTCCCAGGGGTCCAAGGTCTGAAGCCTTTGACCCTTTAGCCCAGCACTGGAGCTAGAGAAAGGAGCAGCAAGAAAGGTAGAGTGTGTACTGTGTGTGTGTGTGTGTGTGTGTGTGTGTGTGTGTGTGTGTGTGTGTTTGAGTCTGAGTGCTGTGTGTGTGTACTCATGTACCAAGAAAGGGCTTACTTGTGTGGGAATGCCTTCTTCCCTGCTTTCCTTCTCCACCAATCTACCTTTCTTTTTCCTTTCCTTTCCTTCCTTCCTTCCTTCCTTCCTTCCTTCCTTCCTTCCTTCCTTCCTTCCTTCCTTTTTTCCTTTCAGATTTTGCTACAGTGGACAGAGCCCCAGACCATGGTCAGGTCAGAGCTTGTGATCTGGATGCTAGAAGCCTGGGTAAGCCCACACTGAGTGGCCTAGAGGAAGCACAGGAAAGCCTGGCTGGCATAATGCGAGCCGACCAAGCACCAAGTATTCTTTCAGCTCCCACCCAGCACCCAGCCAGGGTCCTCCATGTCCCCCTGCTCATCTCCCTCTGGCCTGAGCCTGTGAATTGCTTGTCCCCATGCCTGGCTGGGTTCTTAAGTGCCCGAGATTCTGAATGCAAAGGAGCCTGGAGGCCCATTATGCCAAGCTTATGCGGGAATAATGAGGGGGAGACTCTGTAATGTGAGGCTGTGTCTAATAAAGGGAAATTTATTCAGTGCGTTCCAGAGGAGCGAGTGCTGGCTGGCCTTAAAACAAAATTGCCACGTGCCAATGCGGTGTGCTTTCCAACAAAAGCTGGGTTGCAGTCACCCTTATCCTGAACTCAACAGCCTGGACCTAGGATGGGCTGAGGGGAGGGGGTTGAGTTGAGGAATCAAGCTGGGGAGAAAGCCGGAGTGTACTCCTACTTCTCATTAAGACACATGGGTGGGTGCTAGGGACTCCATCATTATACAACATTAGTTCTGGAGTAGGGTTCCTGGGGTGCACCTAGCATCCCTTGTACCCCACTTCAGACCCCATGAAGCCTACCTGTGGAGCTCTATCCCCTTGGTAAAGAGGGGGTGGTAAGGAGGTATAGGTGGTTGTCATTTGAAGGACAGGCTTTCCTGTCTGCCAGCACCAGGGCTCCATCCTGTCCCTTCCCTGTAGCTGGTGCCCCAGCAGGGCAGTTGAACCCAACACAGAGGTTGGCACTCTGCTGGAGCTGGTCCCCTGTCCCTGTGTTCTTCACTGCTGCTCTGACTGCCTCTGCCATGCTGAGCTCCAGGCAGCTCCAGAAAGGGACGGCTGTGTTACCTGGACAGATATCCACTGCACACATCTCGGCAGGATGTCTGGAGGAGGCTGTCAGTGGGCAGAGGGCATGAGGAGGCTGGGGTGGCGGTAAGCCAGGAGTCTGAGAGACTCCTCAGGTAGAGTGGGACAGACTGCAGGGTTCAGAATCTGCAGGTCCTACCTGCTCCAGTATGGCTTCTTCCAGGACTGATTCATGGTGCAAGGGTGAGATGGAACATCCGACCCCAGTTCCATCTCTCTTGATCTCCAGCCCAGGTTTGGTCTCATGTGGATGTGACCAGGTCTTCATGGGGCAAATGAGTGGACTCAGAGCCACCACCAGATCTTCCTGTGAAGATATCGTGCTGAGTTGTTTCCATACCTGTGCAGTTTCCGGCCTCCAACTGTTGCTGCAATGTTGGGCAATTTAGGAAACCTAGCCAGGACTTGCATACCCAGCCCACCGAGTCTTCCTTGGGGATAATCTGCATCCCTCCATCCATTCCACAGAACCTTTCCAATGCTGTGTCTTCCGACTCGTCATTTATTTAGTCTCTTTGAGTGATACTTTAAAAATTGTATGAGCATATAGGACCTGGGTATGTTTTGTTGAATTTATTCCCAACCATTTCCTCGAACTCTTTGAAGTGTTTTCAACATCTTTGATTTCTGGTTGCTTGTGTCTGGCCTGTGAAAATGCAATTGGTCTCTGTGTATTGAATGCTACAGAATGAAATGGGTCTGGCAACCCGAAGTTCATACTCAAATGTCATCACCCTGATTCCCAGGCTGTGACCAGGAACACAAAGGGTAATGAAGCTGAAAAGAGGTGTTTAAGGTGGCTCCTATCTCAATGCCACTGTGGTCTGCAGAGGGATGGTCAGAAAAGGACACAGATGATGCTCCCAAGCCAAGGAGGGGGTATCCAGACCCCGGGACTGTGCACATGGGAGACTGAGTTTCAGCCTTGGGGTAGCCATGGCAAGTTTGTTTCCTGGACCCACCTACTTGTTATAATGAGAGATTTAAAATATTGAGAGTGAGGTTTTCTCTTGCACCTTGTGTCTTGGGAACCTAATGAGCTCAGTAAAGCAAGCAGCATTTAAGATCACCCTCAGAGATTTCTCCTGACCCAGCCTGTTGCTGATGTTGCTGCTCATGATGGAGCCACCTTTCTCTTCTTTCCTTTGTCCCCACAATTCTACACTGGCCACACTTGTTACACAGGTGCTCTTCCACTGTGGAAGGCCAGTGCATGGTGTGGACAGCCTGGCTCCTACCCCAGCCTCTCCTAGGTAGCATGTGTGGCCAGTTGGGTGTTGTGGCCTTTGAGACACCTTTCCTCCAGCCTCAGGTGCCCCTGCTAATGCAACTTGGTAAGGTTTTGCTAAACGGATGGATGGATGCAGAGTATCACCAAGGAAAAGCTCAATGGGCTTTGCAAGCAGGTTCTAAAGCCTAGCAAAGACTGGAGCAGCCAATTGATCTGGGATGGAAGAAAAGAGAGAGGACCAGACAAAGTCACTGCAAGATCTACTGCAATACAGAGGTCAGGACAAGGAGTGGTCCAGAAAAGACAGAACTATGGGTCCAGTGTGGTAGCGTGCACTGCAATCCCAGCATTTGGAAGGCTGAAATGGCTCAGGTGATAAGAGCAATTGTTGCTCTGTCATGTGGACTGGAGTTTGGACCCCGGTACCCATGTCAAGCAACTCACAAACTCCCTAACTCCAGCTCTGATGTCGTCTTCTGGCTCCCTAGAGCACCTGCACACACAGTCCTATACAAACACACAGCATGCTAATAATAAAAATAAAGACACAGTGATTAATAAGACAGAATAGGATTGCACATGTGTGTGTGGCCAGTGGTTTGAATAAGAGACTAAAGAAGTTCAATGACAAAAGGAAAACCTTCCCAACAAAGGGAATCAAGACATTGGCTCCTTGTATGAAGAATAAAGATTAGAGCCCTGCCTCGCATCAGCCCCTACACACACCAGATGATAGAAGGAGCTAGATGTTTTAATGCCTTACAAGAACTCTAGACAAAAATAAGAAAGTGCATTTTTATACTGTTTAGGAAAAGAAATTCTATGATGTCAAATCCAAAACCCAGAAAGTGTAAAGAGAAAAAGCTAACAGCTCTCACCAGAAAAGCCTTTTCCTTCTTCTCTTGGACCAAAGACACTATCCAAAGAAGACAAGGAACAGACTAGGAGGAATATTTGACGCTCTTAAAACAAGCAAAGGATTATTATTTAGACAACATGGAAAGCATTGAGTACTACAAACCCAGAAGCAAAACAAGCAGAGACACACCCGGGCAGCTCGGAGCAGGACAGGCGCAATTAGCATCATTCAAAGAGATTCAAAGTGCTGAGATAATATTTCCGTCTCAAGACTGACAAACAGTTGAAATAGTGACAATATCTGGCACTGACGGAGGCAACTGGCGTCATCGCACACATTACAAGTGTGAATTTGTGAGCTCTGTTTATTGGGCACTTCCTGAGGTCCGCGAACTCTGAAGGTGTATTCCTCCCACTGCGCAGGCTCATTCCTAGATGCCCGTCCTGCAGAGATGCGAATGAGTGTCTCCTCGCTGCTGCGACACACTTCCACCTCTTCTGGATCTATTCTGGGTTTAAACAAACAAAGGCATTCTCGGCAGCAGTGAAGATGGAAGTTAGATACCCCCATCCCCAAAACCAGAATGATGCTGTAGAACTCAAGGGCTTCACCTTCACACCTGCGGAGTTCCTTTGGCCGGGGCTGGTACCACAGACAGAAATCTTGGATTAAGATACAAATGTCTTTCAGGATGTGCAGAGGGTCATTCTGTCTAAAACATGAATGATTTGAGATGTTTCTTCCAGTATTAGTTACAAAGTGGAAAACGAAATGTCCCCTATATCCTCGAATGAAGAATGGATTCTCCCAAAGGTAAACACAGCACTCTTGCAATGGCTCTCGTCTTTGTTTCCTTTCCTGTTGCCATGGTAAAATACCCTGACACAGGCAACGGTCAGGCTCACAGGTCAAGAGTTCAGTGGGGAAGGAGTTTGGATCCGCTGGTTGCATCGTGTCCATCGTCAGGAATCTATGAATGCTTGTGGCTATGTAGCTCCCTTTTCCCACTTCTACAGCCCAAGGTACCATTCAGGGAATGGTACCACCCCCAGTGGGCAGTTCTTACCACCTTGATTAACACAATCAAGATGATCCCCAAGGGATGTGGCTGGAGACCTGTCCCAGAGGTGTTTCTAGATTCTGTCAAGTTGACAATACCGCACAGCCAGTAAGAGGAATTCACCCCACTGAGCTGACTTCCGAAGATTTCCAAGCTCCGTTGACCAAGCGTGTGATCATCAAAGCACAGTCCTGCTAGCATAGAGAAATCTTGAAAATGCAGAAGACACAGAAAGAAGACGACGATAGAGTTAACAGTGGTGAACATGCCTGCACGCCTTAAAAAGAGACTCCATACTTTGTCCAGCTACGTATTTCTACGTGAGTACTTGCAGAGAGAAACAGCTTTCTCACTGGTTACATAGTAACAACTCTGAGGGCTACAAAGCCTGTTGCTTGCCCTTTCGTGGAAGGCTGAAATCCTGGTCTCACCTCCTGATGAGGAAGCTGAAGTAGAGAGGGGTTGGCTGGACTCTATTACCCTAGTCTCTAACCTCCCTCCAATCTGACCAGGCCTCTCACTCTGGGGATCCTCTTGTAGGCTGTCGATCTTCCTAACCCACAGCACCCGATGCTATCATATGGATGGCCCAAGCATAGAAGGCAGGCTCCTGTCTGCTTTGCATCTTGTCTTGCTTGCTTGCTCTTTAGCTACTGTGGACCCTCTGTGGTGCCAACCCCAGACGACCTTGAGCCATCCCACAAACCCATCTCACTGCATGGAGACGTGATCTCCACGCATCCCCTAGTGAAGTCCTAACTATTTCAAGCCTCAGCTTGAAATGCTCTGCCCCATCAGCTAAATCCTGTTATATATATCAGAGTCATCCATCTCCTCAGCCCCTATCTCGGGGACACTGTTACACTTCTATAGTGTCTCTAACATTTACAGAGAGCATGGCTCCACAATTAAAAATCAGAGGCCTGGCTACCCCCAGTTCCCCAGAAGATACAAGGGCCCTGGAAGGCCTTCCTTCACCAGGTCTCAGTTCCACCATATACCTGCTGGGAGCTGACTGGGAAGGCAGGCAGCTCCAACAGAGGGCAACTAGCCTGCTTCTAACTTGGGAATAAAAAGCTGTTCTTATCGGAGACTGCTGTAGAAGGAAGCAGGTGGAGGAGGTATTTTGGGGTTTGGAAGGGGCCCCCCAGAGCCTGTGAAATCACACCAAGTAGGCAGCCACCTACTCTGCCTAAATATAATGCTGGTCTCGGGCAGCAGAGCGAGCTGCCTCTCAGCCAGTCGCCTCCCACCTGGCAGCATGGGCTTCTACTTGAACCTCTGTAGGCCTCTCGGCCACTCTCTGTCAGTAGCTGCCTGCTGCTGCCCCACTGAGGCCAGACTCTTCCGAGGCCTCCAGTGGTATTGCCTGATTGAAAACAGGTATGGGTCAAAGAGCCACAGTATGTGTCCATGAGCAATGCGTATGAAAGGACCACCTTTGGTGGTGCCCTTGATATCCACGTCAGAGCTGCTGGGGGTCCTTGGCCTGGTCCTCTTTGTCCAGCCCCTTTGGATCCTTCTCGTAATTCATGACCTTGGGGATGGTGAGGTGGCCTCTTCCTGAATTCCAATAACAAGAGGGAATATGAGGTGGTGAGGCCCGAAAGTGGCCAAGGCAGAGCCTCTCTACCTGGCTGGCCTCTGCTCCTTCTCGCTATGCAGGGGCTGAGGCCCTTCCAGCTCAGGCATCAAGATGATTTTCCCAGAAAGATTGAGCTCCATAAAATTCCAACATGGTGTTCTTCACTTCATGTCCTCTTGAGGCCTGGAGGCCGAGAAAGATGAATCTCGGCTTTGACATCATGTTCAGGTTCCTGGTCTCAGGGGTGACCCCTACTGGAGATGAATAGGTACTCTGACGATTAGAGCTCTCCCTGCCCTGGTGTGGGAGGGCTTGGAGGGAAGGCCCTGTCCTGCCCCTGTCCAGATCTGGAACATAGGAGGTGTTCCCTGTATGAAGGAAGAAGCAGGTTCATTCAGCCAAAGGGGCTCTGTCAGCCTCAGAGAAAGCTCTGTGGACTCTGTCTCCTTGATGGGTTAGGACACCATTGTCACCTAGGATAGGTGCCAGCCACTTCCAGTGGCTTCCTCACCCTGAAATCTGAACCTGCCTGGGCTCTGAGTGAGAACAGACCCAAGGACCAGGTCAATTTCTTCTCTTCTCACCCAGCAAATCGCCAGGCCTTCTGAGGTGGGTCTGTGACCACTGACCCACTGCAGTTGCCTGGACTTTCTCTGCCATTCTTTCTGGTGTTCAAGACAAACCAGCTCTGATTTTATGTGACAACTATAGTCCTCAAAGCCACACATTAGAGCCATATGCCAAATAGACTGCCAGGGACCTTAAAAGCAGCCACGGATCAAATGGGTGCCAGGCAACGAGATAAGCCAGGGACTCAAAAATCATATTCAAAATTTGCAGGTGTGACAGGAATTGGGGTTCTGGGGAGATAGCTGTCAATAAAGTACTTGCCATGCAATCATGAGGATCTGGGTTCAGGCACCCAGTATGCATATCAATAGCCAGGCATGGTGACATATTCCTGGAATCTTAGTACTAGGGAGGCAGAGGCAGGAGGATCCTCAAGCTTGGCCAGCTAGTCTAGCCAAATCAGTGAGCTGGGGTCAGAGTCCCTGTCTCAGAATAACAATAAGGATGCCTGGAAGAGTCATAAGGGATCATACTACTGTCTACCTTTTAAAAAGGAAGAAAGAAAGCCCTATAATATATGTAAGTCTGTGGATAAATATACCACTATCATCTAGGACACCTCCGGTGGCTTCCTTACCCTGAAATCTGAGTGTGTCTGGGCTCTAAGTGAGAACAGACCCATGATGCAAATTTAAATGAAATTTTTTCACCTGGGCTTCCTCCAAGAGCCAAAGACCACCTAATGAAATAATAATAATAATAATAACATGGAAAATGATAGAAGATGCCTAACATCTACCTCTGGCCTCCACATGAACACATATGCACATACAAACACACAAATACATGCACACACATGTACACGTGTTGGATAAGAGGAGACGGACATGAAGGCCATAACTTGATGCCCAACGTTCACCCCAGGTTCTGGGCTCCTCACCCATCTGTCTGCCATGGCTTCCTATCACCTCACTCCATTCTGCTTTTTGGATTCCCCTGACACTTTTGCCACACCTTGGCTTAGAGCAGAGGTTCTCAACCTTCCTAAGGCTGGGCCCTATAATACAGTTCCACCTGTTGCAATGACCCCCAACTATAAAGTCATTTTTGTTGCTACTTTATAATTTCAATTTTGATACTGCTACGAATCATAATGCAAATCTCTGTGTTTTCCTGGTGGTCTTAGGTGACCCCTGTGAAAGGGTTATCCGACCCCCAAAAGGTCATGACCCACAGGGTGAGAACCACTGGCTTAGCGGCTCACACACCAAACCAGCATGCAGTGGGCCTACTTTCATCAGATTCAGCCTGACTGTCCTTCCAGGCCACCCTGTCTTCCTAAAGGTCAGCTGAACTGGCCTTCCCCTCACAGCCCGTGTGACATCCCCCAAGACTCCAGTCTCACCTGTTGCTCATAGCCATCCACAATGCAATCCTCACCCCTTCTAAAGGGTCTGTTTCCTGACCCCTGCCAATCACCCATCCTCTCTCTCATCCAGCCTCATCAGCTAACATCCTCTTTCAGCTCTCCCGGTGCCCATGAAAGGTCTCTCGGTCTCTCTGAGCAGACATGTGTATCTGTCCCCCACTCAAGCCCGGAATGTCATCCCTTGTCGTGTCTGGGGGGTGCTCCTCCACCTCAGATGTCACAATCTAGTTGACGTGTCCACCAACGCTATTAGGAAGCCCGGCAGCGCCACTTGTTCTCAAAACGCCCCACTGAGTTCTCTTTTCTTCCTGAGAGATAGAAATGCTGACGCAGCAGACCCAAGGCCTGGCTGCAGTCAGTAGACATCCCTGGATTGATGACCCTGGGACAATATGGGGACTCACAGCACACCTAAAGAATTGATCGACAGGTAAGCCTCAAGCAGGAGGTGGACCAGGAGCCCACCGCAGGCCCCAGGAGACTCTTACAATGGATGGAGATCTAGAGGGGTCTCCAGAGGAAGCCTGGGCTTCTAAGGCATGAACCAGCACCAGCAACATCCTGCAGTACCTAGCCAGGACATGGGGCATGTCTAAAAGACATGGCATTACATGAAGGATCCTTGAGGTTCCTGTCCTGTCTGCCACCGGATAACTTGTTGCATAATTTCCTTGATCTCCTCTAGTGATGGCACCATTCAAAAGTAGACAGTGATCACTCCAGTTAGCTTATTCTGGCCAGGCTCTTAACTGAATATTTTGGCCCAGCTTTAATAAGAGAGGCACAGGTTGGCAGCCCAGAATGGCATGCCTTGTGCCTACAGTCCTTATTTGAGGTTCCCTCTGCACATTCCACCTCCATGGAATCTTGCTGGGACAACCTAAGAGCCTGAGATCTGTGGCTTGCATCACAGGGTCAAGGCCAGGGTCACAGCTTGAGACACCCCGTCCACTCCCTTTCATCCCTTCAGACCTGGGACCTTGCTTCACTGGGCTGTAAACTTGACGCCAAGACCCACCATGCTGTGTGTCTCAGTCCTTGGAGAAGATGTCCTCCTTATGCCCCTTTCTAGATCTGGTTGTACGCATTCCGGTCCCTCACCAGGGCTTCTAGACCTCTAGTGCATCTCTGGTTCCTGCCCAGGGTGTCCTCTAGTCTGACTCCCAACCAGGCATCCGCACTGGGCCTCTGACTTTTGCTACACTGGGCTACTCTAGTGGGCACTCCATCCAGACTCTTCCTGGGCAGCAACTGGTGCTCAGGGGCTGTCCCTGCCCATAGAGGTGACCCCAACCCCTGTTCCAGGAATCGTGATTCATCCCCACAACAGGCTGTGCATGGCTTCATTTTCTGGGTTGTTTTTTGTTTGTTTATTTGTTTGTTTTCCTCTCTTTCTATCGGTGATCTCAGAGGCTGTTGTAACTCCACCATGGTGTATCAGAATTTCTAGTGGGTTGGATTGGAGGGGGAAATGTTACTCTGATTTCAAGAAAGGATATTAGCTCTTAGAAAGCATCCCTCTAATCTAGAGGCTTTTGGCCCTGGTTTTGGTGTCAGTCCAGTTTTGCTCAGGTCTTTGGGACTCGCCATAAGCAATGGTCATTGCGCTTGGCTCTGTCATCTCCAGGACTGGAGTGGCAGTGACAGAAGGTTTGCCTCTAGCTTTAGGTTGGGCACTTACCCCGTCCAGCGGACCAGATGCCTGCTTCCTGCTATCCCTGATTACACTATGCTGTCACTAAGCCTGGGCCTCTGCTGGAGTAGAATGAGAGTCTTCTGAAGCCTGAGGGTCTGAACTCAGAGATTTACTGCCTGGGACCCTAGGCCAGCACAGCACTCAGGTGACAGTGACACTCTGCCAAACCTGTGCATCAGATCAGCACTTGGTACATCTGAGCCCCAGTCTCCTGATCTAAGTGACAGAGTGGGCAGAGCCACAGTCGCTGTGAGGACAAAGCATTGGTGATATTAGTGATAAGCAGGTGTGTTAGTCACTGTCCTGTGGTTGGGAAGAGATGCCATGACCAAGGCAACTTATACAAAAGAAAGCATTTGACTGGGGACTTGCTTACAGTTTTATGGGTTTATTTAGTTCATTATTATCATCTTGGCTGGAAGTACGGCAGCATGAATGCACGCAGGCACTGGAGCAATAGCTGAGAGCTACATCCTGATCTGTAAACAGACAGAGAGAGACAGAGAAAGACAGACAGAGAGAGAGAGAGAGAGAGAGAGAGAGAGAGAGAGAGAGAGAGAGAGAAATGCTGAGCCTGGTGTGAGCCTTTGGAAACTTTCAAGCCTACCCTCAGTGACACACTACCTTCAATAAGGTCACACCTACTCTAACAAGACCATACCTTCTGATCCTTCTAATCCTTCTCAAAGAGCACCACTCTCTGGTGACTAAGCACTCAAATATATGAGCCTATGGGGGCCATTCTTATTCGAATTCCCCCACACTAGTCCACACCCCATCCATACTAGTCTTGACTAAATTGACTCTGGAATCCCTCAGGCCTGAGACAGTGTGGTAGGGGGTCATCTTGGTTTGGCCTACATGCCTTGCAAACTATAAAGAAACCCCTTGCCTTCCTTCTTGGCCTCTGCCTCTTTATCTGCACGGGTGGACACAACAGTGATGTGGGATTACTCTCTATATTCTATGAATACCATTGGTTAATAAAGAAGCTGCTTTGAGCCTATTGCAATGCAGAATAGGGCAAGGTGGGAGTTCCAAGCAGATAGAGGATGAGAGAGTAGGCAGAGTCAACGAGAAGCCATGTAGCTGCCACAGGAACAGATGTCAGATGTCAGACAGAAACTTACTGGTAGACCACAACCACATGGCAATACACACATTAATAAAAATGGGTTAATTTAAGATTTAAGCCGGGCAGTGGTGGCACACGCCTTTAATCCCAGCACTCGGGAGGCAGAGGCAGGCGGATCTCTGTGAGTTCGAGGCCAGCCTGGTCTAGAAGAGCTAGTTCCAGGGCAGGAACCAAAAGCTACGGAGAAACCCTGTCTCGAAAATCAAAAAAAAAAAAGAGCTAGCTAGAAATATGCTTAAGCAAATAGGTCAAGCAGTGTTTTAATTAATATAGTTTCTGTGTGGTTATTTTGGGTTTAGGCAGCCTGGAAACGAACAAGCAGCCTTCACTTATACAACAGTGACATGGGTATGCACAGGGAAACCTCAGGATTCATGCCCAGAGCACATGGCTCCAGCGATACCAGGGGTCGGGCCTGAACCTTCATTATAGTGTTGTTTCCTGAGAACACACCACAGGATATTCAGTGGGGGTACAGTTCTGCTTCTCACGTTTCTGCTTCTGAGAAACTGAGCTCTACAGACTGGAAACCCAAAGTCACCCCACCAGTAGGCTTTTAAGAAGCCAGCAAATGAGGCTGGCAGCTTGTGAGAGCCAGTGAGGAGGGTGTTAGTGAACCCTGATGGCACCACAGGCCATCGCTGAGGCAGAGTCAAGTAAGAAGATCCAGGTACTGTGACTTCTCCAGAAAGGACTCTGAAGTTAGACACCAGGACCAGGACCACGTGCGGGCCTCCCAACAGGCCTGTGTTTGGCTTGCTTCTTATAGAGGCTCCTCCTGATAGCAGTGGTCACCCTGGTACCACAGAGGACCATGGATGACAGTTGACCCAGATGGACAGACCCTGCCAGGCAGAGTGGGTTCCTGAGAGCTGGACATTCAAGAAATAACTCTGGAAGCCAGCTGGAGAAGGAGGGAGCGAGGACCACAATGGGAGGAGCAGCTTCCCCATCATCCCTAAACCCACGACAGTAGAGCATAAACAGATGAGGTTTTGCTCTTTCCTGCCCTGGAGCCCACAGCTGGGAACTGAATCAAACCAGCCGCTCAGTGTGCTTCTGATCTGGCTGTTTGGGAATTGGGCCTCAGGCCTGGGCTGCTCACATTAGCACTTCAGACATATTAGTGATCCACATTCTACGCCAGGGTTTGATTTCCCCTGCAAGGCCTCTTTGGGTACAGAGGCTGCTAATGAGAACTGCCAAGGGCCCAGTCCCAGAGCCACCATGGGAAGAGCCAAGGAAGCCAAGTGCAAGAGCATCTGAGGGCAGAGTTTATGTCCCCCACCGTACGCCCCTCCCTGTTCTGTAAGCTGTCAGTGCTCACTCAGCCCCTCACCACCATGGCCTCAGGAAGAGCTGATAGATATCCGACTTTGCAGAAAAAGAAACTGAGTCACAGAGAGTGGCCATCCTTCCCAAGGCCCAGGACTATGAGCACCTTGTTCACCTGGCAGCTGACATCTACCCCAGATGCCCCCAACAAAGGTGGTTCTTTCTCTGCATATCAGCATTATGCCCTTGCCCCTTGGCCACTTTTGGCCAGTGTCATTATTAATACTGATTAGTGTACCACTTACTGCCCTCAGCCTCTCTCAGTGGCCCACCTCAGTATCCACCTGAGCAAGGGATACTGGGGAAACTACCGCCAGAGACAGGAAGATTTGGCTTTCAAAGGATGCAGTAGGCCCAAGAAGAGCCAGGACACACTGGGACCATTTTCCAGACCATGGGGACATGAGAGACAATGGGTACAGCTGCCACCTTCCCTTTCCATCATTGTTACACGAGGAAGGCCATCCCTGGCTTGTCACAAAGCCCCATGGTGACTATCTCACATCCGAGCTCTCTCCCTGCAAGCCCAATGATCACCTTGGCAGGACTATGTCAAGAATGGGGATGGGACTTCAGGGCAGTTCCCAGGCAGGGTCTTGCTACAGGCCTTGAACTGTGGTAGTGGAAGCTTTTGTGACTTGCAGACCCACTTCACGTGGGGAGTAAAGTCAGGCAGATTTGGTTGGGAGTGATTCAGTAGGGAGAAGACTCAGAACAACCTGAGCTCACTCCCAACACGGGGACCAACTAAGGAAGGCAGGGTCAGGCAGACAGGAGTCTCCTGAGCCAAACAATGGCCAGGTTTCTTGCTGCAGTAGTCCAGTGACCACACATTTGGGGGTGAAGAAACCAAGAGCCTTCTCATTCATCTCTCAAGTGTGGCCAGAAGTGCAGGGGGTGGTGTCATTCCTCAATGCTAGCTCAGTGGTTTGAAGAGGAGTGGCCTCCATGGTTGTTTTTTACTCTTTGACTCTTTTGGGGGTCCACCACCCAGCTCCCAAATAAATCACAGAGAGCCTTATTATTACTTATAAATACCCAGCCTTAGCTTGGCTTATTTCTAGCCAGCTTTTCTTAACTTAAATTATCCCATTCACCTTTTGCCTCTGGGCTTTTATCTTTATCCTATATACCTTTTTTTTTTTTTTTTTTTTTTTTTTTTTTGCTTCTCACTCCATAGCTTGCTGGGTGTCTGGCCCCTGGAGTCCTCCTCCTTCTCTTGTTCTTAGATCTTTTCTTCCAAGATTTCTCCTTCTATTTATTCTTTTTACCTGCAAGTCCTGCCTATCCTTTCTCCTGCCTTGCTATTGGCCATTCAGCTCTTTCTTAGACCAATCAGGTGTTTTAGACAGGCAAAGTAACACAGCTTCACAGAGTTAAATAAATGCAACATAAAAGAATGCAAAATATCTTTGCATCATTAAACAAATGTTCCACAGCATAAACAAATGTAACACATCTTAAAATAATATTCTAAAGGGATTAGAAAAATAACTCAGAGGTTAGAGTACCGGCTGTTCTTCCAGAGATTCTGAGTTCAATTCCCAGCAATCACATGGTGGCTCTCAACCATTTATAATGTGATTTGGTGCCTTATGTGCCAGAACACTGTATATATAATAGATAAATAAATCTAAAAAATAATATTCTACAACACTCATGTGTTTGAATACTTGGCCCTCAGAGAATGGCACTGTTAGGAGGTATGGCCTTGTTGGAATGGGTGTGGCTTTGTTGGAAGAAATGTATCACTAGAGGGTGGGATTGAGGTCTTAGATGCTCAAATTTATTCTCTGTGGCTTGCAGGTCAGGATGTAGAACTCTCAGCAACTTCTCCATCACCATGTCTGCCACCAAACTCCCCATCATGACAATAATAGACTAATCCTCTAAACTGTAAGCCAGTCCAGTTAAATCATTTCCTTTATAAGAGTTGCTATGGGCATAGTGTTTTTTCACAGCGACAAAACACTAAGAACAAGTTCTTAGTAAAACTGGGCTCCTAAGGATCAGAACCAGAGACCAGACCTTGTGAAAAATAGTTCCGCTGAGTCAAAGGCAGGAGGCTGCTCATGCTAGCACAGGAGTGCAGAGTGGACTTGGGTCTCCTGGGGTTCATGGAGCCTGGAACCATCCTCAGAAGACCCGCTAGCTCAGCTCCAGGCTCTGCAAAGAAGAATGGAGAAATCCTTCAGCCAGGAAAGAACGGACCTGACATGAGAACTCTTCCAACTGTAGATCTTGGGATAGATAAGAGCACTGAGTCCACAGCTGTTCACTGTTTACCAGCAGAGCAGGGGACTCATCCCACCTCAGGGGTCACTGGGGAAGGGCTCTCTCAGCACCAAGTCAGAACTTTGTAAACTCTCCCTAGAAACACACATGTCTTGTGCATTACTGATTTCAAACAGCCAATCAAGACCCCTTGCACAGTGAACAAGGTCCCAGGGAGAGGGAGCCCATGTTCACTGGGCAGGGCATCAGCAAGGCCTCCTTGGTCAAGAACCTTGGTCAAGAAGGAGGCAACCTGAGCTCTTCTCTGTAAGAAAAAGCAATACACTGGGGATGGACCCATTCTGACCTTTTGCCACTAAAGCGGTGGCCAGAATGGGGCTCCACAGAGAACACCTGCCTCTCAGTGACCTTGGCCTGCTTCTTGGTGACCTTGATAAAGCAAATCAAAGCTGTCTCCAAGCACTGGGCCCTGCTATAGCCAGTGAAAGGACCTTTCATGGTTGTAGGGTTGTTTCCATGCTCCCTACCAGTGCTGGGTAGAGACAGCAAAGAAGGACTCAGTAGGTGTCCCACTGAGAAGAGAATCACATAGTCCAGTTAGATCTCCAAACAGGGAACTGGCCATTGGGGAAATAGTGCTGTCCACCAAAGGTCTTTATCTTGCCTTCCAGGCTACCAACCTCAGTACCGTGTGAAGTTGGCTCTGTGCATAGAAACTCGGTGGTACATCCTTGGGCTGTGTCAAAGGGTGGCACAGGAGCCAGGACCAGCTCCACAGGATCAAGTGAGGTCCTTCTACTAACTGTTCAGGCACTTCTATTCACACTGCCCACATGTCTTACCTCAAGCATCTATCTACACACATGCAAATACATGTGCAGGTGGCACACCCAAGCATGGGCAAGCAAACAGGTGTCACATTCATACATACATTCAGCACATATACAGCTGACATATACATGCATGAGTTCATGACATACGTGCTCCAGTACATGAAGTATGCTCTTTACACATATGCTATATGTATGTCTTAGTGTCTCTAACTGTGCTAACATCCTATGACTAAAGCAACTTAGGGAAGAAAAGATGTAGCCTGGCTCACAGTTCCAGGGTACTGTCCATCATGGCAGGGAATTCGAGACAGGAGTTTGAAGCCGCTGCTCCCCTCAAATCTACTGAAGCAGAGAGCATTGGATAAATGCTGCTGTTCAGCTCCCTTTCTCTGTTCACACAGTCCAGGATCCCAGCAGGGAATGGTGCCGCCCACAGTGGGCAGGTCTTCCCACCTTAACATAGTCAAGATAATCTCCCACAGGCAAGCCCAGGGCCCCTTCTCCAAGGTAATTCAAGATTCTATCAAATTGAGAGTTGACTCTAAGCGTCAGAGGACTGGAGACTTGGCTCAGTCATTAATAGCATTTGTTCTTGCACAGGACCTGGGTTCAGTTCCCAGCACAATCAGATGGTGACTCACAACCAATTCCAGTTCTAGGAGATGCAACACCCTCTTCTGATCTCCATAGGCACAAGGCACACATGCACAGACATACATGCAAGCAAATACACATACACAAAAAATAAATATATCTAAAGAAATTTAAAACCACTATCACACATGCAATATCATACACATGGCATGCAATAACTTTATACATCCCTGTGTGCTTGGTATACATGTGCACATACATGCACATGTGCTTATAGTCTCCCATATCTGTGTACACACTTATGCATGTGTATATGTACTATATACATACTTGGTACACACATGCACATGTGTTCATGGTCTCCCATGTCTGTGTTCACACTCAGGCACATACATGCAAATTTTATCATTGTCTCTGTATTAGTCAAGATTCTCTAGAGGAACAGAACTTGACGGAATTTGTGTGTGTGTGTGAAATTTATTAGAATCCAGTAGTTGTTCAGTTCATGGGGCTGATGTCTCAGCTGGTCTTCAGCGTGAGCCAGAATCCCAAAGACACAGGCTCTAATGGCAGTGAAGGAATGGACTTGGTAGCATGAATGAAGACAAGCAGGTGAAAACGGAACAAACTTCCTCCTTCCACGTCCTTTATATAGGCTGCCAGCAGAAAGTGTGGTCTAGGTTAACTAGGGTCTTCCCACCCCTAAAAGATCTGAATTAAAGGTGTATCATCCGACCTCAAAGATCCAGATTTGAAGTAGGTCTTCTCACTTCAAATGATTTCGTTAAGAAAAATATCCCTCCCAGGTGTGTCCAATCATTTGGGTTTTAGCTAATTCCAGATGAAGTCAAGTGGACGACCAAGAACAGCCATCACAGTCTTACACACCTATGTTCACACTCATGCACATGAGCACTGCTGTGCACACACATGAACACACTCTTCCCTGAAGCCTAAGCCACAGTGACTAGCTGAGGTCCGGGGAGGGAAAGGCTGCTCTACCCTCAGGGGAGGCCAAAGGCAAGCTTTGGAAGATCTGTACCAAGAAACATTCTCTGGGACCTGTCTTCCTGCTGCTGGGTCAGTGTGCGGCAGAGCCTGGCTCTGTTTGGTCCAGGAATGACCATCTGGCAGTGGTGAAGGGATGGGCCATTTGATCAATCTTTGATCAATGCTTGCCCAGTAGGCTAGAGAGGTCCTAATGAGGTCTGACCAGGAGAGCCCAGAGGCCCATGACCCTGTGATCAAAGGCAGGCCCTTGGCAGGCTGGCCATCATTCCGCCTGATCTGGCCTCCCGGGAGCCTCAGCAACAGAACCATAGACAATCAGAAATCCACTCCATCCTCTGGCTATGCTTGCTCACCAACAAGGTTTGCAGTGGGTGCCCTTCCTAGTTACCCCTCAGGCTGTAAGTGTGGTTAGAGAAGCTCAGCTTTGGAGGTAGATGGTAAAAAAGTTCTATCCCCCCTGGACCTGGTGCCACCTTTCCTGGCGAAAGCCAGGCGACACTGCATTTTCAGGGCCTCTTGTCCTTGTGAGCTCCATATGCCTTTTAGGTCAGAAGCAGAGCCAGGCTGCTGGTATACTTGAACTGCAAAAGAGTTCTGGGAAGGCAGGCTAAAGGGTAAGAACTTCAGCTCATTGGAGGACAATGATCAGCCTGAGAGCAGGAGTCTACCTTGGCTCCTTAGCAGTCATCTTCTTGACTAGCACCTGCAGACCGTCATACCAAGGCTGTTTCCCATCAGAAGCATGAAGACCTGGCCGTCTCCGGGGAGCTCTGCTGCTGGGCATCACCTGCTCAGAGCCTGCTGCGAGGCTATAATCCTGAGTAATTCCACCCTGCATTTCCACAACATCTTTCCATAAACCAGAAGGAGTGTGGCTGTATCTGCAAGCAAGCTGTGACACACAGTGCAGACACCATGGCCAGCCTCTTCTTACAGAAAGCTCAGTTACTGCATCCAGTCACTCCTGTGGATTCTGGTCCACAGCCTGCTGCCCTGGCTGACACGCATGCTGGCTGGAGCCACCAGCTGCGAGATGAGCAACCTAGACTTCTGCTTTAGACTCAAAGAATGTCCCACCTTCTGGATTTTATCCCCAGACACATTCTGAGGTTCCCCCTGGGTCCCTGCAAAGGTGTCAGGGACCACAGGACACAGCATCCCACCCTGATTTCTTTGTTTCCCGGATGACCAAAGCACTCTCCCAACAACCCAGCACCACTTGGACATGGCCATCAGCTTCTGTTTACAGTACCTCATGCGCCCTAAGGTAGCCTCCCCGTGACAGATGACCCCTGGCCACAGCAAAACCCAGAGTCAGAGTGGACCAATGGGCAGTAATGACAGAGCCATTCTGCTCCTCTCTCAATTCTGTGACCTGTGACTCTGCGCAGATGGAAACAGCCCCCAATGCAGAAGCTCAGCCCCAACACAGCTCTCCACCACAGCAACAAAGAACTCAAGGAAGTCAGCTTCAAGAGATGAAAAGTTTGTTTTGGTGTATGTGTATGTGTTCAGAGGCATCAGTCCCTGGCCACTTGAACCTGAAACAACATAGTGCATCATAGGAGCGAGCGCATGAGCAGGGGCAGCTGCTCTTTTCGTAGCACCTAAAAAGCAAACAGAGAGGGAGAGGAGCAACTGGAAATGATATCCCCCTTCAAGAGGACAGTCCTCGATGAGCTAACTTATTCCCACTGAGTTCTCACTCCTAATGGCTCTCCCACATCCCAGGAGCACTGTGCTGGTGTTAGTGGCACACTAGCCCTACTGTAAGACAAAATCTCTATTGTGTGGTGTCAGGCCCCAGCTGGTGCCAGAGACAGCCCACCTTTCTGTAAGACTTGCTGCTTCCAGGTGGCAAGGGCTCCAATTAGACAGAGCACCCATGGGATCCTCGCATGTGGGAACCCACATCCTCACTTCTGTGCCCTGAAAGGAGTCCCTGAAGCCTGGGCAACTCATTGAGATGATGGTGTGCTATGAGCAGCAGTTAGGCAGGTGAGGGGGGACTCCTTAGGGAGGATGAAGCAAGACCTGGATGTCGCATAGGCACCAGCCACATCTGCAGGCTAGAACAGCGCCTTGCTGGCCCTGGCCAGCCCTCACCAGTCCTCTCTGCGTGTGCCATTTGTGTCCTGCTATAGTCACTGGGACCAAAGCACCCAGCTATAGAGCAGCATAAAGAAAAAGGACCTGACCGGGCGGTGGTGGTGCACGCCTTTAATCCCGCACTTGAGAGGCAGAGGCAGGCGGATCTCTGTGAGTTTGAGACCAGCCTGGTCTACAAGAGCTAGTTCCAGGACAGGCTCCAAAACCACAGAGAAACCCTGTCTCGAAAAACCAAGAAAAAAAAAAGAAAAAGAAAAAGGACCTGAACCCTTGCTATGGGCTCCTCATTCCGAAGAAGTGGCAGGCTCAGGGGTGGCTGCATCCCCATGGCTAATCAGGAGCCTATGCATGTAGCCATGTGTGTGGTCACAGTGTCACAGTGTCACATCAGAGCCCAAGGTGCAGGCTAGACCTGGAGCACACACACATCTGATGGCCACACCACCATGGTGGAATGAGCATGCCCCCAAAGGACAGTCACAACAACTGGGACTCCAGTGACTTCTCTCCAGGTGGCAGAGAACACCAGACCAAAGAGGGAATTTCTGTTAGTTACTTTTCAGCCATTTTGGTCCATCTGATCAGGTCTCAAGCCTGAGACGGGAGCTGTGTCCTAACAGCCTTCACCCCTGCCAGTTGGATGCCCCCTCCCCATTCACTTTCCCTTCTGGTATCAATTCCCACGCCGCTCAGCATCACGGGGATCTTGGCTTCTTTTCCTGTTGCTGCACTAAAACATTCTGAGAAAAGGCAACTTAAGGGGAAAAGGACTCATTCTGGTCCACAGCTCCAGGGTACAGGTTATCACGACAGGACAACCAAGACGGCAGGAGCGGCTGCTCATATCACGTCCACAGCCAGGAAGCAGAGAACAATGAATACTCGCTGGCGCTCAACTCTCCACTCACACAGTCCGGGACCCCAGGGAGTAGATCCTCCCACTTCAATCACCACAGTCAAGATAATCCCGGCTGGTGTGCCCAGATGCCTGTCACAGAGGCAATTTTAGATGCCATCAAGTTAAAGATTAACACTCAACCACACAGCTGGCGAGCGGAAATTAATTCTCTCAGAGAATGCTGGGTAGCAGAAATCACACACTGAATGTCAGAGGAGCTGGATGGGATTCCTGTCTCCCAGAAAGGCTGCCCAGCATAACCAGGATACACGATGCCCTGCCACTCTGGGAGCTAGGCTCACGTCGGTGTCCTCTACCTGTCCAGGAAGGTATGGTAGAAGGGCAGAAGCCTGTGCCTGCCTGTTGTTTCTCACCCTGCATCTGGGACAGAGCAAAGATCATGTGGAGAAGGAGCTAAGGAGCCGGGATCTAGTAACCACAAGGAAGTCTATTGTGATCACTGTAAACAGAAATAGCTGGGGAGGCTTAGGCTGAAGAAGTGGCCACCTAACAGCATCTCCTGCTGAGTGGTGTCAGTCCCCTGCCCTACAGCTCACAAGGAGCTCCAGGCATGATGGGCACCCATGCTGGGTTCCCAGCTGAGGCCAGGGCCAGGCGTGGAATGTCCTTACAAAGCTGTCCCTCTGGGTCTCACCGCCCTGTTCTTCAACAGCAGAGACAACGCCATCCATTCCGCTGAGGAGGACCACAGCAAAGTAACAGAGGGAAACTTGTCTCTCAGACCCACATCACCCCAACTTGGACTTTGTTTCCCTCACAGGCCCTAGCTTGCAGGCTATCGAGACGGACCTTCCATCAAAGCAGGCTCCTGGGAGTCCTGCCCCACTTCTGCCTGTCAGTTTTTCTCACTGGCTGTGGACACACTCCCAATGACAGTGACTGAGGAAACCACAGAGAGGACCCAGATATGCCAATGAGGCAGAAACATCCCTCTCCCATGACCCCTTCTAATTCATGCAAATTCCAGCATAGCTCCACTATATGCAAAGGGATACAGTAAAGGAACTGTTTACATGACTGCCCTGTAATATAGTTAAAGTTTTATTGTAAATCTGAGAGAGAGAACAGCCAGGGGCATTTGGAAGAGTCCAGAGCAGAGAGACGAGACAGGACATGGCCAGGGCTGTGGAAGCTGGAGAGCAGGAGAGAATAGTGGGGATACTGAGACAGCAAGAAATAGAGAGAGCAAAAAGACAGTAAGAGACGCAGTGAGGGAGAGACCAGTGAGAACAGTCGGGCTATAAGAAGCTTGAGTACTGGGGGAGAGAAACCATGAGCTGGAGGGAGTTTGGGGTAGAGGAGGAGATGAGGAGGGCTAGGATGCTAGTGTGGACTTTGAACTGTCAAACAGGTGCCTGTAAGACTGAGGGAGCCTGGAGGCCTGCATGGGCTTTCATACGCAGCCACGGACAGCCTATGCCCCTTTTGCCAGAGGGAAGGGAAATGACTCCTGTTAGCAGATGGAAACCGGCTTCACAAGTTCCTGAGGAATGCTGGCTTCCATCTAACTGTCAGAAATTCTCCTATACTCCAGTTATAGCTCATTTCTCGATATTTGGGACAATCTGAGACCTAACAGCTACCCTCCTCAAGCCCACGGATGGGGCATCCTGGGGTAGAGTTGCGGTGCTGGGGCAGCCTACATGCAGCCCCGTGAGCAGGTAAAGACGCAGTGTATCCTATAAAGAGCTGAAGTCAGTGTGCAAAGGAATAGGAAGAAGCCAGCCAGCCCTCCTGGGGAGCCACACAGGCTGGACTGAGCTGGTGAGTGGTCCCTCTGGGAGATACCCAGTCAAGGGACATAGGGGAGGGGGCTAGGGGTGACCAGTGGAAAGATCTGATGGCGCACGCCTTTAATCCCAGCACTTGGGAGACAGAGGTAGGCGGATCTCTGTGAGTTCGAGACCAGCCTGGTCTACAAGAGCTAGTTCCAGGACAGGCTCCAAAACCACAGAGAAACCCTGTCTCGAAAAAAAAAAAAAAAAAAAAAAAAAAAAAAAAAAGTTACACCTGAGTGTAAAGACATGCGGCCGCCAGACAAGGTCTACAGCTGAACCAAACCAAAAGGCCTTCTTCCGGAGCCTCGGAAGGGAGTGGCCTATGTCATCAGGATCTCAGATACCAGCGAGAGTACATTCTGTCACTCGGTTTTTCCAGCCTTCAGGCCACTTACTGTGCTGGTCCATCTGACTGAGCAGCTATGTGTGGACTGTAGACCACCTTGCTAGGCTGTGCAGACAGACGGATACCATGCTCATAGCCTGGTTTGACACGGCCAGGCATGCTGCTGCTGCCATTCCAAAGCTGTTGCCCTCAGCAGCACTCCCTGCAAGCTGCAGATGCAGGACCTTTCCTGGCTATCCTCTGTGGGGATGCTAGTCTAGGCTCAGCACATGTGCAGGACTTGGATGGAAGGTGAGCAGCACAGGGCCACACTGAGATGCTCATGCTGATGCCAGAGTCCCAGCTTCATCTCATGTGTCTCCAACGAGGTTCTCCATGGAGGAAGGAGTTCCGAGCATGCAGGTATACACAAAGAGCTCCCACAAGGACTCCCCTATTACTGAAACCAAGTCCCCCACTTGGCTGCTAGACACTCCCAAAGGTGCCAATTATCAAATGATTCTCCCTTGTCCATCAATCAAAAGATCAGAAATGACAAGGTTAGACCCCCATCACACAGGCTTGTCTTGGCTAATTGTCCAGCAGGTGGGCCTTGGGAAGCTCTAGCAATCCTCCCTATCACTCTCACCCATGGGAGAGAGGCATGGGAACAATGAATAGATTTCAAGTGGTTCCTGTTGGTCAACCTCCCGTGCTCTACCCCTGCTAGAGGAGGGCATGAGAAAACTGGTACTCTTGTGGATCATGGCCTCAAACTTCCTCTCATTACACATGCCTGTATACATGTGAGCAAGTATATATACACGTTTGCACACATGTGCATGTGTACATGCAGATAGGCACACACTAGCACTCATATATATATATACATACTCACACACTTGTACATGTATATATTTGCACATGTACACATCTGCAAGCACACATACACTGGCAAGAAGGTATACACACTTGTGTGTGCGCACACTCATAAAAGCATATGTAGGTATATGCACACATCTAAGTACAAACTCATGCTCGCATCTTCAGTCCCATCACCCACATGAGGAAGTCTCACCCCTAGCGAGGAGGTGGTCCAGGGTAGTGTAGACTGGGGCACTTGGTGGTGAACCTTCAAGAACGAGAAGGAAGAGCTTCCTGGCCTGGAAGCAGCACCTCCAGGCAGTCCAGCTGAAGACAAGGTCGGGGGTCACAGCCATGGAATAACTGCAGTCACCCTGAGAAGCTCAGGTCCTTGATTCACTTCCCAGAACCTTCTTCCTTTTTGGTGCTCCTTCATCCCTGCCTCATCCCAGAAGGCTCTTCTGGGTAGGGTCCTCTCTCTCAGTGGAGCTGGTTCCCATCCTCTCCCACCCTGAATTGAGATACTCAGTCTCAGGCTTTGCTGCCTGTCTGTATTTCAGCATGCAGAGCACAGCACCCCTCCCCCGCCTATCCTGCCCCTACTCACCCCTGAAGGATCTTGTGTGCACTGGAGATTTAATAAACACTGTCACATTAAGAACTGAACAAGGACACACATACACACTCATCACAAAATCTACATGGCTGCTGCTGACCAAGGCAATGTGAGGGCAAGGGGCTCACTGGCTCTCGCCCAGTCTCACCCCGCTTACAGGGCAGGCAAGCAGGATGCAAGGACCACTTCCCAGCATGAAGACAACCACTACCCTGATCCTGTAGGCTCAGCCAAGCAGAAAGGCCCTTGACAGCACTTTGCAGGGCCTCCAGCCTCCTCTCTTCTCGGCTGACCGCCCCTCCCCTCCCCAAACCCAGTTCCTCATCAAAAGATCCCCAGGACCCACCCAGTTGTGGACACAAAAGCTGAGGTCCCTCCAGTCACAGTGGAGAGTCACCTAAAACCCACACCCCCAGTTCTGCTCTGTTTCTTGTCTGCTACACCCCACTGACTTTGCCATCAGGAATTGAGGGACTGACATTTTGCTTGCACAGGCGACTCTCAGTCAATCATCCCCCTCCTTTGTCCCCATAGTCCTCTGACTCTGCAAAGCCGCACTGTAAGAACCAAAGGGTTGGCCTCTGCCTGGAGCTACACAGAAAGCAGGCTGTGGGGTCAAACCCTTTGAGAGTCCTCAGACCTCCGCCGCTTCCCACAGGAGGCATCGACAGTCTGTGGAGGCCTGTGAATTATTCACATCCTCCTGCAGTGTGCGGCCTCTGGGTCCGTGACGTCAGGACTGACTTGCCATTTCCTTCCTCGCCACTGCCTCACAACTCAGCCTTGACCTCCATAACATCCATGATGGTTAATTAAACAGTTGGCAGACTGCCCACCTGGGCATCAGACGATAGCTATGCGAGTAGACCTGACATAACGCAGGTCTAATTCAAGAAAATGGATTTGACTTTGGGTGCCACCTTACCCACACCTTGAGGATTAGAGCCCTTCAGGGGGCTGTCTTGTATGTGGCCAGAATGCAGCCCAAACCCCAACATCTTCCTGTGATCTACTTAGCCAGTGTCAATGGGCGTGGTCAGAGGGCAGATGTCCTGAGTTATGAGTGGGTGGGCCAGGCTCCCCAACACGACTCAGTGAGATTTAGCTTGCTCTGAGGAAGTTCCTGGAGCTCAGATGGGCATCTGTGGAGAGCTTCAGCAATGTAGCAGGGGTCCCCCTTCAGGGATCAGAACTACTGGCCCCTCCTGCCTTCGGGATCCTAGCAGCAGACAAGGTCTCACCAGTGGAGACATAACAAGAATGATTCAGGCACAGGCCTCAGGTCTGTCTTCCAATCCCCTCCTCGCTCTGACAGGACCCCAGCGGCTGTTTCCCTGAAACAAACATTTCCCTTGAAGCAAAGTGCCCGGCTGGCACGGAACAGCACAGCCCGCCAACAGCCTGAATCCCAGCTTGGCAGCCAGGAAGAACAGGATCTTCTCAAATAAAGCCATGTTTGTTTTTAATTATTGAATTAACTACCGACATCTTTGCTCAACTCGCCGAGTTCCAGGGGAAATTAGCACAGAAACAAGTGATGGAAACTGGGGGGTGAGGGGGGTGGGGTGTCTGCTTTCCTCCATGGAATTGCCTCACCACCTGTGCTAGGCCCCTCACAGTGGTCCTGTGACTCCAGTGAGCATGGGCTCAGCATTGTCTGAGAAGGCCACAGGGTCAGCCCTGCCATGCTGCGAAGGGGCAAGATGATTTCTCAGGGCACCCAAGGAAAGCCTGGCTCTGGCTGGTCCTGCTGAAACAGACCATGATTATATTGACTGCAGGGACACACAGCCTGAGTCACCTCACCCCTCGGTGAGAGTTTGAACACTTCCATGCCAATCCTCCCACACACTCAGGAGTGCCACACTGATGCCCATTTCACTTTGCCTGGACACCCCTGCCAGTGTCCACCTGAGTAAGTAGTTTGGGGACCACAGAAGCCCATGTGTCTCCTCCCTGTGTGGACAGACCCAAATACTTCCCAAGCCACCTGCTTTGGGAGGACACCGTCTGGCAGGAGCCCTGATGAGGGTTGCTGGCTACCTAGTAGGCGTCTGCCTACACAGAGACTAAGGGATATTAAGAGCCGTGTCTTTGCCTCACTAGAAGCCATAGGCTCCTTCAAGACACAGGGGCAATTAGGAGTCCAATGGGATACCAAAGATAATATGAAGGTCACGTGTGTACAATTGATCTTTGGTTGCCTGGGGGACCGCAGAGACCCAGAAAATAGATGGGGTACCTGTGGTTAGGACTTGAGGGCCCACAGGAGAAGATAGGAACCCAGACTTGAGTCTTCCCGTGGGAGCAGATGGGTCCAGAGGCAAGCAGCAAAGGCCTGAGGAGATCTGGAGGAAAAGAAACGGGTGGAAGAGTGGCTCAGAGGGCAAGGTTGGTCTCCGGCTAGAGGATGTGGAAAAAACTGGCCCTCAGAACATGGAGGATATGGTGAATGATGGGTGGGGCCTAGGCTCCTACTGTCCTCAGCCTCAAAGGCTGGCCTGGCCTGGGTTCCAGCATCTAATAGCCTGAGGCCTCACATGTGTTGCTCCAGGGGCTAAGAAGATGGCTTTGTCAGTAAAGCACTTGCCTGGTAAACATGAGGGCCTGAGTTCGATCCCTAGAACCCACCTAAGAAAGCCAGAAGCGGCACTGCACTGGTAATCTAGGTGCCAGGGAGGCAGGACCCTGGGCTTCCTGCCCACCCAGTCTAGTTCAGCTAGGGGCAGTTAAACCTCAGCGACACTTGTTCCATCTGGAGGAATTTGGGGCTGTGACTGAGGACCCTGCTTCTGGCTATAGTGGGTGAAGGCCAGGGGCACCAGAAAACACCTTTACAACGCTTTGGTCAGCCCAGGTGGTGGATTATCCAACTCAGAGTGTCATGAGCAGGACCCCTTCAGTAGACCAGAGGGGAGGAGTGGATCTCAGGAGGCCCAGAAATGGTACTCCTACCAGAGACACAGTACCCCAGAGAGACCTGCTGCATGGTGGTTCCATGCAGGACGATCCTCCATGAGCACACAGCCCACTGGGAGAAAAGCCCACCTGTGAGTGATGACCTCTGGACAGCAAGCCATAGGGTAGAAACTTGAGACCATAGTATCCATGGTGCCCCATGGGAGTGCCAAAGACCAGAAGTCTGAAGGCATAAAGTTATCTCCACCATCCTACCAGCACACATACATGAGTGCACACATATGCACACAGCACACACAGAGGCATACACAAATATGCACCCATCTCACATTCACAAGCAAGCATACACAAATTTCCATCACACACCCAAGAATGCACACACATGTATCCATCACACATACAGGCGTGCATGTACTTGCACCCATCACATGCACTCACATGGATGTCTGCATATATGTACATGTGTGTCATACCCATGTGTTTAAGCATGTACTTGCACATGGTGCATAGCACATTCATGTGTTTCTGGGTGCACCAGAGAGCATTTCTATGCGCATATGCAAACACGCAACACATGCACCCACTCATGGACAGTATATACATGCCCTTGAAGAAGACACATGACCTCATGCACATACCTACCACATATGCATACAGTACAGACACATACACATATACACACAGGGCTCAGAGAGTCACATAGGCCAGATGCACACTTCTTGCTGTAAGGCACTGTGCTCATCTCCTGCCTACCACCCAGCTCATTCACCTGTAGGGGAAAAATGAGTACTGATTAAGATGTCTTGACAGAGCGAGCGCAGCATCGCAGCTCTCCTGACTCTTTGGTGGGGCTCTGGAGCTCCCACAAGGCTTTAGTATTCTGTGTGTTCTGCTCCCTGTACACCCTGCCCTCCCCAGCCAGTCCCATCCTTTTTCTCCTAATATCACTGCTCATGTCCTTACAGAGTGGTGGCAGCAGCTGCTGTCCTTCTGAGAGCGAGATTTTACAAGAATGAACGGCAACAACAGGCTTGGGTATTTACAGCCCAGACCCGAGGCAACCACCTGGGGACCCGGCAGCTTTCATCATAGAGGGTGAGCAGCGTACCTTCCGCTTCCAGAAAGCCTTCCAAAACGAGACATCTTGATCGTCCAGCACAGTTCTGTTCAGAGCTTCCTTCCTGATTATGTATCTCTTTCGGGGTGTTTTTCAACCCATCTTGATCTCCTTATGCTCGTGGGATTATAAGGCCTTCCGGAATGCATATGCTGACCCCTCCATTCCTGTGCTTGCCTCGGGGAGGGTGATCCTGAGCAAGAGAGGTCTCTGGGCATCAGAGGTCACCCAGCGCTGGCTTCTCCGAGGCCTGGCAGGATTAACAGGTGTGCATTCCTCCTGAATTTAACCAAGGCCTTGTTTTGGATCTTGTGTTCTTCTGTGGAGAGCTGTGCTGGATGGGAGGCCACCTTGCTCATGAAGAAGGGCCCAGCCTGGGGGAGCAGTGCAGAGTCCATGAGGATGAGGAAGAGCCCCCTCTTCCAAGAAACTAGGTTGGGCCCCAAGTTTCAGGAGGCTCCCCGCAGGCTCTCTCAGTTCTTCTACCTGTCCTCCACTGCCCAGCTCATGTTCCAGACTACATCACCCACTCCCTGCTGAGGAAATTCCCTTGTCGCCTTGGCCATGGGCTTGCCTTTTCCTCTCTGCTCTGAGCACCGGAAAAAAAAAATGTCTTCAGTATATGAATAATGTATTGAAAACTCAGGCGGAGCAATCACAGGCCATGAATAATTGCAAGGTACAGGCACATTAGTTATCTGTACAATCCGCTTACAGACCAAACCAACCATCTTATTAGCGCAGGGCCCTGCAGAAGACCGGATAGCCCAGCTCCTGGCTCGGCAGTTCTGTTCTCAGACTCAGGGGTGTTTGGAGAACCCCACTCTGTGCAGCCGAGAGCCCCAGGCTGGGAGCCAGCCTAACAATGAAACTCCTGAAGGCTTCACCCTGGTTTTGAATTAATGAAGAACTGAAATTAGCACCCAAGCGATATGCAGCTCCATCGGGCATTCCTAAGTGCTCTGGGAGACGTTTCATCTTGAGCTGCTTTGCTCTTATCCCAGGGAACGCACTAGTGGTGTGACTTTGTGGTACCTGGGGAAGTTATTTGCTAAGGAAAAGTCAACCTTGACCCACAGCCCTTTCTTAAACAATCCCACTTGAGTGGGCCTGTCTCAGCGGGGCTCGGGGTGGCTGTGGATGCCCTCATCATGGCTCTTATCTTCTGATTCAAAATTCAGATGGCTCGGGAGTGGAGGCCTCTGCAGCCTCAGTAGCGCCCAGGTTGCCTCCTACGGACCAGCCTGTCACTATGCATTCCAGCATCCTAAGTCCCGAGTAGTTTCTTTGCAGTGGTCATCTTGTTCTCGGTGAGTACTTCACCAGAGGCTATTATCCCCAGCCCCATTTTACCTAGGAAACAGCTAGACTGGGGTCCAAGAAGCCTGCCAGGAAGCCAGGCTAGAGAGAGAAGCAGAAATGAAACACGCCTACCCAAACCCCAGCACCTGTCCTTAAGCTTTGACCTATTCTGGGACCCACACTGTAGTGGAGGGTTGACAAGGCAGACTTCAGTTACAGACAGATGATGTCATCTGTCCCAGGGTATGCCGCTGGAGACCAAGGTGAGGACCAAGTCATCTGTCTGACTACCTTGGCGCGTGGATCTTGCCTTGAGGAGCCCAGGACACAGTGAGAACTTTCCCTGGGCACTCCCCCTTGGAGAACAACCCCGTCCTTCCCACTGTGTAAGGTGGCTCCTGGATCAGCCAAATGTCATCAGGATTGAACCCACGCCACCAGACCAAAAGAATCCTGGACATTACTTCAAGCAAGCCGCTACACTTGCTGGTTCTCCCTCTCTCTCCTATAGAGGATCTACGTGTTCCCCTGGACTGCCATGGCCCAAGTTACAGGTTCATGGCAGTGTTCTGAGGTCAGCCACAGCCATGCAGAGTGCCCAGCCAGGAGACTCAAGGAGTGGACTGCCTTCTCCCCTGAGCAGACCTGTGCAAAGCTTGGCCAAGCTCACTTCCCTGTGCTAATATCTTAAAAGCTTTGGCTGCTCTCAGGGTCAATGTTCTCCCAACAAAAATATTACAATTACGCTTTGAAAGCCTGTGCTGAGGCCTGAGTCCTATGCCCGCCAGCAGGACTATATCACACAGCTTAAATTTTTAAAGAGATACTGGAAAGATCACTCAACTCTGTAGCGTGGAGCTAGAAGAACATCCGAAGGTCTATCCCATGATGCTGGGTAGACCAGCTGTCAGGGAACTCAGCATGGGCCCAGCAACAGCCTTGATGACACCAACCACAACGGCAGCAGTGGTACAGGAAGTGGTCCCAGAATGAGCCCATTTCACAGATAGGGAAACAGAGGCACAAGAGTGCTGGGAAAGGAGGTTGTTGGGAGCCAGGACTCAATTCTCTGTTTGACAGACCCTGTGTTGGTCACTCTCCCTGCCCAGCAGACAGGATACTTCTAATAAAGTTACAGGACCTGGTAAGAGACATGGTATCTCCCATGGCATGGAGACCTTTGTCACGGAAGGATTCTCCCTACCCGAGCAAGCAGAGTTAAGACCCGCCCCCCTCCAGGCCGCCCTAGCACGCCAGACAACACTGTCTGAAGTGCCTGGCCATACTACTGCCTGACCCTAAATGGCCACCAATAAAGCACTGGCAGAGGCCTTCACCTGGCAGGACACAAGCAGAAGAAGAGGTGACATCTGTTTGGAGGATTCGATCTGTTCAGTCTCCCAGAGAAATAATCACTTCCTGCAGCTTGTGCTGCTGGGCGGCACAGTGTCACCCACTGTAGGTCACCTTAGCTCACCCCCAAATGTGGGAAATAACCGCAGACACTGATGCCTGGCCAGCCCCAGGCTCCACAGGCCCCGCCTATGACCTGGTTGTCTTCCCTTTTGAGTGTTGAGGCTGCTCTACACCAGAGCAGCAGCTGGGGAAGCCAGCTCTCGTCGCTCCTCCCCCGCTGCCTGCACAGCTGCTTTGTGCTCAGGCGCCGAGTATCAACAGGACAACATTCTGCTGGGCACAAAAGCTCTCGTGGCTCTTAATGACTTCAAAGAGGGCTTTGCAATTGTGCTATTGGCCTAAAAATTGTATTTCCCATTACTGGGGTGAAAGGCCCTCTCTTTGCCACGTTAGCCACTGAGAAATAAAACATCAAAAATCGATGTTCAGATTCCACTGTGTTTCTTGACCGGGGTAAAAGGAGAAACTGTTTTTTATCACAAGACAGGCTGTGGTTGCATACATCTCAACAGCTTATCTCATTCTGTGTAATTGTAACATTAGCATTAATGTCCACCAGAGTGTGTGTACAACCGCAGCTCGCAAGCCCCCGCCCCCCAGTCATGTGCCGGGAGCAGTAGGAGGGCCGGGAAGGTGGACATGCCTGGGAGGTGAGGGAGGGTACAGCAAGGGGTGTGGGCATGCTTGGAGCTGTTGCAGGGGCTAGACGTGGGGCAAGGGCAGGGTTGGGATTGACCTGTGGGACAGAGCCAGTCTCACAGACAGCACAAGTCACCAAGCCGGGGTACTCGAAATCCCTGGGTTTTCTTGGAACCTCCAAGCACAGCTTTGTTCCCCACACTCTCTCACCTAAGCTGGGCTCTGTGACTAAAACCGTGGGCTCTGGGCCTTGAGAATTCCTCCCCTGGGGAGACATGAATAATGCCTTCCCTGCCTTTGTGAGCTCTCAATGACAAATGAAAGTATGATCCCACCAAATTCAACCTGGGGAACCCATGACTTACTGGGTTTACTTACAAAGTATGAGTGAAGGGTTGTCTACAGGAATGTGGGTGACCCCATAGTTGCCACGCTGGGAAGTCTTCACCCAGCTTCCCCACAGCCACAGCAAGAATTCTTCAGCTAACATTCCTCAGCCTATGGATCTAGCATCTCTCCATACCTTCCCAGGGCCACATGCAGCCAGGACAGAATTGCCCACAAAGAGCTGGTAGGTGCCAAGAGAGACACTGAAATCTTAAGTGAGTATTCAATGACCCTGGACCCCTCCTTCTGTCAGAGAACACCAACTGTCAACAGGTCAACCCATAATAGTCTCTCACAAGCCTGACAGCTAGTGTCTAATGAAGATGATGGCCATTTTGCTAGATGGCCACATTCTGTAACACTCTGGAACCACTGAGCCAATCTTCCCTTTCTTGACTGTTTAAATAAGATCTGGGCTCTCATTTTGAGTGTTATGCCAAGATCACGGACTCCCCCCAAAATCAACTAGGAGACCCACCGAGTCCTGTATGTAAAAGCAAAGAGACTTTATTCTTACACAAGTTTGCAAACTCAGACTCTTCTTGTGTCCAATGTATTGAAGTGATCGGAGAACCCTGAGCTCATTTGGGGTTGGGTTTTTATAATAGCAGAGGTGGGGGTAAGAGATTTCTAATGTTCAGAACCCCTGATTGGCTGACATTTGTCTAGTGGTGTCCTTATGGGTGTGTGCTGGCAGGTGCTTCTATCTACCATGGCTGGAACATTAGGAATTTCCTTTGGATGGTCTGTTCCTGGTTGGTGCCTGGGTGACCTCAGTTTGTGGTCTTTCTTGGAACCAAGTATTGCCTCAGGGTAAACTACTGAGACTCGGGCCTCTATTGAGTTTGTCATGACTGGGTCCTACACTGAGAACCAGCATCTAGGAAACCACTTGCTGAAGCCATCAGCCCAACCCATCTGAACTGGCACAGGTGACCCCTGTGGGGCCAAACCCATCTGAACAGCCACAGGTGACCCCTCTGGGGCCAGCTGGATTCTACAGACACAAGTTGACACTGCCAAAAACTGGGAACTTCCTGGTAGAAGGCAGCCTGTGTTAGTCACTTTCCTATGATAAACACTTTAGAAAATTAGCTTACGGGGCTAGAGAGATGACTCAGCGGTTAAGAGCACTGGCTGCTCGCTGCTCATTTGGAGGTCCTATAGTTCAAGTCCCAGTGCCCATATTGGTGGCTCCCAACCGTCTCTAGTGGGATCTGGTGCCCTCTTCTGGCATAAAGTCATATATGCAGATAGAGCACTCATACATAAACACATAAATAAATTTTTAAAAAAGAAAAAGGAAATCACCTCAAAGGAGGAACAGCCCATCTCAGGGATTCTGTGGCTTCCATTCCTCTTGAGCCCATAGTAAAGAGCTTCATGGTAGACAAGAGACAGAGACAGAAAGGGGCTGGGAGATAAGACACAGTCTTTAAAGACACACCTCCTACGGCCCACTTCCAATCAGGCCCCAACTCCCAAGAGCCCACCCACCCATGAACCCATTGCTGAGTTAGTACACCAGATCCAATCCCCTCCCAGTCACACCACCAGCTGAGGATCAAGCCCTTCAACATGGAACCTTGATGAGGAACCTGAAATGCCTTCAATGGCCCCAGGGCAAAGAGAGGACATCTTCAAAGAGACCATTGCCCAGTCTACCCATGGTCTCCATGCATCCTGGGGAGGGCCTAACAGAAGAAGGGAACCCTGACAAGTCAAGATCGGTGCACTTTCAGCACCCACTTTACAGACAAGGATGCTGAGGATCAGAAAGGCGAGTCAGGGGTGACTTACTGTGGTAGCTGTAGTGTGTCTGCCAGGGAGCATGTAAGTGACAGCCATGATGATGGGACAGATGACAAAGCCAGGATGGCACCCAGCCACTTCCTCTGAGATACAGGCATCCAGAGTACTCAGAGTTCCCGCCCTAAGATGCACACAGAGCCAAGGCCTTGGGGGTTCAGGAAAGCTGTGCCCTTAAGTGACAGCTGATGGTACCTGTTCCTTGTATAAATGACAGAAAGTCACTTCCAGGGTCAAGATCACAACTGATAGAATATTGAGGAAGGAGGTCTGTCCCTTTGGCGACCTGTCTCTCAGGCTAAGGGCTCCCAACACCACAGTGCTCCTTATGGAGAGGCACTGGGAACCTAGTGGACTCCCAAGAGACTTGTGGGATCCTGCAAGGTGTGATGGTACTTATATCTAGTGCCACCCTTGGCTTTCCCCTAGGAAGCAACCACAGGGTGGAGAAAAGCAAGGAATGGGATGGGTAGGCGGAAGCAAGACTGCAGCCTGGTGTATGAGGCTCTAAGCTGAGTGACACATCACGCCCTATGCTCTGGCAGCAGGGTCAGACCACATGGTTCTTAGGCACAGATCGTCTCAACTGCGGGTGGCAGCTTTGTACCTGTAGCAATGCCTTTGACATCTCTGAGCCTCTATTTCCTTTTCTGGAGAAGAGAAGGAATAGTAACCTCTCCAAAGGACTGGAAAGATAGCAATGGAAAGGAATGATCAGAAGAGAGCCTCACAGGTGTGTCCAGTAGGCTCTGTCATTGCCAGGTCACAGATAAAGAGGCTGGCCCAGAGCTGAGGTCACATACCTGGAAGCAGCTTCCAGCTCTACCTGAGAGATGGCTGCTCCAACTGCAGCCCCTGAACATCTGAGCTACGGTTGTCCAATATAATCTCCTAGACTAATGTATCAGAGCCCTGCTGTTCAGAAGAAGCTCACATGTTGGTGTGAAGATTCTAGATCACCAATGCTTGTTGTTCTAGATCAGTCACTCCTGGCTTGGGGGTCTTTGAAAGTCGCCAATGTATGCTGAGTTTCAAACTGAATTGGACCTGCCACCGATTTAGGTTCAAGGAGGAGCAGGTAGACCAGGTGGCCATGCTGGACTGCCTCTGTTGGTGTGATCACAGGTTGGTGAGCAGTCTGCAGACACTGTCCAAAAACTCTGTTGGGCAGCTGAACCCAAGCACGGAACGACCCAGCAGGCCTGTGAGAGCTGTGACCAACTCAGGCCTCCTGCAGGCGTCCACCTCAGAGTCCACAGCTTGGCCCTGTCTGGGCCTCAAAAAGTTGGGGGACACAGCCTGGTGGAGCCACCCATAGGGGAAAATGTGAGCTGGGGACCTTTGTTGCCCCATGTGGAGGACAAAGAAGAGACTCTAAGTAAGAGTCATATGCTAACTTAGTCCCTCACTGAATCATGGCCCTCCCTTTGTCCCTCTTCATAACAAAGGTGACTAGTCACAGTCCCCACCATAAAGTTTTGAGGGCTCAATGGTCCTTAAAAGCAAGAAGGACCAATTGATTTGCAGCTCATTCTCAGGTCTCTCCCCGATTGTCACTCTTTAAATCTGCCACTCACCAAATCTTTAAATCTTGCCACATCACCAAAGCCTAATTCCCGGGGCCCTAGAAGGGAGGTGACCATGGAAGGCACAGGCAGGGCCACCCACCACAGCTCCCATTCTACTAAACAGCCCCCTGGAGCCGGGAGACCCTGGGAAGATTATGCTGAATACTCGCTTTCTGAGCATCCAGGGCTGGAGGAGAGGAGGTTGCCATGGAAACAGCATCTGGTCTATTCACTGGAGTTTTAGAGGCAAGCAAACAGATAACAAAATACAGCAGAGCCCAAATGTAGTGCTTCCTTCGCTTACCCTGATGAGCTGTGTGTGAGGCTGATGGCCGCGGAGGGGAGACGGTGGAACTCACCAAGACCGTCCACTCAGGATTTGTTTACAACTGCTTGCTACTCCGCTCACTCAGCAGGGCTTTGACGGTTTTATTGCCAAAAGACAGCATCAGACACTTGGCAGCAGGGCAAACAGAACAGCACAGCCCGATGCGAACACCTCCATACCCCAAGGGACCTCCAGCAAGAGTAGTGCAGCTTCCGACTCCCAGAGTTCTGGCTCTGTAATGGAGAAGGATGTGCCCCCAGACTTCCATCTTCCCACAGAGTTCCTTGGGAGGGGGTGGGTCTCGAGTCTACAATCCTGGTGGAACACCATACGGGAAGATACAAAATATAAATGCACACACGTGACATGTGCCCTCATATGCATGCCTGCATGCTCACACACACACACACACACACACACACACACGCTTGTTCATAACCATCTGGGCAGGACTCCCCCATAGAGCTATACTCTCTGTGCCTGACAATCTAGGATTGAAACATACAACATGAAGAACAGATGAGAGACAGTGAAGTCCTGGGATACAGAGGTGGGGAACTAGATCAGCACTGAAGGTAGAACCCCTCAGGTAGATGGAAGGTCCCAGGTAGGCTTCCTGGAAGAGAAGCCTTCAGACCGAACTCTACCAATGCCTCAGCCTTGTCAAAGAAAGAACACCAGGGCCTCATTCCAAGAACCTCACTGATATTCAGCCTTGCCAAGCAAGGAGCACAGGGATGGCACCGTGGGCATTTAGACAGGGCCACATGTCACACAGAGTCATACAAGGCGGAAGCTGTCACAGAGGCATCGTCTGGAGAGCAGTCAAGTCCCACATCAGACATCCAATTAACAAACATCAGGCCTGTCTGGCAGTAGCTTCCCAGGCAGCTGTAAGGTGTCTCACTATGCCTGGCTTGGGTGTACAGGACAGAGACAGGAGCTGAGGTCTCCTCGGCTGGTGATCTGGAGTCCATTGGGGCTGACAGTTAATGATACTCCTCAGGCCCTCCATAGGTGAGTCTTCTGGGCATCTGTTCTTGGTGGTGGCATTACTCACCAGGCTGCACCCTCGGGCAGCCGCATGGCAGGCGACAGTCCATCTACATAGCAGTGAGACTGAGGTCTCAGACAAACGGCTTATGCCACTGCTTTGTTCTGTGACCCGGAAGAGATAGATGCCTATCGTCAAACTCGTCCTCAGCTGGATCCAGCCACAAACACTACACGGTCCTCTTTTCCATGGGAAATGTGCAATTGGAACCAGGAGGAGTCCAGGGGTCATCTGACTGCCGGGACTGCCCAAGACCTCAGGCCGTAGTTCATCACAGACAGACAGACCCAGAGAGCTCAGGACCCAGGGCGCACAGATAGCTCCCTTCTCAGGCAGCAGGCAACCTCCACAGCAAAGGCATGTCCTCCAGAGCTGTTTACCTCCCTCTAATTAGAACTAATTTAATCGGCTCCGAAAGAGATGGAAAATGACGGTGCTTCGGAACAACGGCCTCATCAGAGCTGTGTTGCTGTATTTAATTTGGAATTAAAGTGTTTGTCATTCGAGGGCGGGTGTGAGAGAGCCTCATGAAAGATTGATTGTTTTCCTCCATGAGGTGGCTGATTGCTTGGTGCTGTGTGATTGACACTTACAGAGAACGGAGCCAACCCGACTGGTACTCTCCCACCTGTGAAAACAAAAAAGCCCGGTTCTGCACACAGGTTCTCATCTCAAACTTCAATGAACAGAAATGCAAGGTGTGCCCAGCCCGGGCCTCCCTGGGCGTGATCTGAGCACAGTGCAGGAAGCTCCCAGGGTCTGGAGATGCCTGGGCCAAGGGCACATGTGGCCAGCAGCTGAGTGGCTTGCCAGGCACAGCCCTGGGCGCCCGCCGAGGACCCCTCCTCACTGCACTTGCTCTCCTCCAAGAAAGGAACACAGGTGTTGAGAAAGCACATGACCTTCTGAACTGACTGACAAAGCTGGCATGTCCGTACCAGCAGTACTGGGGCAGATGCCCAGAAGACTCGCCTATGGAGGGCCTGAGGAGGTTCATTAATTGTCAGCCCCAATGGGCTCCAGATCACCAGCCGAGGAGACCTCAGCAAGCGTGGCTTGTGTCAAGAAGAATGGCCGACCTCAGCGTCCTCCAAGAGGCAGGCTGTAAGCGTGCAGAAGCCGGGAGGGTGCTGTGGAACACAGTGAAAGAGTCCCGGTGACGACTTCTGCGGATAATGTCTCATTTCCAGGGTTGAAGAGATGGCTCAGGTGGATGCATACTCATCACTCTTCAGAGAACTCAAGATCGGCTTCCGGTGCCCACATGGAGCCCCTCATCCCTCCCTGCCACTCCACTTACAAGGGTTCTGACACCCACTTCTGGCCTCCACAGGTACCACACACGTGTGACATCTACTCACACATACACTTTCATTGACCTACTTTTATTTTATGTGCATTGGTATTTTGCCACAGGTGTTTGGTAGAACGGTAGTTACAGACAATTGTGAGCTCCCATATGGATGCTAGGAATTGAACCCGGTTTCTCTGGAAGAGCAATCAACGCTCTTAACCACTGAACCATCTCTCCAGCTCCCTACACAGACACTTAAAATTTTTTTAAATTATACTTCCTAAATTTTCAGAGCATGGATACATGAGGGTGAGGGGAATTGAAATTGCCCTAGACACATACCGGTTCCCTGGAACACACACACATGCACACACCACTCTCCTGCTACAGAGCCAGGGCTTGCATACATGAGGTCTACCCTCCAAAGCCCCCTAAGGTGTGGCTACCAAGCCCTGTGGCTCAGAGTAAGTCTGTTCTGAACACTGGCAAGGCATCTCAGATCAAGAGACAGATGGGGGGTCCAGACCATGTGTGGCCCACCTAGCAGGGGACACTGCAGTCTTCCAAAGCTCAGCGCTGTACTTTCAGCTGGGAAGCAGAGCGGTTCCCCCTTCTGATAATGTTGGGAAGTCCGGCATAGCTGCTCCTCACACAGCACAGGGTCAAGAGTTCACAGCTGGACCATCAGCTCCTCTCTACCCAAAGTTACAGCCTGCCCCTACCCCTCCAAAGGGCACACACCCAGCTATGGGCTCTGTTACTGGGTTTCAGCCTAAATGAGAGGAAATGAGGGGATTGGTCCTGCCATCTCTCATGTGAATCTACTCAAAACCCATTGCTACAGGTAGGTGGTGGCTCAGTAGTTAAGAAAACTTGCTAGTCTTGCAGAGGACCCAGGTTTGGTTCCCAGCACCCACAGAGGGATCACAACCATCTGTGGTGAACATACATACATGCAGTCAAAACACTTATACACAAAAATAAATCTTAAAATTTAAAACTATGTTTAAAATCTAAAAGAAAGAAAGAAGGAAAGGAAGGAAGGAAGGAAGGAAGGAAGGAAGGAAGGAAGGAAGGAAGGAAGGAAGGAAGGAAGGGAGGAAGGAAGGAAGAAAGACTAGTAGCTCTGATTTTGTTTATTGCTGAAATCCCCAGACCCATAGACAGCATGTATGTGGTTGAGAGGGAGGTGTGGGAAGACATAAGGAACCATTTACTCTTCACCTGTGCAGCCCTTTGCCTACCACATCCAGGCCCACTCCTTCCAATGTTTGCCTATATCTGTGAAGTTTCCTGTTTGTCTGACCTCTTAAATGTACACACCCCCCCCCCCAAGGCTGATGAAGATGGCAAGCTGTCTCCTATGGTAGATGGAAATTGGGATGGATGAATGAATTAAAATGGATGCAGGATGGTGGATGGCAGAAGAATGGTGGATGAATTAATGAATGCAAGTAGACATAAACTTGGATGGATGGATGAATGGATGGATGGATGAATGGATGATGGGTGGATGGATGAATGGATGGATGGATGATGGGTGGATGGATGGATGGATGGATGGATGGATGGATGGACGGGTGGGTGGATGGATGGATGATGGGTGGATGGAAGGATAATGGGTGGATGGATGGATAATGGGTGGATGGTTGGATGGATGATGGGTAGATAGATGGATGATGGGTAGATGGATGAATGGATGGATGGATGGATGGATGGATGGATGATGGGTGGATGAATGGATGGATGGATGATGGGTGGATGGATGGATGGATGGATGATGGGTGGGTGGATGGATGATGGGTGGAAGGATGGATGGATGGATGATGGGTGGATGAATGGATGAATGATGGGTGGATGGATGGATGATGGGTGGATGGATGGATGGATGGATGGATGATAGGTGGATGAATGGATGTTGAGTGGATAGATGGATAGATGGATGATGGATGAATGATGGGTGGATGGATGGATGGATGATGGGTGGATGGATGGATGGATGATAAACACATGGCAGGCAGATAATGAAGAGAAGAATGACAGATGAATTGTGATGGATGCTGTATGAATGGGAAGGATAGATGATGGACAGAATATTGGATGGGTGAGTGGATGGATTATGGGTGGAAACATGGATGGATACAAAAATTGGTTGTATGAATAATGGTTAAATAAATGACAAGTAGATGACAAATGGATGAAAAATTGAACGAATAATATATGTATATCTGGATGGATGGATGGATGGATGGATGGATGGATGGATGGATGGATGGAAAGTTGGGTAGATAAATGACAGATAGATGCTTTCCATACACCATTTCATACAACAGCCCTACTGTTCCTACCTTGAAAGTAAGACTGCATTTGGAGAAGAAATATTAATACAGGCAGGCACATGGAACCTACGGGAGTGTCCATGATGGATTACCACCCAAGAATGAGGCAGTGCAGAGGAACCCAGCAGGGACTTAAACAATCAGATCCCAAAATCCCCCTTGCCAGAGACCACTGGAACATTTCCCCACTGGCCTGAGGATGAAACCAACTGAGCTTCAGGTCTTCCCAAGACAGTCTCATATAGACATTATATAAAATAGTGCAAACAGATGCACTGGGCGTGTCTAACACAGATGAGCACACATGTCAGTGTTTTAGAGGTGGTGACAGGGAGGAGAGAACGGGACTCAGGCAATGTGGAGAAGAGAAGAGGGCAAAGGGCTGCTCTGGTGGATGCCACATGTGCTTTTCTGTCCTACCCAACTACATCTGTTTCCCTTAAACTGGGTGACAAAGGCCTGTCTTTATCATGGTCATATTTCAGGGAAAGGACTCTCACAACCTTGAGAGGTGTCTTCCGAGCCACAGAAGACACACATCTACAATCAGAAGCCCTTTTTAGTAAGTCTTAGGAAGGGAGTGTGGGTACAGGCAGCAGAGGCTCCTGGCAGTGGGAAGGTGTCAGGGTAGTCTCCACAGAGCTGGAGTCACCCCAAGCCATGCCTCATGCAGCCAAGGCCTTGCTGGAACCAAGGAAGTTCATGTGGAGTTAGCATGTAGGCACCAAGCTCTGGGAGCTGGGAAATCGGCAGGTCCTCATATCCTGTTTGAGGGCTACAGGATGAGACCCAGAGAGCTCAGAGAACAAATGGGGTATCTTTCAACTCTGACTTCCCTCCATCACCTTCCTTTCCCATCCCAGAAGGAACTGAACAGCAAGGCAGGAGGCAGCTCAGGTTGGGTCTCAAGTACCCAAGAATAACAGCAATAACACTGGTCTTCTGGAGCAGGACCAATGCAAGCAAAATGAAGACTAGAAGGCAGAACAAGAGAGTAATGTACTCTCAGGTGCCTGAGCTACTCCACAGCCTGCTGCAGACCCTGGCTGGCTCAGTCTTGAAGAGTTAGGTGTGTTAAAATGTCTAAACTGAATAAATGCCAGAAGAATGGAATATAGATCATAAATATCTGAGCTTGGATGGGAGTGGAATGTGCTGGCTTGAGAAAACTCAAGTCAAGAGAAATAAATGGTGGGCAAGAACAGAGGAAGAAGCATGGTGCCAGGCACGAGTTTGGGCAAGAGTTTTGTTGTTGTTTTGTGGGTAAGAGTTTTTTAAATTATGTGTCTGTGTCTTTTTTGGATTTCTATTGCTGTGATGAAACTCCATAGCAAAAAGTAAGTTGGGGAAGATCTTCTCCCATTCAGTAGGCTGCCTTTTTGTCTTATTGACTGTGTCCTTTGCTTTACAGAAGCTTCTCAGTTTCAGGAGGTCCCATTTATTTATTGTTGCTCTCAGTGTCTGTGCCACTGGAGTTTTATTTAGAAAGTGGTCTCCTGTGCCCATGCATTGAAGACTACCTCCCACTTTCTCTTCTATCAGGTTCAGTGTGGTCAGATTTATATTGAGACCACTATCATGAGTGGGGTAACCCAGACCCAAAAAGATGAATATGGTATGTACTCACTCATAAGTGGATACTAGCTATAAACAAAGGACATTGAGCCTATAGTTCATGATCCTAGAGAAGCTAAGTTATAAGGTGAACCCAAAGAAAAACATATATAGACACACCTGGAAATTGGAAACAGACAAGATCACCTGACAAAATTAAGATCATGGGGGTTGGGGGGAGAAGGGAGGGTGGAAGGAGAAAAAAAGGAGAGAAGGGGAAGGTTGAGGAGAACTTGAGGGAATGGGACAGTCAAGATGGAGGAAGGACAGAGATAATAGCAAGGAAAGAGATATCTTGATTAAGGAAATATTATAGGGTTAGCAGAAACCTGGCTCTAGAGAAATTCCCAGGAATCCACAAGGATGACCCCCCCCCCCCGCCTAAGACCCTAAGCAATAGAGGAGAGGGCCCCCCCCTTCTTGACTTGCCCTGTAATCAGATGATTATCTTTTTTGGGTTTTTTTTGTGTGTTTTTTTGTTTGTTTGTTTTTTGGTTTTTTGTTTGTTGTTTTTGTTTTGTTTGTTTATTTGTTTGTTTTGAGACAAGGTTTCTCTGTAGCTTTGGTGCCTGTCCTGAAACTAGCTCTTGTAGACCAGGCTGGCCTCGAACTCATAGAGATCTGCCTGCCTCTGATTCCCAAGTGCTGGGATTAAAGGCCACCACCGTCGGCTCTGATGATTATCTTAAATATCATCATAGAACCTTCATCCAGCAACTGATGGAAACAGAGGTAGAGACCCACATCGGAGCACTGGACTGAGCTCCCAAAGTCCAATTAAAGAGTGGGAGGGATGAGAATATGAGCAAAGAGGTCAAGACCATGATGGGTACACCCACTGAAACAGTTTACCTGAGCTAATGAGAGCTCACCAACTCTAGCTGGACTGGGAAGGAACAAGCATAGGACCAAACTAGTCCCTCTGAGTGTGATTGACAGTTGCATGGCTGGGGAAAGCTGCGGGGCCACTGGCAGTGGCACCAGGATTTATCCCTACTTCAGGTACTGGTTCTTGGGAATCTTATTGCCTTTGGGTGTATACCTTGCTCAGCCTAGATATAGTAGGGAGGGCCTTGGATCTTCCACAAAGCACAGTGCCTTAGCCTCTCTGAGGATTAGATGGAGGTGGGGTGGGAGGGTGTGTAGAGGGAATGGGAGGAGGAGAGGGAGTGGGAACTTGGATTGGTATTTTTTAAAAGAATCTAATAAATTTTTAAAAGATTAAATGTAAAAAAAAAGCAAGTTGGGAAATAAAAGGTTTATTTCATCTGACAGTTTCATATCACAGTCCATCATTCAGAGAAATCAGAACAGGAATCGAAGGACAGGACCTAAAGGCTTGTTTGTTTATTTTAATAAGACCCCAGCAAGCTCAGCAGTTAAGAGTGTGTACCGCTCTTACGGAGAGCCCAGGTTCAGTTCCCAGCACCACACTGGGCAGCTCACAACCACCTGTAACTCCAGCTCCAGGGGATCTGACACCCTCACCTGGCCTCCACTGGAACCCACATGTGGCATACTCTCACATAGACACACACACACACAAATAAAAATTTTAAAAGCAGACAACAGAAGCAAAAATAGATAAAGGGGGTTAGAGCCAATTGTGATGTTTCTGCACAGCAAAGGAAGCCATAAGGACAGTGAAGAGACAACTGAAGATGGAGCAGAATATTTGCAAACTATCCCAACAAGGGTTAACACCGAGGCCCATAAGTAATTCAGAACATGAAAAACAAGAACCAGAGAAAGAGTAGAACAAGGAAGGATCAATTTAAAAAAAAAATCCACAGTGCCAGGAATTATATACATCACCTAAACAGTCTTGTTAAAGAAAAAAAAATTATGCCTGACTCTGTTAAAAAAAAAAAAAACTGTGGTTTGAATGAGAATGGCCCCATAGGCTCCCATAACTGAATACTTGGACACCAGTTCATGGAACTGTTTGGGAAGGATTAGGAGGTGTGGCTCTGTTGGAGGAGGTGTGTCACTGGGGGTGGGCTATGAGGTTTTGAAAGCTCATGCCATTCCTGATGTCTCTTTCTCTCTGGCTTGTTTGTGGATCAGGTGTGAGTTCTCAGCTACCATCCCAGTGCCATGCCTGCTCACTTGTTGCCATGTTCCCCAACATGATGACAATGGACCCTAACCCTCCAGAACTGTGAGCCTCAAATCAAACGCATTCTTGTATAAGTAACCTAAGTTCTACTGCTGTAACAAAACACCATGACTTTAAAAAGGACATACTTTCTAAAAACAAAGATTTAGACAAGCAGGAGTACAGAGGCAGGGGACAGAATGATGGGTGACTTCTAATCAAAGGAGAGCCTGAGCAGCAGCTGTCACATCAGATCAAACAGACCTTCCAAAACAAAGCTTTACTGGAACCAAAATGGACTCCTTCACAGAGGGCTGCAGCATTTCCACCTTGTAGTTACCTTTATTTTGCTGTGATTCAACACCAGAACCCAAGACATATGAAGGAAGGGTTTATTTGGATTTGAAGTTTCAGAGGGAGAGTCCATCATGCTGAAAAGGTGTGTCAGCATGGGGCAAGCATGGGAGATCACATCTTCAACCACAACAGGGAACTGAGAGAGAGAACTGGCAGCGGGATGAGGCTGTGACATCTCAGAGTCAGCCACCAGTGATGATGTAATTCCTCCAGTAAGGCTGAACTTCCCCTATGACCTCCCCAAACAGCACCACCAACAGGCGACCATGACTTCAGATACATAAGCCATGGGGGAAAGTTCTCACTCAAACCACCACAATGGCTATGTGTCCCCACAAAAGGAAAACTGATGGATTTTTTTAAAAGGGAAAACAAACCTCTTGGACTTGACTATAGCAGAACACTTCCTGGAGAGACAATCTCTATTCATCCCAGAGAGAGGGCACCAACAGTCCAAAAAGGGGCTCCTCTAAGTTGAAATAGGCGAACCAATGACTTTATTTAGATTACCCACAGAACATGGGTGACTCAGAGACAAGTACATCACCAACAAGTCCTACTCTCAGCATGGGCTACCAGGAAAAGCTGTACCATTGGAGAGTGTAATCTACCCCTAGTGCACCCCCAGTCCATCATTACTCACTGTAAACTAGCACCCCAAGACCTTGGGCAGCTGGAGCAGTAGCGAGTGTGATTGGATCTCAGCTGATGTCCCTTGATGCTCCCTGTTTCTTCCACAGGGAAGCCTCATCTCTGTAGCCACAGACCGGGCTGTCAACCTATCATTCTGCATATCTCGTTGTCATGCTATGACCAAGGTCTTCTGTAAGTCACGAAAGCCACTCAGCTGCAAGACAGTCATGGCCATGTCACACCCAGGCAAAACAGCTACACTACCGTGACAGATTGAGGGCATCACTAAATCAGCGGGGACATGGGAAATTTGAATAACACAGTTAAAGTGTACACACTCCTTATAGTGCAAAAGACAGTGGTTTGAAAGTGGATTGGACACTGGGCTAAAGCGTGTCTCCAGAACTCTGCAAGCCTTGGCAATTCCCAGGCTCGGTCCTGTGACCGCAGAGGGAAAACTAGAAATACACTGCTGGGAGGTCAAGAAAAACAAACTGACTAGGGTTCAAGTCTCACAGCAGAAATCGGAACTTGCTTATCCTAGATTGTAGTAAAGAATATTCTTTACTGCACAATGTACATTGGGGATGGAGAGACAGTGGTTATGAACACTGGCTGCTCTTCCCAAAGTCTCAGGTTCAATTCCCATAGTCACATGGAGGCTGCCAAGAGTCTGTAACACAAGTTCCAGGGGATCCAAGGGTACTGCACACATGGGATACACATACATACAAAGACACATACACATAAATAAAAATAAATGAATAAAAATATTTTTAGAAAAAAATATCACGTGTCAAATCTGAGAAATGAAGCTAAAACAACATGTATATAAGGAAATTTCAAGTGCTAAACAATTATTTTAGAAAAGCTGAGAATGTGTGAACTTATCTAAAAATATGCAAGAGAGAAACAGGCTAAGGCAAAGCCATGAAAACAAATAATAAAGAGTGAGGACGAAAACACCCCAGAGAACACAGACAACCCAAGCCACTTCACAGGGAAGAAGTGGCTTTTTAAATTTTAAAAATATGAATCACAAATTAAAGGAACATACGACAAATTAAAAATATTAGAGACAAGTTGGGTGGCAGTGGCAGAATTGACACAGTTCAAGGTCACACTCAGCAACATTGTGTCAAGGCCAGCTTCAGCTACCTTGTGTCAAGGCCAGCCTCAGCTACATTGTGTCAAGGTCACTCAGCTACATTGTGTCAAGGCCACCCTCAGCTACATTGTGTCAAGGCCAGCCTCAGCTACCTTGTGTCAAGGCCAGCCTCAGCTACATTGTGTCAAGGCCAGCCTCAGCTACATTGTGTCAAAGCTAGTCTCAACAACATTTTGGGTTCCAGATCTTCTAGAGCTACATGTAGAGTGAGACTTTGTCTCAGAAAACATCCCCACGGACTAGACAGATGCTGTACTGCACTTGCAGAGGACCCTATTTAGGTACCCAGCACCCACTTCGGATGGCTCACAACCACCTGTAACTCCAGGTCCAGGGAATTCTCTTCTATTGGCTTCTCAGGCACCTGTACACCCACAGGGCAGATATATACATGTAGAAATATAATGCATGCCATTAACAAAAATAAATCAACTAAGTCCCCCAAAATTACAAAGTAAGCATACTTCCATGTGCATTCATAAATTAATGGTTAATAAGAGAATATGGCATAAATGGATAGAAATTTTATTTCAGATATTTAAATTTTTTTAATTAATTGCCAAATTCCTAGGAAAGTACCTTCCAACACAATAATAGAAAATATGAATAGTCCTAAGTTGAAGTCACAATTTAGCATCTTCTGCCCAGTGAAACACTAGCCTCAGAAAATGTCATCTATTAAACATCTAAGAAAGACTAGCTAGGATTTGTGAAAGTCTTTTTGACTGCAGTGGTTAGCCGTATCAACCTGATGGGATTCAGAGTCACCTGGGAGACACACCTACGGGTATGTTTGTGAAGGTGCTTTCAGAGATTAACAGAGAAGAGAAAGCTTACCCTCAAAATGGGTGACACGTTCCAAGGAGCAACCCAGATATAGCGGTCTGAGGAAAAGGCAGTGTTGCCTATCTCCTGTCACTTCTTCCCAGGGGTGTTCAGCAAATGTCATCACTGCTGCTGATTCTGCCACTGCTGCCACCACCGCCACTGTCACCATCCTCTGCTGACACCAGTTTCTTTGGTTTTCTAATGCAGGCTTCAATACCAGTAACTCTCCAGGGAGAGCCAAGTCATCAGTGCCAGACTAGGACAGATAAGGCACCCACCTTCATGAACTGAGCAGCCACCAGACTGTGGGCCTATGCTGAATGCAGTTGGCTATTCTTGAACTACCTAGACTGTACATACAGGCCTTCTTATAAAGTCCCTTTTTTCTTTTGCTTGTTTGTTTGCTGTTTGTTTGAGACAGGGTTCCACTATGTAGCTCTGACTGTTCTGAAACTCACTATGTAGCCCAGGCTGGCCTCCAACATAGAAATCCATCTGTTTCTGCCTCCTGAGTGCTGTGATTAAAGGTATGAGCCACTGCTAATTCCCTTTTATTATACGTACATACAGAGAAAAGTAATTATAGATATTTAAATCCCATTAATTCTGTTCCTCTAGAGAACCTTGCTGCCCTGGTTGCCAACTTGACAAATCCTAGCATTACCCAAGAAGTCTCAATTTAGGTAATACCTAGACCATACTGGCCTGTGGGGGTGATTATCTTGATTGTTAATTAAGATAGGAGGGCCCAACCCACAGTGGGAAGCGCCATTCCCTAGACAGATGGTGCTGAGCTGTATAAAAAGCTATCTAAGTACAACCCTGTTAGCAAGTCATCAAGCAGCGTTCTTCCCTGGTTTCTGCTGCACTTCCTGGACTGTGACTCTATTCCTGCTGAATTCAGTGCTACATACAATAGCTGGTAGGTCCGCCTTCAGGTTCCAGCCTTCGATTTCTTCCCTCCATGATGAATTGTGCCTGGAACTGTAAGCCAAATAAATCTTGTTTCCCCCTAAGTTTCTTTTGGTCATGGAGCTTGTCACAGCAACATAAATGAAACTAGAAGACCTGCCTAGCACATCAGAGATCAGACAGTGAGGGACACTACGGAGCTTGTGGGAAAGGACAGTGTAGCCTGACACCTACCCTGACAAAGACAGAACGAGAAATAAAAGGCGTGCCCAATCTCACTCAGGCAATCAATCGACTCTAGCAACATGGGAAGAGCTGACACCTCATGGCCAAGTTCATTCTTGAAGCACAAGGCCAGCTTAACACAGAAAAGTAATGCTATTGACAGCATTAATAAGCTAAAGGAGGCACTCAGGCAAGCATCTGTTAGTTTCTTTGCACACTCTCTCCAAGTGTTTGATGAAAGTCAACAGCCAGCCTCTTGCCTGAAGCGAGAGCATTAGCTTGAGCTATCTGTCCAATCCCAGATGACCATGAAGATGCAAACCTCCACAAGCCCAGATCAAATACACAGCCCAGAAACAGCTGTGGGGCTCTTCCAGGAGCTGGCAAAGAAGCCAGCACTGGAGGGCCCATCACGCTGGCAAGAGGGAAGTGTGGAGTGTGGAGTGTGTCTGCTGGCCTTCCTCCTCAAGGCAGTTGGCACATAGCTCAAGAAAAGACCAGGATGGAAGCAGCAATGAGAGACTGAATACTTAAAAAGCATTTTTTAAAAGTCTCAACAATGTGAGAAAATGAAGAGTTGGTGTGGTGGTTTGAAAGACAATGGCAGCCAAAAGGAAGTGGCATTATTAGGAGATGTGATGTAGGTGGAGTGGGTGTGGTCTTGTTGAAGGAAGTGTGTTACTGTGGGGGTGGGCTTTGAGGTTTCTTTTCTCAAACTTCCCAAAGTGTGACAATCAGTCGACTTCCTGGGGCCTGCACGATGTAACACTCTCAGTCCACTACCACATCTGCCTGCACACCGCCATGCTCCCCTCCACGATGATAATGGACTGAACCTCTGAAACTGTAAGCGAGCCACACCAGTTAAATATTTTCTTTATAGGAGTTGCTGTGGTCATGGTGTCTCTGAGCAGCAATAAAAACCTAACTAAGGAAGCTGGGAAGATTGTTCAGTAAATAAAGCCACTGTCAAACAAGCATAGAGACTTGAGTTCAGACACCCACCACCCAGATGAAAGCAAGGCAAGGAGGCAGATGACTGAGATCCCTGTGCTGAGGGGGTGGAATCAGCAGATTCCTGCAGCTCCCTGCCTACCCCTTCTCTGAATTGGTGAGCTCCATGTTCAGTGATAAACACAGTCTTGAAAAAAAAAAGGAGGAGGAGGAGGAGGAAAAGGAGGAGGAAGAAGAGGAGGAGGAAGAGGAGGAGGAGGAGAAGGAGGAGGAGGAAGAGAAGGAGGAGGAGGAGGAAGAGGAGGAGGAGGAGAAGGAGGAAGAGGAAGAAAAGGAGGAGGAGGAGGAAGAGGAGGAGGAGGAGGAGGAAGAAGAGGAGGAGGGGAGGGCAATAGAGGAATTGCTCTGTGGTTAAAAGTACTGACTGCTCTTGCAGAGGACCTGAGTCCCAGCACCCGCATGGTGGCTCAAGACCGTCTATAAGCAGTCTATGGGTTTCTGTTACTTTCTTGCTGTCATTGCACTGCACACAGTACATGTATATACATACATGAAAGCAAAACAAAATGAGTAAGTATTCAAAATGAAAACAAATCTTGAAAAAGAATAAATAAAAGTAAACGAGCATTTGAGGATGCCACTCATCCCTCTGGCTATATGAGCATGCACACATGTGGATACTGCACAGGAGAAAGAAGAAAGGAAGGAAACAGGGAGAGAGCAAGGAGGGGTGGATAAAATGGGAGTTCAGTGTGCACTAAGGAAAGCTTCAGGGAAAGCCTGAAGAAGACACTGAGGACTACAGAGGGAACCACAAGTTGGATCTTCAGGTAGCAGACACCAGCTTTGGATAAAGTGAACCCTTCCCTGAACTAAATCCATCTGCTGCTACTGTAAACATCCGAAAGGGGTTTGGAAACAGTGCAGCCCCAGCCAGAGCCTTGACACATTGTCATCCACAAGGTCTGGCACCGAGTCAAATATTTCCAGTCGACCTGAGAGACAGATCAAGAGGAAATGAAATGAGCGATAGAAAGAGGCCTGTGGGAACTGCAGATATTAAAGCCAACGGATGTAGCATCTTAAGTTTTTGTCAGTGTGACAAGAAACCCGAGGTAAACAGCATGACAGAAGAGAAGATCTGTCGCCCCTCAAGTCTTCGGAGGTTTCAGTCCATGGGCGCTGGGCTCTGTAGCTTCTGGGCCCATGCACAATGAATCAGGATGTTGTGGGAGAAAGTTGCTCCCTCTGGAGTAGCTAGGAAGGACTGGGGAGGAGGAAGAGAGGGTGAGATGGATTCTTCAAAGGCTCACCCACAGTGAATGGTCTACAATTAGGCCCCACCTTCTACTTCCCATCACCTCCCAATAATGCCATCAAAGTGGTCCTTTAGCTTTCCTAAGACAGTCACTTCCCCCTCCCTCCAGATATTGCCCTAGGGACCAAGCCTTCGAACCCAAGCCTTTGGGGGGGGGGATATATTTCCTATCCAACTTATACCATGTGGCCTTCAAATAATTCTGATAAAGATACTCAAGAGAGGTGGCATTGGTGAGCAGATTGAGAAGAGGAATACATATAAACTCAAGTTGACAACATATTAGTATAGGAAGGTGAAATAATACAAGACTGCACACAAAAGTAGAATAGACACAGCCAAGAGAAGAATTAATGGCTTTGAAAAGTGAGTTGAGTGAATTCCAGGAGGAGAATCATGAATTCCAAGCCAGGCTTAGCTGTATAGACATATCTGTCTCAAAAATAAACTAATCAAATAAAAAAATTTTAAAGGTGGTAAGATTGCGGACATAGCACTATTACCCAACAAAATTCAGGGTGTTCTAGAAGGCCATGATCAAGAAAAAAAGAAAGATTATTGGAAAATTATTGTCTTTATAGGAGACCAAAATGAATTTGTAAAAATCTAAACTTAAACATGGCCAGAAAATTCCTACCAAATGCACGCAAAACCTGAGTGCATTAATATACATGAAAATCTAAGTCACAAATAGAGTTCCACTTACCCAACGGGTAAGATACTTGCACCTAAACTTAACAAAATATGTAAAGGGTTAATACAGGGCTGGAACTGCAGGTGGTTGTGAGCCAGCATGTGTGCCTGGAATCAAGCCCGAGTCCTCTGGGAAAACAAGGGCTCTTAACCACTAAACTATCTCTTCAGCTCTCTGGGCAGGTTTGGGGAGTCAGACAGCTTTATTTCGCAGTGCATATGGAAGGACACAGGTAATGGAAAGGCAGAAACTGGATCCTATCCCGGGTAAAACCATGGTGAAGAATAAAGTGCAGAGTCAAAGCGCGACACAGATTGACGGCCAGAGTCAGAGCGGGAGCCACCAAGCCATCACGCCCTGCTGACAGCTAAGGAGTCCGTAGACGTTACTCCGCAGAAGGATGCTGATCACAGAGGATGCTGCAGGACTGGACACCCGTGGGCCAGAGAACCAGCTCACAAAAGGTGTCTTCTGACTTCCTATGTGCTATGGCATGTGTATGCACGCACACACACACACAAACACAACATAAAAGAGCACATGTAAATTGTTAAAGGTCTGACTTTGATCTTAGGTACACACCTTTGCCCTCAAAAATTAACTCAAGATCACAGATTTAAGTGTAAAATATAAAATTAATGAAAAATTCAGCCAACAAATAGAGATCATCTTCCAGCCCATGGGCAGTTTCTTAGCTGATATCAAGAGCATAAGGAAGGAAAAATTGATTTAAAAAAAAACAGCCTTGATCACAATTAAAATGGTTACCCTTTGAACAATATTTTACCCAATCAACACTTGGCCAGGGCCAGGTACTCGGCACAATTCCAAGAGGCCGAATGAATAAAAATAAGTATGTTGTTCTTCATAAAACAGAACTAACAGTCCATCTCCTGAGATCAAAGAAATGGCAGCAACTTTTTTTCAGTGCTCATGTATGATCATAAAATCAAGCCATTTACAAAGTAAATACAGAGAGGAACTTGAGGAATCTGCAGAAGCCGGCTCCAAGGGATTCCAAGGGAAAGGGCCTGTGATTAACCCGGACGCATCAGAGGCTTCTCCCCAAACTCAGGAATGTGCACAGGCAGCAGCACTTCACCAAGCCCACATGTGTGTTCTGGGCTGCAAGGTTTGATGCCGCAGAGTCGCCGTGATGTGTGGAAGGTTTAACTGGCTTCCCACAGCGGCTAGAGATGGCTCGGTGGTTCCCAGCACCCACATGGTGGTTCACAACCATTCATAACTCCAGTTTCAGGAGATCTGATGTCCTCATCTAGCCTCCATGGGCACCAGGCAGGAACATGTGCACACCCATAATGCAGACAAATGCTCGTGCACCTAAAATAAAATAAATACTTCTGAAACAACTTTTAAAAAAAGAACATTTAGTTGGGCAGTGGTGGCGCACACCTTTAATTCCAGCACTCTGGAGGCAGAAGCAGGCTGATCTCTGTGAGTTCGAGGCCAGCCTGGTCTACAGAGTGAGTTCCAGGACAGCCAAGGGTACACTGAGAAACCCTGTCTTGAAAAACCAAAATATTAAAAAAAAAAAATCAGGGAAAATACTAGATTTCACAACTGTAGCATAGTTGTTTCATACAAAACTGATAAAGAACTCTTGCTTGAGGAGTGTGGCAATGTATGCCTTTAAGCACTCTGATGGCAGAGACAGGCAAATCTCTGTGAGTTCAAGGCCAGCCTGGTCCCCAGAAAGAGTTCCAAGACATCCAGGGCTACCTAGTGAGATCCTGTCTCAAAAAACAACAAAAAAAGCAATTCCTTTTCTTTATACTAACCAAAATTAAGTAAAAGTGAAAAATTTAAGGATATAACTGAAGATAGAATATATATGTATATATACATATATGCATCATATACAACATATACATATACATGTATACATAATAGTTCCTGGGGAAAATTCAGCAAAATATGCTCTGAGCATTTATGAAGAAAGCAATAAAAAACATTTGATACAGTGTGGAGAGATGGGGAAAATATTCTCAACACCCAAGCCACACTCCACAGATGCCTCCCACCTCCCCCATTCACGCCACGGCCTGTAGTTTCATTATTAACTCAGAAGAGCTCTTGGATGGCTTTAGTGCGAATGGGGCTTGACAATTTTGGCAGAGGCCAAGAAAAGAAAGATTGTCCAAGAATCGCTAAGAAGCATTTCGAGGCCTTGACAGTTACTGGATGCCCAGAGGATGCCCCAGTCTGTTGCACATCCAAGAATTCCAGCCAGTGAGCTGGGCTAGAGAAAGAGACACATGCACCACAACTGCCTAGAAACACAACCGCCATCATTCAGTAGATATGATTGTGTATGTAGAAAGGGAGACATTTGAATTCGATGAGATTACTGAGTAAACGCAGAGGCAACAAGCAAAACCTAATTGGTTTTCTATATAGCAGCAACAAATATTTGAGAAGTCTTTTAAATACCATTTAAATGGTGCCAACTACTTAAGAAAAAAGTCACTACAAAAATATATGGAAGCACTTGGCTCAGTGCCACAGAGCGCTGCTGAGGGAAACTGAGGACCTGAGCAATGGAGGCCAGTCCCCATTCAGGGATGGGAAGGACTTAAAGCTGTAAACATACCAAAGCTTAGGGGTTGAGGGGTTAGCTTGGTCCCCCGTTGACGGAGGTTTCTGTCCCACCTGGTCCTGCAGTTGTTCAGTCCCAAAGAAAACACACAGAGGTCTACATGAATTATAAACTGGTTGGCCTAGTAGCTCAGGATTCTTATTGATTAATTCTTACATCTTTCATTAACCCATTATTCTTGTCTGTGGTAGCCACGTGGCTTGGTACCTTTTTCGCCGAGGCAGTCACATCTTGCATCCTCTGCATCTGGGTGACGACTGCAGACTGACTCTTTCCTCCTCCCAGAATTCTCTTGTTCTCATTGCCCTGCTTCTAATTCCTGCCTGGTCGCCCTGCCTATACTTCCTGTCTGGCTACTGGCCAATCAGCATTTTATTTTTTTTATTTTTTTTTGTTTTTGTTTTTGTTTTTCGAGACAGGGTTTCTCTGTGGTTTTGGATCCTGTCCTGGAACTAGCTCTGTAGACCAGGCTGGTCTCGAACTCCCAGAGATCCGCCTGCCTCTGCCTCCCAAGTGCTGGGATTAAAGGCGTGCGCCACCACCGCCCGGCCAAATCAGCACTTTATTAAACAAGTACAAGAAACCAATGTTTACAGGGTAAAACCATTGTCCCACAGCAGTCCCCAGCTCTGCAGAAACAAAGGGAAAATGTATATATTTTTCTCTCCAAATTGATCTGTTTCATGTTACAGCATGCTTCATGGGCTTGATTGACAGATTCTAAATTACATGTGGAAATGCAAAGAGTCAAAGAACACCAGGGCCTGAAGATGAGGACAGAACTGGGGTCCTGTTACCTGAGATGGAAATTGTTAGGGGTCGTGATGAGTAAGTTGATGGGCCTGGGTTCAGGAACAGATGGGCAAGCCCTGGGATCCCAGAAACTATATGCACACATGAACACACAAGCATATACACATGCACATACATAAATGCATATGTACATATATTTGTGCACATATATACATATATACACATACACATATTCATATATACACACATACACGCACACTTATACCCTCTCAGATACACATACTTTTACACATGCATGCATACATTCATGCTCTTTCAGATACACACACACTCATACATAGGCACATATGCACACCATGTACACTCATACTCAGACACACAGACACACATACTATCACACATGAACTATCATGTCACTGGAGAAAAATCAGTTTGAGAGCAGGAGAGTCAGTTTGTGTTCACAATTTGAGAGATATAGTCCACCATACCAGGAAGGCTGGTGGCTGGAGCTTGAAGCAGTTGGCCACAGTTTATCTGCCATCAATAAGCAGAATGCAGATGGGAAATGAGGTTGGGCTTCAAGTCTTGCTCCCTCCACAGTGAGTCACTTCTCCAGTGAGGCTACTAAAGGTTCCATAACCTTCCAAAATAGTGCCCATTTCTGGGGACTAAGTGTTCAAATGCATGAGCCTGTGGAGGCATTTCACAACACACACACAGGCGGACACACACAGGCATACACACATAGCACGTCTCTTTCATATATTTACAAAGTTGATATGGGATTCCCCTCTGCATGCTGTGAATACCACTGGTTAATAAAGAAACTGTCTAGGCCTGTGATAGGGCAAAAGAGTAGAGCTAGGCAGGGAAAACTTAACTGAATGCTGGGAAAAAGAAGGCAGAGTCAGTGAGAAGCCATGTAGCCCCACCAGAGACTGTAAAGATGTAAAGATGCTGAAAATTTACTCAGTAAGCCACAGCCTCGTGGTGATACACAGATTAATGGAGATGGGTTAATTTAATTTATGAATTAGCCAGAAATATGCTTAAGCTATTGGCCAAACAGTATTGCAAATAATATGGTTTCTGTGTGATTACTTTGGGGCTGAGCAGCCAGAATCAAACAAGCAGCCCCCTACTACACAAAGTAATCAAATTTACAAGAGTGGTCTGCCTCTCAGTAGAGGAAAAATCTTTTCCAATACAATAGCATTGTGTTGACTGATTGTCCCTTTCTTCATGCCCAGGTACAGAAACCCATTTAAAGTGGGTCCTAATAGAACAAGATAATAAAAGCATGAAAACTTACAAAACAAAACAGAAAATGGTTTCATTGCCTTTAGACTAGGACAGACAAACACACACACACACACACACACACACAAGCAATAACCCCACAATTAAAGTTTGATGTACAGAACTTCAGTCAAATTAAGAATTTTTATTTGTCAGAAGAGTAGGAGGGCAAGAGACAGATAAAGAGAACTTTCAAAACATAGACCCCGAGTCACTGGCTCTACAGCATATAATGGATCTCACAAGTCAATAAGAACAGTGTAAATAGCTCAATTTTTTAATTATCAAGAAACCAAACAGACACTAAGCATCAGAAGACATGCATGTGGTCAGCTTACACACAAAGGTATTCTGCCCTATCAGCCCAAGACATGCAAATGGTCAGTTGACATACAAAGGTGTTCAGCACTTCTAGCCCAGGGAATGCAAATCAAGGCAAAGGAGCTATTCCTACACAGCTAACAGAAATACTAAAGCTGAGTAGATAACAGTAAGTGCTAACAGAAGGCTGGAAATCATTTGTAGGGGTGCTAACGCTTGGGTTTTTCTGAATTACACTGTCATCTATAAAGTTCACACTTAAGAACCACACACCAAGTTACAAAAAGAATCACAAAAACCTTCACAATGTTTAATTATAATAAGTTAATGATGTTGTGTTGGACTTCATTCATAACCATCTGTGGCCTTGTGTGACCCACAGGCCATGGGTTGGACACGCCTAAACTTTCATGTTTTGCTGGTTGAGTAAAATAATAACAATAACAACATACAGAAATGCTGGAAAACTCTTCAACAACATGCTCCAGAATCCAGCAATTCTACTTGTTAGGTATGTGCCCAACAGAAAAAGTAGGACCACAAAAAGATGAGCAGGAATGCCCATGGATACTATATGCATATGAATGTATACTACATATATAAAACCTGCCAATAACCTGCATGGTAAACAAAGAGTAGAATTTAATCACACAGAGAAAACTGCACAGTTGTGAAAAATATAGATGAAGAAATCACATGATATGATGTTGGGCAAGATGTACATGGTGTATGTTTCTATTACACAAAACTTATAAACAGATTGTCTGTCACCTGACAGTCTAGCTGGGACAAAACCGTCCCTTGAAAGATGTAAGCTAGCCAAATTTCCACACAAGGAAAAGACAGTCTGAACAAGCCAGTAAAACCTGGTATCAGTTAGGAACAACTTTCTGGAAAAAGAGGTATCAGGCTCTGAGGGGTTCTCTGTTGAATTCTACCAAACATAGAAAGAAAACGTTGTACCAGTCCTCAACACACTCTTGATGTGAAATGTCCTTCTGTATATATGTTGCTTTTATTGGTTAACTAATAAAGCTGATTTAGCCTATAGCAGGACAGAATAAAGCCAGGCAGCAAATCTGAACAGAGATATAGAGAGTAGGAAGAGTCAAAGAGATGCCATGTAGCTGCTGAAGGAGGCAGATGCTATGTAGCTGCCCAAGAAGCAAGAGGCAACAAACCAAGAACCTCGTGGTAAAATACAACATAATAGAAACAGGTTAATTTAAGATGTAAGAGCTATCTAGGAATATGCCTGAGTCATCGGCCAAGCAGTGTTGTAATTAATATAGTTCTATATGATTATTCAGGTCTGGGTAGCCAGGAAAAAAAGAGCAGTCTCCACTTACAAAATGGCACTGACCTGGGGCAGGAATCCACATAAGATCTAAAAAAAGCTTAAGGAAAAAAAAGAGGGCTTCTAGACCCTCAAAAATAGGAGACAATTAGAGCTTCTTGGTAACCACATTTTTTTCAGATAAGCTCATTTGCTGGCAGCAAGCAGAGGCACAGTTTCTTTAAGAAAAGGATTCCTGGTTGTGCTGGCAGCACAAATGTCTCTGGCTCTTTCAGGAGATCCTGCTACAGAGCATTTAAATGGGGTTTGTGAGCAGAGTGCTACAAGTTGCTTAATGGTGACATAGACCTGCTGTGTTCCTGGAACTGGGGCAATGAGCATGGTTCACAGAGGTAGTTACCATACCTCCACCATATTGGATGGGATGGAGCCAACAGGCAGGACCATGGAGTTGGTCTTAGCCATGCCCACTAAGCATTTTTTTAAAGGTGCTCCTAGTCAGAAAATGATTACAGATACACAATAAAGACAGATTCCGACAAAAATAAACCTCTGAATGGGTCACAGTGTGTCCAAGTAATATACATAGGCTTGGGGGAAAGAGGAAAAAGAGTATAAACAAGAGTACAGACAGTCATAGATTAAAGGAGTAAAGATAATAAAATAAATAAAAAAGTTTAAAAATAAGCCACATAAAGATGGAAAATACACAGAAAGTTGGGATTATGCATATTACTGTGTTTTCTTTAATTTTTTTGATTTCAGAGAGACATTTGAACCTAGGGGCTGCTAAGATAAACCAATATATACATATATATATGTGTGTGTGTACATATATATATACATATATATATAAGGTATTTTGACTTCAAAATTTGAGTCTAAGGATATGTTACTTTGGAAAAGAGGATCTGCTTTTGTTTCCAGAGAGGATGGGAACCTGTGGATTCTTTCCAGGTTAACATGGTTTGATGGAACAAGACCTCCCCCCCCCTCCCCAAAAGGTCTCCATGAACCATAAAAATACTTTGTTCAACAAACAGCAAGAAGCAGTTTGGAGAAAACAATGCCCAAACTCCCAAAATGTTTGTTTATAAATGTTTGTTTTTATTTAAAGGGAAATACAATACAGAAATGAATACTTTACATTGGTATGGATCTTGGTCTATTGATACAAATTTAAGGTTGATCTGCTATACTGTGTATATGTACTTCTCTTGTTTAAGGTATTGTGTTTGTGCAGCTCATTTAAAATGCAATATATAATTAAAATTACAGATTAATAGTCATTTATAATAATCAAACTAGTAATCATGTTAATTATGTTTTCTAGATATACAGAGATATATTTCATTTAGATAGATAATCTTCAACACTTCAAAGACCTACATTTAAAAGGTTTCAAGAACTTAGACTTTTCCCAACAGTGAGACATGTCTGTTTCTGGCAGTACCCATTACTTCAGGGAGATTGATGGGCATTGAAGAAACTCATTATGAAATTTGTCTTCAATGTGACAAGGCTAGCCATTTCAGAAAAAAAAAAGTCCTTTCCTGAACTGCTTGATGGCATGCTGTTTGAAGTGGACATGTAGGATCCACAGAAAAGTAACTACTAAACTTTCCAAAAGACGAGATGGTCCTTCCAGGTTCCTGCTTCATGAAAGAGTCTGCCAGACATTCTGCGGGACACAGAAGAAAGCAACTGTCATTAAAAAGCAGAACAGATCTTCAAATTTCCTTCTTCGTGGAAAAGGTCTGTTGAATACTATGGTCCTGTAGGCTGAAGATGGATGTCCCAACGTTACAGAAGGACTTTGGGTGACTGTCCAAGAAGCAAGATGTCTCTGTCAATTCTATAACTTTGGAAGTTGCTTACAATGCACTTCCTGTTTACTTATTATATCTTTCTGGGGTCTTGGAAGAGTTGAAGACAAATAGTTATGGTTTTCCTTAGTTATGATAAAAGATAAATTAGATATGAAACTTTAGACTCATAAATAAATATTGCGACTATAATTCTTGCTTGATAACTGTTTTGTATATGTAATTTTACTATGCTTAAGTTAAAAAAAACCTTCCTTTTACTTGGACAGAAAAGGGGAGGTGGTGTGCGATTCCCCTCTGTATGCTATGAATATGTTTTATTACCATTGGTTAATAAAGAAGCTGCTTTGGTCTATAGCAGGGCGGACTATAGCCAGACTGGAAGAGATATCGAGAGGGACAGCAAGCAGAGTCAAAGAGATGCCATGTAGCTGCTGAAGGAGAAGGACACACCAAAACCTTACCGTAGGCCACAGTCTTGTGTTGATACACAGATTGATAGAAATGGGTTAGTTTAAGGTGTAAGAGTTAGTTAATAAGAAACCTGAGCTAATAGGCCAAACAGTGTTGTAATTAATATAGTTTCTGTGTGATTATTCTTGTCTGGGCAGCCGTGAACGAAAGAGAAGTCTCTACTTACACACTCTTCCAGGAAAAACACAAGCATGAGAACATCTCTGGTTCATCCTGGGGCAGCCTTGATGTGATGGTTAATCTTGATTGTCCACATAGCAGTGTTTAAAATCATCATGGAAGCGCATCTCTGGTCATGTCTGCAATGGATTGTCTGGATTGTGTTAGTTGAGATAGGAGGATCCACCATAACTGTGGACAATCCCACTCAGTGGTACTGGAGCGTGGATTGAATTAAAAAGAGAAAGCAGATTTGAACATCAGCGTTTATCGTTCTCTGCTTCCTGACTTCCAATGCAATGTGATCAGATGCCCCTGCTAATGTGGCTTCCCCACTGTGACAGACTGCACACTCCAACTGAGAGCCTGAATACCCCTTCCTTTCTTTAGCTGCTTTGCCAGGTTTTAGGTCCAGCAGTGATACCGGTAAATAGTGTATGCAGTGACTTTCATCTGGCAGCTTAACTAGACCAAAGGAAAAGAGTTCTCAGCAAATTTCCCAAATACTCTGTAGCATTAGGGGAAGCTTGAGCAACTGGCCTAAACCAAGCTGTTCTCACCTCAGTACCCGAACCCATTCACCCAGCCCAGACCGGGCAGGGTCCTTGCAGGACCGCGTGAACAACTTCATATGCAACAAAAGCAACTCTACCTAGATGGAGGGGCTGTGAGCCCATGGGAAGACTAGGACACACGGTACTCCACCCTCAGCTTAGCTGTAGACTTCGCACCCTTCCTGTCCAAACATGTACTGGGTGTGGTTGACAGCAACATACATTCTAACATGTACACGGAAAAGAAAATGACTTTTTCAAAAGCTGAAAAGAACCATAAGCTCAAGTGATTTGAAAATTGAGCAGAATAAGAGGAAGCATTCTCTCCACTGTTAAGAGTCACTCATAGCTGAGGTCAACAAGACGGTGTGGCATGGCCTGCGGGGAACAAGTGTACTCCTGGATGAATGAGCCTTCATGATATGAGCATGGCCCTGTCAAAGAACCCAACACCTCAGACCTATAGGAATGCAAGGCCTTCCCCGGGTCAGGTTCAAGGGAACGACAAGGCCTTTGCCCGATCTGGTTCTGATGTTCACAGTGTGTGCAGAAATTATCAACCACAGCTTCCTCTCCCAGGATGGCTGCAGCCTGAGACTGGTCCCCCTACTAAGTTAGCGAACCCCCTCCTCCTCCAGCTGTATACAATAAAGAGCTGAGTTTCCGGGCTTTGATGTTTCCATCAGAGCTCACGGCCCACCTGACCCCAGCTTTTCTCTGTGTGTGTCTGTCATTTCTTCATTCCCTGTCACCCCAGTCATGTCAACCCCAAAGCAGTGCAGATCTCGATGGTAGGCCAAGAGACAGATACACAAAAGAGAACCCAGAATTTTATTTTATTTTTTTTTGATTTTTCGAGACAGGGTTTCGCTGTGGTTTTGGAGCCTGTCCTGGACCTAGCTCTTATAGACCAGGCTGGTCTCGAACTCACAGAGATCTGCCTACCTCTGCCTCCCAAGTACTGGGATTAAAGGCGTGCGCCACCACTGCCCGGCGAGAACCCAGAATTTGAGCCTCACAAAACTTCAAAAGCAATTTGAGGGCCTGGAGAGGTGTCTCAGTTGCTGAAGTGTTTGCTTCAAAAACATGAGGCCCCAAGTCTGACCCCTAGGACCACATAAAAGGCAGATGTGACTATAAACACCCATAATTCATGGCTCAGGAGGCAGAGACAGGAGGATTCCTGAAGCTGGCTGGGCAACTAGTCTTGACAAACTGGTGAGTTCTAGGTTCAGTGAGAGACCCTGCCTCAAAAAAGTCAAACAGAGTACTATTAATGGGGGACACTCGACATCAGCCTCTGGCCAGTACACACACACACACACACACACACACACACACACGGAGGGGGGGAGACAGAGACAGAGAGAGGCAGGGAGAGAGAGGCAGAGAGGCAGAGAGAGAGCCTGCACTTTGAGGCAGAAAGCATAGTATTTGTAATAATTAATGTGGAAGAGACTGGTCACCCACAGGCACAACAGTGACCATGTTAAGTACAAAATAGAAACTATAAGAATTTTAGAAGAAAACGGCTAAGAGAAATCTTCAGGACTTAGGTCAGAATCTTTGAATGCTTCAATTTAGATGAAGACAAGTTAGAGAGAATAGAAAATATTGCGCTCTCTCTCTCTCTCTCTCTCTCTCTCTCACACACACACACACACACACACACACACACACACGGAGGCCAGAGGTTGAAATCTGTCTTCCTCATTCGCTCTCCACTTTATTTTCTGAAACCGGGTCTCTCACTGAAATTGGAGTTCACCAACTCAGCTAGACTTGCTGGCCAGCGAGCCCCAGGCACCCTCTTGTCTCTGCTTCCCTGGGGCTAGGATTACAAACATGGATCATTCGCCCTGACTATTTTGCATGGGACTTGGAACTCAGGCCCTCACTCACCCTTGCACAGCAAGCATGCCATCAGCTCAACCATCTTCCCAGCCCAACAAATCACAAATTGACAAAGGACAAGTATTTATAATACAGAAAGAATTCTCAAAACTCAAATTAAAAAGCAATGCAATTAAAAAACGAGCAAGAAGCATGAGCAGACATTTCTCCAGAGGGGTTAGGCAGATGGTAAATAGACCCGTGAAAAGATGGCCAGTGTCACCAGTCAAAAGGGAAGCACAAATTAAAGCCACAGTGAGCTACCGCACCAAGCCTAACAAGGCAAATAAAAGGAAAAATAAAAACCGAACCGAAGGCTGTCAAGGGTGAGAGAAATTGCACAACTCACATCCTGCCGGCGAGACGGCGAAGGCTATAAGCACTCTGAAAAGCAGGCAGGCAGATTTTTGTAAAACAAAACCCACAACAATATTCCCCATCAATTGGACTCTTGAGCGTTTATCCCAGAGACATGAGAACACGTTCACTCAAAACTTAAACAAAAATGTTCCCGGCAGCTTCAGGTGTCCTGTCTCCAAACAGGAACCAGGTGCCCTTCCGTGGATGAGCAACTAACAATTCCACCACGGAAAATGCAGCGTTGAGAGGAGCCATAGACAGGCAAGCTGTTTGGACAAATCCCACAGGATCAGGACTGAGTGGAAAGGAGGATTCTGAAGGTCGTGTCTGCAAGATGCCTTTTATAGACCATCCCAGAAGAACAAGCCAGAGACACCTGGCAGAGGAGTGAAGATCAGGGCTGAACAGAGCTGGCACTGAGGAGTGATAGAAGTGGTGGTGGCCAGAAAGTGTCCCCCACCAGATGTCACGTGAAGACAGATGCCCTGCAGCCGAATGTAACAGATGTCAGTCAGCATCATGGTTCTAGAACTAGTCCCCCCGGTAGAGTGCCCAGATCTCTGACCACTCCCTCCGGCTACACACAGATCTAAAATTGATGAACATCATATACCCCGGTGGCCTCTGGCACCACAGTCTCCACACCCAGTCTGTGTGGTTTCTGCAGCTGGGGAGGGCAGGGGCCTCGTGTGGTTACTGATTTTTAATATACGCATCACTGAAAGCTAGGAGGGCGTCTGTGAAAGCACCAGGGCCCTGTGTGTTCTGTCGGTTTCACTGCTACTATAAATCTGGTTGGCTGTGACAGACACGGGGCTATTCTGGCAGAGAGAGAAAATAAGCGCCTGGCCTGGTCTTTTCTTGCCGATGGAGTTAAATGCTCTCTGGAGCTGCCTGAGGCAGGAAGAAGGGCGGAACTTCCGGGAGGCTTCAATGTGACTTGGCTTTATTCCTTTCCCTTTCCCGCAGCTGGCCTGAGATGCTCTGTCTCCTCTCAGGGTGGGGAGACACCCTGCATGCTAAAGGGTGAAGAGGTTTGAGAAGGTTGGGAATGCAGGGACATGGCTTGCTACAGCATGTGGGAACCTTAAGAGCACAGGCACAGGTAACTTCTCATCTGCAACAAGGGCAGCCGCATGATGGCAGGAGACAGGCGGCAATGGCCAAGGTTAGGTCTTGCTTTGCCTGTGCAGCTGGAGGAAGGGCTTTTTCAAACGTGAGCTGTAGGGTCAGTGGGAGTTGATTAGGAAAAGTCAGAACCCTGTTTCACAGCTGGTGAGACAGAAAATATCACTGCGGCTCAGTCTGCAAAGAGCTGAGTCCCTCCAAGAACAACACAGAATTCCCATGCTGTTCAGCACACCAATCCAAGGATGCACCTAGGGGAAATGACAACATCTGTCCACACTACAATCCCAGTGTACACAAGGCCACCTTCATAATAACCCAAGGATGCTGGGGAGACGGCTCAACCATGTCTTCCCCCTGTTGCAGAGGACTGGATTTGGTTCCCAGTATGCACATTAGATGACTCCCAACCATCTGTCACTGGATCCCAGGTGTGCAAACGTCTTCTCTTGTCTCTGTGGGTACCGCATGCACATAGTACACATTCAGGTAAGCAGGCAAACACACACACACACACACACAAATACAATTTAAAACCATCACAATAACCACAGGATCACAGCCAGTGTCTTTGCACAGGTAGACAGGTAAGCAAAGGCAGCCTCCACAGACAGGAGGATAAAGTGTGTGCTGCACCTCAAAGCCTGTGTTGAGCGAAAGATCCAGACCTCCAAGTCATTCACTTGATGCGTGCAAAATGCGCAGAAATAGCAAAGCCACAGACGAGAGCACATAAGTGGCTGCTTAGGGCCTTGGATGGCAATCACTAAGAGGCAGGGTATCTCTGTCTAGGTATGTGTCTGTCTGTCTGTCTGTCTGTCTGTCTGTCTGTCTGTTTCTAACAGCATCAGGTTTTGTAGCCCTGGATGTCCTGGAACTTTCTGTGTAGCCCAGGCTTTGGCAATCTTCCTGCCTCAGCTTCACAAGTATGGCACTCCCACACCTGCCTCAGGGGCTCCTCTTTGTACGGCCAGCCTTGCGGCGTGAGCCCTGGTCAGGGAGACCAGAGTAACACTCGGCTGGGGCCAGGGACAAAGCTGATTGGCTCAGGAACAGCCGGGAAAGAGGAAGCAAGAGAGTGAGTGTGTGTGTGTGTGTGTGTGTGTGTGTACCCTCTCAGGTTGTCCACCTCACAGCTCTGATGTTCAGACAGTGTCCAAAAGCACCAGTCTCTGTCTGGGAACCTACTATTTCAGGCCACACAGAGGACAGTGTCAGGCTCAGAGGTTGTTCAGTGTCTGTCCCAGTATGACAGAGCCTGACACCTGAGGCGAAGAGGATAGACCTGAGCAGGTGTTCTGGAGAGTGTGTCTTCCTCAACCTCCTCCTGCAAGCCCCTGGAAGCCTGTAACCCTTTGAGACACAGATGGTTCCCAAGGCAATGCTTCGCACCTAACTGCCGTGAAAAACCCTCAAGAGCTGTGCCCAGAGCACAGGACCACTGGGGTTGGCAGGGCAGAGGTCCAGCCCAGTGGGGACCTCCCCAGGCCCAACTGGCACCATTCCTGCTCTCCATGCACCCCTGGGCTCTGTCTCTCTGCTCCCACTGGCTCCTAGAGCCTCTGCCAGCCTTCCCACCACCTGCTCACCAGCCGGCCTGCTGCAGGGGCTTCCGGCGGGCTCTGGCTGAATAATTTATTGTACACTTATAGCAAACGGGAGGAAATATAAACAGCGAGCAAGGGGCCGGGTGGTGTGTGCATGTGTGTGTGTGTGTGTGTGTGTTTGTGTGTGTTTAAACATATGAACTGTTCTTCTGATCTAATAATTTAAGACAAAGTTCTTACTACCATAACAAAGGTAGCACGTCCCGGCTGATAACAAGGCTCTTGGTGCCGTGTCTGAGCTTAATTCATTATTGTTTTGAAGCAGTTTTTCGTGTTTTCAATACAAAGTTAAAAACAAAAACAAAAACAAGATTCACTTCTGAAAACAGTGCCAAGCAGGGTTTGGACACAGAAGGGAGTAGTTTTCCATTGTGCGCTCTGTTCTGAAATGCTCTCCAAGGGCAGTGGAGCCTTCTGCCAGAGTCTCTGGAATCAACACCCTTAGCCTATATGGATTCTTTTGGTGGCTGCCTCAACTCCCGGCCCAGACTTCCCACCAAGACCCTGACTTATTTGCTACAAGAACCTGATGGAGGAAGGTCATTGGTTAATTAATAAAGAAACTACTTGGCCTCATAGGTTAGAACATAGGTGGGTGGAGTAAACAGAACAGAATGCTGGGAGGAAGAGGAAGTAAGCTGAGATGCAGGGCAGCTCCTCTCAGAGCCAGACGTGATGCTGCTGCTCTTGAGAGCAGACGCTATGCAGCCAACCGCCAGGTCAGACATGCTGAATCTTTCCTGGTAAGCACACCTAGTGGTGCTACGCAGATTATTAGAAATGGGATAAATTAATACATGAGAATTAGCCTAGAAGAGGCTAGATATAATGGGCCAGGCAGTGTTTAAAAGAATACAGTTTGTGTGTTGTTATTTTGGGGCTTAAGCTAGCCAGGCGGTCGGGAGCTGGGTGGCAGGAACGCAGCCCGCAGCTCCTACAACAAGAACCCCTGACCCTACTACCTTGCACATGGCTACAGGCTCCTAGGGCTGGGATTGGGACCTGTCTCTGTACTGTTCTTGACCTTGGACAAGTCCCTTCCTCTTGGGTGTGGAGGGGTCGCTTAATTCCACCCCCCCTCCCAGCAAGTGGGAACAGAAGCCTAACCTGCCTATTTATCCTATGCCATTTGGGACATGGTTAAAATCTGTTCTTAGATAGGGACATGCATTTTCTAAGGCCTCCATGTGCTCCCAGGGAACAGGCTTTCCATTCCCCTGATCAAGTCTCCAGTCCTGGGTCTGCACAGGGGCTGCAATAGGCAAGGAAGGCCCCAGGTCAGTCTGTCTCCCCTACCTGGACCACCAGCTGTGTTCATCTGCCTCCAGTACTGTGAGTCCCCTCTTCAGCATCACCTGCTCCTCCTCAATCTGACTGCTCATCTCGGTCTTTGGGGTGATCAGTATCAGCCCCACCCCCACAACAAGTGAAAGACCAGGATTCACATGGGGTGCTTCCTGCTACACACACTGGTCTCAGCCAGGGCCACAAGCCCAAGGGTCCTCCTCCTCCTGTCACTCCATTAGCTGTCCTTGGCCTGGTAAGAGCTAGGCCAAGATTGCCATACTCTCTAGGGTAGAGCATGTCCTGCTGAAGTCACAAGGAACCTGGCAGCCCAGTCCCTTCTGTGCCTCAGATATTCAGAGCAGGTGCACCTCAGCCTGGTCCCCAGTGCTGGCTTTCCCGATGAGTTGTGGTCTTGTGGTGGCTTTCTACCAGCACTCTAGGATGGGTTATTGCCTACAAAAGCTCACAGACAAGCCACATAGCCCAATACCTCAAACACCAGGACATAGGGGATCTTTCTTGCTGTCCCATAATGCTTCACTCCCTGGTTCCCTTCCCAGAGCTTTACCCCCTGCTTCTTCTGCTCTTGAATCTAGGCCTGGGTTTCACTCATTATGAAAAAAGCTCCTGATGGCTGCTTAACCATCTCCCTACCAGAAGGAAGTGAGAGAGAAGCCTGCTTTATGTACACAGAACTGAGAAAGGGGAGAGACATTCTGTAGGTACTTATTGCATGTTCCTGACAAGTGTTTGCACTGCAGGGCACACGACAGGCCCAGCAGTCATTGTGGTATACCTCCTTGGGGAGCCATGAGATGTGACTGTTCGGGGCTTGACCCTGTCTCCTGGGGGAGGGAGCTGCTAGTTTCCTCTTGTTCTGAGAGAAAACACTAATTATTCATAACAAGAGGTTGAATAAAGCAAAACGTATCCCCAAACTCAAAAGTAAGACACCAAGTCACCAAGATGCTGCTCAAAGGGAAACCAGGAGCTGCTTTCTGGGGCTCCATGGATGTAGGCCTGGCCAGTGGCACTCACCAGGACTTACCAAGGCCAAGAGCAAACCTCACAGCTCCTCAGTGCATGCTTATAAAGGAGATCATTCTGGAAGCAGAGGTGACTCGGGAGACACCCAGAGAAGTGCACAAAGGTCCCCACCCAGGATCCTCTGGAGATGCCCTAGTGAGGACATCCACGTGTTCACCCAGGGTCCTCTGGAGATGCCCTAGGGAGGACATCCGCGTGGGTCTTCACCCAGGGTTGGCCAGAAGCTCAACTCCAGCTTAAGATAACGTCAACCACAAATTATGAAAAGGCCACCTGTTTTAGAGGTCTCTGAAGAATTTCTTTAATAATAAAAATAATAAAAAAAAATCACCACTGCCCAGTGACCTTGAAAACTGGGGAAGGAGACACACAATTCAGCACAGAACAGCCCATGAATATCTGCCAGGGAAATTATAATGAAGACAGAGATGAGAATGAGATGACCCACAGCCCTCCATGGACACCTAGTGGTCCTGACTCCAGAGTGCCGTGCCTGAGCTTAATGGTCTCAGCAGCTGTTGAATGTGAGGCCCAAACTCTCCTTCTACATAAAGATCCTGGCTCCTGGAGCTCAAGAGTGCAGCCATCAGTAGATGGCTAAGAGCCTAAGGCAAATGCAGTCCTTCTCCTCCAGTCCTGCCACCATCCTGGACTGCTCTAAAGGTAGCACCTGCAGCCCCTGCCATACCCAGCACTGCTCCTATCCTTTTGACCCCTTGCATTGGCTAAAACAATTCCATAACAATTGTGGGAAGGGGGTGGAATGACGTATTTCTTTTTCACAGATGAGAAAATTAGGACTAAAGAGAACAAGCAATTCACCTGACCACTTTAAAAATATGGATGAATAAATGAGTGGATAAATAGGTATCTATAAACATAGATGGGAGGAGGGAAGGAAAGAAGGAAGGAAGGAGAGTGGCTAAGTGCACAAATGATGGATAGACAGACAATAGATGGGTGGATGGATGGATGGATGGATGGATGGATGGATGGATGGATGGATGGATTGAAGAGTAGACAGACAGATGAATAAACAGATGGACAGATGGGTAGACAAGTGGACCAGTAGATGACCTAGGATAACCTGCAGTCATGTGACCTTCTCTCTCTGCCACACACCCAGTCCAAGCCTCTTCCACACCAAGTTGGCAACATCACTGATGGAAGACAAGGAATGTATAGCTCTAGACCGGACAGTGGTGGTGCACACTTTTAATCCTAACACTTGGGAGGCAGAGGCAGGCAGATCTAAGTGTGAGGTCAGCCTGATCTACATAGTAAGATCCTGTCTCAAAAATAAAATTAAAAAAATATAAAGGAAAGAAAGCAAATAAAAAGAAATGTACAGTTACTAAGACGGCAAGGGGTGTTGGGTGGAGCAGGACCACAAAAGTGTGAGTTTCTTTCCTGAGCCGTGTGCCTCCCTCCCCGTCTCAGATAACCTAGCCATGAACAGATGCTCCAATAAATAGCAGAATAAAGACATGCTCCCACGACCCTAGGCTAGGCTTTTCTTCCGGGAGCTCCCAGGTGCTAGCTGTGCAGGTCTTTGTGAACTCTGCCCTCTGATGAGCTATAAAAGACCTGGAGGGTCTCTATTCCTCCAGCCCTGCAGTGGACACAGACCCTGGCACCCATATGTTCACACCCCTCGCCACCATGAGCAAATGAGTGAACCTTTGAGAAATTCACTGTCGTGTCTGCAAGAGCCACAAGAGCAGGAACAGGTGCTTTCTATGCCAGCGCCACCGGCATGTGATATAGCTCTTGGCCTCCAGTATATGTTGAGATCCGGGATTTGATTTAAACCCAACTGGCCAGCCTCCTAAAGGAAGCAAGGAAATACTGCTTATATACAAGAAAAACAAAAAACTTAGAGAAAAACAAGCCAACTGGAGCCTGTGGGCAAGCGGCTGAGGGAACATCTGGAGGGGAGGGTTTCATAATTCATGTCTGAAACAGCCAGATGCACCGTTCCCCCTGTTCTCAAGTTTAATTAAAAATGGTGGGACATTGGCATTAGTAGAGAAGCGTCTCTGGCTTCCTGAGTCTAAGGAATTTGGGGGTGTGCTCGATTTGGGCAGTCCCAGAAATGGAACACAGTGAGGGTGGGCTCACATCTGGAAGGGCCACAGCCTAGGGAGGAAAAGCCATCTGGCACAGTGGCTTCATCTTTACATTCCCAACAAGCCACACCCAGGCAAGGTTGAGAAGGCATTAACAGTGGGCACCTGCGCTCCCGACAGCCTCCCCACTCCGAAGTCAGCCTACAGTGTCGGGTATCTGTGGGGAACCAACAGAGAGAGCCTCCAGGGGCTCCTGTTCCCAAGGACAGTACAAAGTAACCTCACGCAACGGCACAATAGCCATGGGCCTCCTGAAGAGTCCAGGACTGTGCACAGAGAAACCAGGACACTTCAGGGTTAGGTCTTAGATGAGGCAGGGTTTGTATCCAGGACACTTCCTCAAAAACAGCTCCATCCAGACCCACTAACGCCCTCCAGGGGAAGGCAAAGCAAAAGCTGGCAACCAGGCCGTGGGGTAGAGGTGCAGTCACACCTTGCCTCTCCCAGGTTCACAGCAAGAGCACGAGATTCCGGGGGGGGTGGGCATGGGGGGGCTCCCCAGCAGGTACTCAGTTCTAAAGGACACCTTTGACTTCATGTCTCAACAGATGGCGCCCTCTGGAGGAACACAGTGGTCAGCCTCGGAAGCTTGGGGGAACCACCTCCTTCCAACCCCGGCTATCAACTTGGCTTGAGGAGTTCTGTCTCCACCACCCCACAGCCAAGCCACTCCAGGAACCAAGCTCGCCAAATTTTGGCATGATTAGCAGGGTCAAACGCACCCATCAGTACAGCAATCCACTGACTCAGAGGTAAGCGTGGGAAGAGTCCACGCTACCCAGCCCTCCATGGCAGAGGGTTGTGAGAAGCAGGGCCATCTTGCAACACAGGGGCATCACGCTATTAGTGAGTGTGTCATCCAACTCGGACATGCAGGTGCTGTACTCAGCAGCGCAGGGCTGTGGAAGTGTGTAAGGCGATTCTTGTAAAAGAGAATCAAGAGAGTGGGAAAACCCACCACCCCTGCTCTGAAGTCATGGGACAGTCAGGGACAGCTCTTCCTTCCTCGGTCTTCATGCATGCGTTTTCCAGAATTTCCACAGTGGGCATAGGTATGAAGGCTCTTCTTCAAGATCACCAAAGGAACACTTTACTTCCGAAGAGCTGCCCAGAAGCACTGGGCAGCCGAGAACTTTATCCTTGCCAGAGCCAGGCAGGTACAGAACCTTTCTGCTCCGTGTCTACTCCCAGCCTCGTCAAAGCGGAGCGAGCCCCCTCCACTTCGCCCTGAGGGACAGAACACCATACTTCTCAAGGCCTTGGGCCAGTGAGAAGCAGAAGGGGGTCCACCCCACCTCACTGTCAGCCGAAGTAGTTCTGGGGGACTATAGGAGCCAGAAGCAACCCCCAGGCACCCTTAGGAAAACCTAGGTGCACTGGGGTGAAGTCAGAATCCAGGACTGGCTTGCCTGAAGCACTGGAGACTCGGAGCAGCAAACAGTTTATTTTAGGACTCTTCCAGGCCAAGCATCAGCCTAGAGAGGCAGGCAGGTGACCTGATGGAAGGCAGAGAAGAGCTTATGATCCTAATGCACGACCCTCCCTCCTCTTCATCTTCATCTGCTGCTCGTTTGCACGTCAGGAGGGCAGACTCTCAAGGTCACCTAGGCCTTCTCTTTCCCTCTGCAGCTCACAGCTGTCTCTCAACCAGAACCTTGTGTGGTTTCATCTCTACATTTTATATCCCGTTGATTTTAAAGCTCATTGGGCATGTGACCTTGCAGGCAAGCTTGACTGTTAGTGGTTTTCTACTCTAACGTTAGAGTTTAGGGGTGGGAGGGGCGTTGCTTGGCAGAACCTGGGTGGCTGGGAACAGCAAGACTAGCAGGCAGCTGCAGGGGTCTAATGGCTGGGCCTAGGCTGGCCTAAGGAGCCTTCGAAATTGATCATCAGGTTTTATTTCTTAAACCGCCACACAAGGACTTCCACTCTGAAGTAGAAGGGGGAAAGGTGGCTGCTGCTCCTGTCACCCAGGCCCTCCTCACACTTCCACAGCTCCTTTCTCGGCCAGAGGGTCCAGGAAGAGGGTACAAATGGGTGTGGGCAGGGCTCCACAAGGGACCAAACTATTGCTCCCTTGTCCGGTCCCATTGCTCACCTCACAAGGGTTCATAGATGCCCTCTTGGTCCCTAGACTCCGTAAGTGTCCATTGCTCCCTTGGAGTCCCAGACTCCTCCCTGTCTACTCCTCCAGGCAACCAGTTTCCAGAGCCTTCCACAGCAAAGGAACCTTCCTATGCCAAATTAGGTTTCATAACTGCTTCTCTGTCAACAGCTTCCTACACAGAAAGGCTTCTATCATTTAACATGGAGAGACGACACTCTCCCGCTGAGAGCTCCAAGTCTTCTGGGAACACTCTCCTGCTCTGACAGTTTGTAGAGTGGGTGATATTGCTCGCTGGGAGGTTGACCCTCCACCCTTTGCGTAGTTTGGCGGGTGGTACATGGGTTCTCTGGCTGCCCCCCTGGGGCTGCTACACTGTTCCTTCTTATAAAATAAGAAGAGATTCTAGGATCTTGGCAAACAGCATCCCAGCTGGGACTACCAGCTTGGCACTTGTTCCAAATCCCTTTCCCCTATCTGGGGGTAGTCAGGCCATATGGAGGCCCAATCCCAGGGTACTCCGAGGTGCCAGCCTGCTGTGTGTGTGTGTGTGTGTCCCATGTGGGCACCAAGTGACTTTCACTGTCATGTAGGGCTTCTCACAGACTACTCTGAGTACAGATGGATAGAGAAACAAGGTCCCAGGTTGTTTGCAAGCCTTTTCCAGATGGACACCGGCAAAGATGCTGCCCCGATCCCGGGTCAGGGGCCCCTAGTTACAGGCTCATGCTCAAATCCCTTGTTGGTTACATTGTTTGACTCCAATAGGACTTTGGGGAACCTCCATTTCAGGAATCTGCTGAGCCACCACGCTCCCTGGGAAACTATCCTGTGAGATTTCTAGAAAAATCCTGCTTCAATCTACTCTCTCTAGTTAGTTAGATGGGTTAATGGCTTCACTGGTTAGCCAAAATAAATTGCATCCAAAATAATTGCATAAAGTGCTTATGAATTCTTAAAACGATACATCTGCATATATCTGGCATTTATTTAATTTTAATTTTTTTTTTGTCTGTGTGCCTTCCTTTTGGGGAACAGTGCAGCTGCAGGCTGGGCTGTGCCTGGAGCCTTCAGCAGAGGCTGTCTAAATATTTTATTCACCAGTTGCAAACAGGAAATGCAATTAAAGGCCCTGATTCTTAGCGCCAGGGAAAAGGGGATCTCACTGGGGGGCTCAGATCCCTTTAGTCTTTGAAATTTACACTGTTTGGATTTCAGAGCCACAGGGGACAGTCTTGTAGGTTTTTATTTAATTTTTTTAAAACTGGAAAGAAAGTGAAGGCTTCCACAGATCTGGCAGGGTCTGGATGCACTGAGGCTTCAGTGGATACTAAAATCCAGCCTCTCGAGTATCACAGCCTTCTTAGGTGGCTTTGAGTCACTGGGAAAGACAAAGAAGACTGGGGAGAAAACAGGAGGCCACCGTGGGTGTGATGGGGGAAGAAGAAGGTGTATTCTGAGTGTCGGGAAGGACTGGAGTCTGGAGCCGCACTCCATAGTGGAGGTCTGAGGATAGAGTGTGTGTTGGGGGACAGGGGGTACTGCTTCTCCCTCTGCAGCACCCAGCCAATTTGTCCTCTGAGTTCTTGTGCAGGGCAGTGTACACAGAGTGTTCCCAGGCTGCCCTGGGGAAGACCATGGAGACCTCAGCACAGACTGGGAGCCACTCAAGACCAGAGTCTGGTCTATGCGGAAAGCTCTGGGGAGTGTGGCACTCACTCTGCACTCTGGGAGGATGTGAAAGCACAGGTGAGTGTGTGAGGACTCAAGCGGGACCCTGCGGATCAGTACCATCCAGAACCAGAGCTCCCAGTCTGACACATTCAGGAAGATGGCTAGCCTCTCCTCTTGTGCCTACAAAGGCTGACCAAGCCTGGTGGGCCAGCTGCAGCCACCTCTCTCCACTCTTCTAGAAAATTTGATAACCAAACTCCACAGTCCATATGGCCTTCAGTGGACACTACATGGGCAGTAGTCTGCAGCAACTAATGTCACCAGACCCATCCACCACTCTCTTCTTCCCAGCCACAGACAGTGTGCAGAGGGTTGGAGACACTGGCTCCGGGTTACCCTAGTCCTCCCAAAAGCCAAAGTGCTGCAGAAGGGGGCAGCCTGGGTGCCTGCTGATGGTAGCTCTGGTCCTAATGACCTAGAGAGCAGGAGGAGCTCCCAAAGCCCCACGATGCTTTCTTCCATACAGGTCAGGAAAGGGTGCTTGTCCTGAGACGCAGTGGTCCTGGCTGATGTCCGAATCCCCTCTCTCCCTGGCACACAAGGACCTGCGATGTAACTTCCCCTGACACCAAACGACCAACTAGCCCTGGCCCTGTGCCTCAGCTGCTGACTTGGCCTCTATGAAGTTAACCATTTCCAGGTCATCCACATGGAGCAAACATTTTGGCCAACCTTCTCTCCCTTCCCAGCAGGTCGGCAAAGACCCAGGCCAACCTAGGCAACAAGGTAGGACAAACATACAATGAGAAGCCAGGTCCACATACACCTCCGGGGCCTCCCTTCCACAACAGGGGGCTTGAAATCATAAAGGAGCCCAGAGACAGATGTCACAGCCCACTGCTTTCTCGGGAGTCACCTGTGTGTTCTTATTAGTATGCCTGGGGCACTCACTACAAGGCAGACTCCAGACACCAACTGCGTCCTAGTACCAGAGGTCATGTCTGCCCCAGGGCGGGGCACTTTGCCAAGGGCCAAGTTGCCAGCTTCCCTCATTGGGATGATTTAGGCTCCAACCATGGGCTCCCCACTCAAGGGCATCCTCAAAGGAACCTGGTGGCCAACCTGGCAGTGGGTTTTAGGTTTTGTTGCTCCTCTGTCATGAAGGCCCAAGAAGCATCCCCGGTACTCAGTCTTCCTTCAGCCTTTGGATGATATTGGGGCTGACACAGCCCTGGTGACAAGGACCCGAGGCAATACCTTCTGGGACAAAACCAAATCCCATCAGGGACCATTGCATTACTGGTGGGCCCTACACCTAGCTAGCTATGTCTTGCACAGGGACTGTATGGCAAGCATGAGATACCCAAAGCCCCCAGTGATACTGTCGAAGGTTTGAAGAGAAGAAGTGTCAGTGTTCTGCTGTGGACACAGAATTCAGCACCTGTGACAAGCTGGGCACCATGCACTCTTATCAAGGTTCCGCATCCATGTCGTCCAATAGGGATGGCAGAGGCATGTGACCACTGCACAGTGTCACCTCATGTCCCCTTATAGTCTGCATTGAATCTCTGCTCACAAGCCTTAGCTCCACAGAGGGGACATTTCTCGTCACAAGACGCTTCTCCTGCAGCTAATGAACGGCCCATATTCTGCATGCCAAACCCAGAGGGGAGATGATTGCACATGCCCCAGGCTGCTCTGACCCCATCCCTCTGCTGACACAAGGGCCTTTGACGCTGACTCCTTGAGTCCCTAGGACCAGCAGAACACAGATAGGAGGCAGCACCATCTAGTGGGCAGTGGATGCTACAGCATGGACTGGGCAGAACTAGCCAATCCTCCAGGGTACTAAGGAAGACCCTGGACTGGGGACCCCCAGGTCAGCAACAGAGTCCAAGATTGGAGGGCTGTTCTACGGGGCCACTGGGAGGTTTTCTGCGAGGGATAAATTGAGACATTTCTCTAATGTGTTAAGATCTTTCCCAACCCTTCATCTTCTCCCTGGATCCAACATTTAGCAAAAGATGCTCTGTGTCTACTTCCTCAGCTGTAGCCTGACACCGCTCCTGGTCACTTGGCAGTTGAAGGAAAAGTTCCCAGTTGCTCAGTACAGATGAAAGCCTGTGGTCCAGGTGTAGAGGGTGCTATACCACCCACTGGGCAGGACAAGAACCTCCACAGAGGACTAGCCTAACTCAGCAGCTCCTGGCCCGGGTGACTGCAGTGCTATGGGGCCCCGAACACCGTTCTTCTCCCCGCCATGCTGGACTCTCAAGGTCATGCAGCCCAGCCATCAACGAGAAACTCCAGGACATGGGCACAGACACAAACAGCTTTGTCAGTTCCTCAGTGTATGGGCAGGAAGGTGTGAGCAGCAGGTGGTCTGTGCTATCAACTGACAGAAGCTGCAGGTTGCTATGGAGTAGCAAGGCAGCAGTATCAACCAGCAAGAGACAGACGGGGTCTGTCAAGAGCCTACCTGGCCCCCAGGCTCCCTCATGTCTGAAACACCAGCAGGGCCAAGGAAGGTAGCACCCTCTAGCCAAAGAAAATCAAAAGCTGCTCCTTTTTGTTTTGAATCTCATCTCCACTCAGGGCTCCAGGGTGACATATTACACATCACCCACTTAGTCGGGGAATTGGGGTTCAGAAGCTGCACTCTGCATTGTACAGCTGCACCTGCCTGGGTCTGAGAAAGAGGAAGGGCTGGCCTGGGATCAAGGCCTCTTAAACAGTGTTCATATGTGTGCATGCCAGGGGTATTTCTATGTGCATGATGGTATGCATGTGTGTGGTGGGTGGGTGTGCATAGTGGATATGCATGTATGTACATGGGTGAGCTTATGTGTGGTAGACGTGATATGTGCTTGGAAACATGCATGTGATGTGGTGGATGTGCATATGTGGTATGGTCAGTGTGTGTGTGTGTGTGTGTGTGTGTGTGTGTGTACATGATGGGTGTACCTGTGTGCTTAGTGAGTCTGAGTACACAGATGGTGAGTGTGAATGTGGGAGGGATGCCTGGTGGGGGTCCCTGTGAGTGTGCATGTCTGTGGATGTGCATTGTGGGATGGGCGTGACCATGTGACTGACGGGTATGCATGTGTATGTGTGAGTGTCCTTGGTGGCTGTCTGTGTGCCTTGTGGGTATGCCTATGTGCTTGGTGGTACGCATGTGTGTATAAGGTAGGTATGAACATACTTGGTCGGTGTTGGTATTGGCATGGGTGTGTTGGTATTATTTGGGTGTGTTTGGTAGGTGTAACATGTGTATGATAGGTGAACATACATGTAAGGTGGCTATGCCTGCATAGATGAGCATGTATGCACATTTGGTGCACATTGTGTCAAAGTACAGACATGTATGTGTATGCATATATGTGAATGCATGAACAGCTCCAGATAGGGATGACTGTTTGCACCTATGAGAACTGAAATATACCTCACCAATTGCTCTACCCACAGTCCCATCCCACTCTCAAGTAGGTGGGAGCCCCAGATCACTGTCAAACCTGCAAACTCAGCTTCTAGTTCCCAAGTGACTTGAACACTGCAGAGCTAAGCCCTGTGTGAGGGAACCTGCCCTGATTTGGACACCAAAGGCATCTGTGGGACAGTGGCCATACAGACATCCAGGTGAGAGAGGCAGATATTTTCCCCTCCAGATACCAACACCTACCTTGGACCTCCTGTTTCGATCAATACTCCTGTTCAACAGAACCCTTCCCGCCAGAGTTTGAACACTCTCCTATTTCTGCACCCATTCTTCGCCCTCCTCTCTCGACAGGGTGATAATCAACCCCTGCCCCCTAAAATCCCCCATTCACAGTCTGTGCATTTGTTTTTTTTTTAATTTTTATTTTTATTCTTTTTTAATTAAAATTTCCACCTGCTCCCCGTTTCCCATTTCCCTCCCCTCCTCCCAAATATTGCCCCCTCCCCCCCACTCCCCTCCCCCTATCCCCACTCCTTTTCTCCTCCCCCCACACCATTCCCCCTCCCTCTCGATACTGAAGAGCAGTCCAAATTCCCTGCCCTGCGGGAAGAGGAAGGTCTTCTATCTACGTCCAGGAAGGTGAGTGTCTAAACAGGCTAAGCTCCCACAAAGCCAGTTCATGTATTAGCCTTCATTGTCCGCCATGCTCAGAGAGTCCAGTTTCAACCCATGCTTATTCAGTCCCAGACCAGCTGGCCTTGGTGGGCTCCCAATAAATCAGTTCCACTGTCACAGTGGGTGGGTGCACCCCTCGTGGTCCTGATTTCTTTGCTCATGTTCTCCCTCCTTCTGCTCCTCATTTGGACCTTAAGAGTTCAGACCGTTGCTCCAAGTTGAGTCTCTGTCTCTACCTCGATCCATCGCCAGATGAAGGTTCTAAGGTGATATGTAAGATATTCATCAGTATAGGATAGGGTCATTTCAGGTTCCCTCTCCTCAGTTGCCCAAGGTACCAGCTGGGGACATCTCCCTGGACACCTGCGAACCCCTCTAGAGTCAAGTCTCTTGCCAACCCTAAGATGGCTCCCTTAGTTAGGATATATGCTTCGCTGCTCCCATATCCACCCTTCCTATATCCCAACCATCCCAATCCCCCAAGCTCCTCCCATCCTCCCCTTCTCACGTTTCTCATCCCATTTCCCCTTTGCCCCATGCCACCTCACCCGCAAGTTCCCAGTTTTTGCCCTGCAATCTTGTCTACTTCTCCTATCCAGGCGGATGACTATACGATTTTCTTTGGGTTCACTTTCTTATTTAGCTTCTCTAGGATCACAAATTATATGCTCAATGTCCTTTATTTATGGCTAGAAACCGATTATGAGTGAGTACATCCCATGTTCCTCTTTTTGGGTCTGGGATACCTCACTCAGGATAGTGTTTTCTATTTCCATCCATTTGCACGCAAAATTCGAGAAGTCATTGTTTTTTACCGCTGAGTAGTACTCTAATATGTATATATTCCACACTTTCTTCATCCATTCCTCCATTGAAGGGCATCTAGGTTGTTTCCAGGTTCTGGCTATTACAAACAATGCTGCTATGAACATAGTTGAACAGATACTTTTGTCATATGATAGGGCATCTCTTGGGTATATTCCCAAGAGTGGTATTACTGGATCTTGGGGTAGGTTGATCCCAAATTTCCTGAGAAATCGCCACACTGATTTCCAAAGTGGTTGCACAAGTTTGCATTCCCACCAACAATGGATGAGTGTGCCCCTTTCTCCACAACCTCTCCAGCAGAGGCTATCATTGGTGTTTTTGATTTTAGCCATTCTGACAGGTGTAAGATGGTATCTCAAAGTTGTTTTAATTTGCATTTCCCTTATCGCTAAGGAGGTTGAGCATGACCTTAAGTGTCTTTTGGCCATTTGAATTTCTTCTGTTGAGAATTCTCTGTTCAATTCAGTGCCCCATTTTTTTATTGGGTTAATTAGCATTTTAAAGTCTAGTTTCTTGAGTTCTTTATATATTTTGGAGATCAGATCTTTGTCTGTTGCAGGGTTGGTGAAGATCTTCTCCCAGTCAGTGGGTTGCCTTTTTGTCTTAGTGACAGTGTCCTTTGCTTTACAGAAGCTACTCAGTTTCAGGAGGTCTCATTTATTCAATGTTGTCCTTAATGTCTGTGCTGCTGGGGATAAACGTAGGAAGTGATCTCCTGTACCCATATGTTGTAGAGTACTTCCCACTTTTTCTTCTATCAGGTTCAGTGTGTTCAGACTAATATTGAGGTCTTTAATCCATCAGTCTGTGCATTTGTGAGCGTGTGCCCCTCGTTGAGTGGTCTCAGAAGACGGCCCTGGGCATGCCGAGAGTGGAGCCAATCCCTTACAAATAGCCACTTGAGTTTTGGGACCACTGCCCTGAGTTTGGGAGTTCCCTGCTGTCAGTGTGCTCCATGGGCTTGGCTGCCTGTAACGACCCTGCAAGCTCATTGGCTTCTTATGTGTTTTTGGTCTCTCACATTCATGTTCCATCTGAGGATTTAAACTGGCATTCTAGAACATTCTCTGTACCGATTGTGTAAATAAATCAGTAGAATGACTGAAAAAAAAAGTAGGGCTGGAAGCACCAGTGGCACCCACTGTCTCCGTTTCTCACCTCCCACAGGCTCTGCAGCCTACTCCAATCTGGCTCCCAGACCCAAAGCGTTTCCACCCGCAGCTCTCCGGGACCACCACAGCCTGGATGCATCTCACTCCACGCCTCTGCAGCCCAAAATAGCCGCTGGCCACTCCCTTCCAGAAGTAGTGCTTGCCTGAGCTTGGACGGCTGCGCTTGCTGATCCTATCACCCTCTGGCCACACCTCCTCATCTGGCCACCTCGCCTGGCTCCGGCCCCAACCAGTGCTATCTGCACAGAGTGACAGGCCTCCCAGTCCTGGGTTCCAATTCTTATCCCAGTCCTGGACCCACTCTGGCTCCTCTGGGTGCCCCACCTGAGGCGCTCCACTCTGGCTGACTCCTCCTTCTCCTCCACTCCCTCCTCTCCATGTATGCTGTCACCATACAGACCCACTGGAAGTCCCTAGCATGTACCTACCCTCCTGAGGACACAGCCACCTGGCTTTCTACCCACTCCAGGCTCCTGGAACTGTGCTTCCCCATGTTTCCAGCTCATCAAGCCCACCTCACGGTGTCTTCACTATGGGGCCCACATCCTTGAGATGTTAGCCACAGTCCCTTCCCTCTAGAGACACTCCCTGCAATTGACACTCAGTATATCTGCCAAATAGCTTAAGGAAAGGGCTGGATGGCTATGGGGACCATAGATGCCAAAATCTTTCCCAGGGCTTGTTCAGTTTAAGACTAATCCCAGCACTCGGGAGGCAGAGACAGTGGATCTCCAAGTTCGAGGCTAGCCTACCAAGTGAGTTCCAGGACAGGTTCCAAAGCTACAGAGAAACTCTGTCTAAAAATAAATAAAAAGTTGGGGGCAGCAAGGTGAACCCCCTTAAATTTCTATGTCTCTCCAGGAATAGCCAGGGCCTGCTAAGCTCTACCATGTGACCACCTCCACAGATGCTGGCCACATCTACCACACTGACCCCAGATCATTCCCCCTCCTTCTAAGGTCCCAGGGGCAAACCAAATTTGAAGTCCGCCAAAGTTTCTCATGAGGAACTAATAAGTTCATTGGGCTTATTTACAAAGCATGGGTGTCAATTACTGACAGGCGCTTGGGACATGGACAGACACACACACACACACATAAGCAGATACATTGAACAGTCTTCACCTAGCATGGATGATGGCTTCCCATTAGGCCCATTCCCCCAGTCTTCCCCAGCCTATATACTCTACCCCATCTCCAGACTCCGAGGCCACAAGGCCACATATAGAATTTCATGCAACTGGTTGGAAAGAGTAGCTGGATACTCGGATAAGGGTCCCATGTCCCTCCTTACCCCCTCCTCCTATAAGGGAATGTCTACAGTCAACAAGGCCACCTGGGACCTTTGCAAACAAGCGCGGTTGAACTCATGAAGATGGCAGCTGTCTGGCTCATCAGGACAGTCCTATACAACAGCTCCCCAACATGGGCTCTCCACCTTGGGAGCCCCATTGACAGGCTTTGCAAAGTCCCTATCTGCTCAGCATTTCAGCCAGCCACCAAACCGTTGCTGCAAGTTTGGAGTAACCCAGCCCCATGTTAAAGTGACACCTCAGCCAAATCAGGAATCTTGGCTGAGGACACAGCTAGAAGCTGGGCTATTTGGGGGGTTCTAGGAGCCATACTGGGGTGCTCTGAGTTGATGGTGTTGCTCTCTGGTGAGGATGCTGGGGAAAGCCTCCTATTTCCACCCCATCAGCTCAGGGCATGTGAACAGATGTTCCTCCAGCTGTGAAGACCAGCTGCCCAGAGTCATGGTGTGTGTGTGTGTGTGTGTGTGTGTGTGCGTGTATGTGTGTGTGTGTGTTTACATATCGGGCAGATCTGCCCAAAGATGCTCTGAGACTGTAGAAGTCCAGGTGAACCTGACATTCTTGTGAGCAACAATAGTCCAGGTCAGGGATGCCTAAGGCTGAAGCCAAGACAAGACTTAGCCCATGGCTAGCATCAGGGCTCAGCCCGGCACTGGGGTACTAAGCAAGAGTTCCTAGCTGGCCAAGAGGCAAATCCCATCTTGAAAGAGCCAGTCATGTGCCCACGTGCCCCTCTGCCATATGGGAGCAGAAGATATTTCCGACAGCTGCTAGCCACAATCCCCATAAAGCCATAAAGAAGAAACTGACTTTGAAATGGCCCTTTCTCCGCCTGTGTCTCCGGACATAAATTTAAATAAAATGGCAATTTAAATGCCTGCAACATCAAGGAGATGGCGTGGGGCTGTCTCTGCAGGCTTTGTGGGGAGACATAACTCGGCCCTAAACCCATCATCCTGCAACACATGGGTGAGAATTGGCACAGGGGCAGAAAGCTGGGGGGCGGGGAGGGGACGGGACACCAGTTCTTTGCAGGAGAACAGGATACTTGGGAGACTAAAGCCCTAAGAGGGTCTGGGAGGCCCTGGGGTACACAAAGCAAGGGCAGCTTCATCATTGGCTCTGTCTCTGGGAAAACAGGAATACATAGAGTTCATTTTACACTCTCAGGAGTATTATACCCTGAGCAGATGACACACATCCACAACTCCATAAGCTCTGGTGAATGCCCCAAGTGTCCTTCCTGCCAAGGAGCCCGTGGGCAGCCAGAACCCATGAGTTACCTGGTGTTTATTGGAACCAAGCAGCAGAGCAGTGCTCAGAGGAGCTTAGGGTTCAGCATGGGCAGGTGTTGGGTCCATCAAGGGCAGACAGGGTAGAGAATGCATCTCTAGCAAATCCCCCAGAGCCACTGATGCTGCTGCTTCTGGGTCCCTCGGGGAGATATACAGGGCCATTGTCTTACACTGGGTAGGAGCAGAGGCAGGAAGACAGATCTCAGAAGTCGCTAAGGTCAAGCAAGAGCCACCACAGCTGTCCTGCCTATTCTCAGGCAGGTTGCCCCCAGGGCCTCATCCGGATTGCCACTTGCCTTACCTGGATTTTATACCCATAAATCCTGGAATTACATACTGGTAGAGGGAGACACCCCTACTAACAGGTGCCTGGGCTATGGGCTCCTGCCGGTGGCCCCCCACAGGACCCTCACTCCTTCAAGGCAGCTGGAGGGTGGAAAGCTCACAGATGGGAAGAAGAGACAAAGCCATTTCCTGGGCTGAGGATGCAGAAACTCCTTCAACCTTGTCCTTTGTCTCACTCTGTGCTCTCCGATTCCTCCCTTTGCTCCTGAGGCTGGGCTGAGCCAGACCCAGACCCAGACCTTGGTGCATTCAGCCCTAGCTAGGAACTGTTTTCAAGGCCACCACTGAAGAATTCTTGTAACCCTAAGGGACAATCTTTGTCTGTGTCTTCACTATTCAGGGACAAGCTTGGACTGCAACCTGCCACACCTGAATACTTCCATCCTCCTGGCCAGCCAGGCCTTATTCCTGTCCCATGACAAAGCCACCAAGGAGGAAGGCTCAGGTGCCTTCTTCAGGCAAGCCTGTCTCCTAGAGAAGCATGTCCCTGTAGGATAGCTCTGGCAGTTGACAGCCAAGCCTCTAGCTGTATCCTCTCTGACACTGAAGTCTGTATCAGGGAGTGAGAAAGGTTGGAAATGCAGCTGGCTTGTCTAAGGCACGGGAGCCAACCTAGAGGGTTCCCACAATGAAAGCAAGGGGCTGTAATAAATACCACATAAATGTCCATGAGCCTGTACTGTATAAATAAATGAACAAATCATTAAATGGGAAAGAAGGGACGTCTTTGAGAAGAATCCTAATTAATGAGTGTAGAAGGATTGAGGGAAATAAAATGTCGCCATTAGAATGCCACAGAAGTCACTGCTGCCAGCGACAGCCACCGAGGAGGCACGAGGAGGCAGGAATTAATGAGCGCAAACTGGAGGAGGAACGGTATATTTGCATCGCCACAAAGTATCTCCTGCAAGATATTTATTAATTCCAAAGGAAAAAATAGTAACTTTGTAGAAAAGAGGCTCTGTAGGCACCAGCTGTGGTCAATCACCAAGGTTAACTTCTCTAAGACTGCCCTCATTATGAACGTCCCCCGGACTCTCTGAAACCCTCCACAAAACCTTTACACTCGGTCTAATTATGAAAAATGCCTGGGACTGGAAAATAGCTCAAACGGTAAAGTGCTTGCCAAGTTTGAGCCCCAGAATCTGTGAAGAAAGCTGAGGGTCAGGGGCTGGAGAGATGACTCAGTGGTTACGAGCACTGATTGCTCTTCCAGAGGGCCCAGGTTTGCGTCCCAGCACCCACAAGGTGACTTGCAATCACCTGTAACTCCAGCTCAGAAGATCTGACACCCTCTTCTTGTCTTCATAGGCACCAGGTAGTGTGCTGACATACACGCGGGTAAAACACCAATACACATAAAATAAAGCTTAGGAAGGTAAAAACTAGGTTTAGTGGCCCGTGCTTATAATCCTAGCACTGGGGAGGCACAGACAGGCTGATCCCTTTGGCTCAATGGCCAGACTAGCCTTGCTTAATCTATAAGCCCCAGGTCTTGGTGAGAGACCTTGCCTCAAAAAAACCAGGTGTAAGATATGGGAGAGATGGCTCAGTAGTTAAGAGCACTTGCTGTTCTTGCAAAAGGCCAGTGCTCAATTCCAAGCACCATATGGCAGCTAGCCATCATCTGTAATTTCAGTTAACACCTCTTTCTAGCCTCCAGGGGCACTGCATGTATGCACATGTATGCAGTGTGGCACACAGACATGCACACAGGCAAACATTCTTACATATAAAATGAACAAAAACAAGGTGGAAGGCACCCGAGGAGTGACATCCGAGGCTGACCTGTGGCTTCCACATCTGTACACATACACACCAAGAAAAAGATAAAATACTTTGTGTGCCCCAAATAAGAGACATTATACAAAATAAGGGACCAGCACTGTCCCAAAGGAAGAGCTGTCACAGGTAGGAACCAGGAAGGGATGGCCACCAAACACAGCGTGGCCTCTGGGTAGGAACATGAGAGACCACAAGTGGATGCTAAAAACCCAGCAAAGGGTTCCATTGAGTTAGTTAACACTGTGAACAGCTCACTTTGCATATCTGTGCTGTGATTGGCTGCATAGGAGACATTGGGTGGAGGATATGCAGAAAATTTCTGTCCTATTTTGAAATGTTCCTGTCTTTTTTGAAACGACGCCAAATTACAAGCTACCCTCCTTGGCCACATTTGCAGGCCAGTTTCTGCCAGACCCAACAGTGCTCAGCTTTGCCACCCCCACTCAGACATCCTACGTGGCCCTGATGACCTTCCTTCCATGAGTGGAACCAAAAGGAGCTCTGTCACCATGGGCAAACAAACGCTTTGTGTACCTATAACCTGCCAAGAAGTTCCCACAGGGAGCTCCTGCCCACTATGCCCAGTGGGACCCCAACAACAGTTGGACACCCACAGCCAATATCATCTTTAAACAAGAGCAGGTGAGGATCCAGCCTCCTCAACCCCATTAACTGGGGGTGCCGTGAAGGTTGAAGGACTTAATGGCGGTTCCAATCAAAGGGAGACCCCCAGGGAATGAGAGGGATGGCAAACAAGAGAACCAGCTCAGAGCATCTGGGGTGGCCAGCAAGCCCCCAGGAACATGCACCTGTCTTTGGCAACACCTAGCTGGAGAGGCAAACTGGCTGCTGCTCTCTCAGGGTAGCAGAGAGCCTCCAGGATCACCTGCCCACAGCAGGATAGGAATCTGAAGCTGAGGACAGCTGCTGGGAGTGGCCATTCAGAACTCACCCTCAGGTGACAAACAACCAGCAGGTTGCCAGTCACCCACTGAGGTCACCTCTCCCGATGTCTACAACCTCTTCCTTTACCATACCGACTACCAGTTCCCAGCTCTGTACACCACATGATATAAAAACCATAACTGTGGTAAGGCCAGTGGGCCCTGCCAGCTTGTGCTGTAGCACTAGGCCAACTCATAGCCATTGACGAATCTCTCAGTGGCTGTCTGTCACTCCTGGCCCAGATAGAAGGCTATCGAATACAGAAACGGCCACCTATACATTAATATATATATATATACATATACATATACATATACATATACATATACATACATATGTGTGTATACCAAAAAAACTAAAAATAACTCATCCAATAACCCACCATCCATCACCTGACTTTCTGCCCACCTCCACATCAAAATTCCATTTGAAAACTTATTTTGAAACTTGCAATAGCATCTCTGCCACTTCCAAGTAAAGTCAGCAAAGAAGTGATGTCAAGAGGAAACATGTCTCAGACATCGTCCCATGACCCTCAGGAGACTGTGCTCTCAACCGAAAGGCTCTCTCAGACAACCAGACCTGGAAGCCTCCTCCCTATCGCCTGCTCCTGAGTCCTGCAAGGATTCAACCCCTTTTACGAACGCAATCATAGGCCTGAGTCATTTCTACCCAATCAAGGCAGCAGCAGGCGGTATCTGTGTGTGCCCGCTGCCTTCACGCTGTGAAGTAGATTAATAAACCATTAGGATAAGCAGGCTGGTTATTAGCCTGAGAAGGAGGCTCTTAGCTAATTGAAGCCATCCAGCAAAATGTCAGTGCTGTCTTTGGATATGAAATATTAATGGCACCCGAGCCTGGGCTGGAAGGCAAAGGTTGCTTCCGACCTCTTCTTGTGTGACCAAATGTCAGATGAAGCCCTTCTCCAGAGACAAGGCTGGGGACAAGCCACAGGCTCAGAGCACCTCATCCAGGAGCTAAGATCTTCAGCCACAACTAAAGATGCCCCACCTTAAGGAGGTCCTTAGATCAGCTCCAATCGTAGTGATATGCTGTGTACCATGGGGACAGGAGTGGTGTTTGGTGACATGTGTGACCCTCTTCTTGCTGCATTTCAAGAAAGAAATTCCTGCTTAAAAGGAGTTCAGCCCCTGATCTTCTAGGGTCTCAACTTGTGTGATGTCTGAAGCCTGCTGGGGGGCTTCAAATCTACCTTTGTGTTGGCATTGGTATCCATCTGGGCTACTCATTCCAAGGCCTCCAGGGTCTTTAAATTTGGCTGAATGTGAACTTTGTGTTCTACTCCTTGGAACAAAGTCCTCCAGACCCCAAAAATATTTCTGGGCCAGGCCCTGCCTCTTCTCACTGGACCAGTGTTGGATGCCCTCTCTAACTCAGCGGTGTCTTTGGACAGCTGCAATCTTCCTTCATGGACTGGTCTCTCTAGTCTTGCAGCTTCTCTGTAGTGAGCATGGAGTCCGTGGAGACCAGGGCCTGTCTTCCTGGAGGTGATGGTGACCCAGGGGAGGGTGGACTCAGCTGAGGCCTGCATCCTAGGCTGGACATGCTGCTTCCTTCCTCAGGCCTTGCTCTTTCTGGGAACAAGGTAAGAGGGAAATGTGGAAACCAGCTCAGAGCCTGTATTGGAGCTACGATTTGAATCTTAATACTTAGATATCTTCAGCGGAACCCAATGCAGAGTGCTGGGTCTGATCTACTGCAGCGATGGGGGGGGGGCGAAGATGAGTTGTGCAAGGCAAACCAGGATCCCTAGTCAAGAGGAAGGCTGGCTGCAGTGATCTTGGAGATGACAGGCAAATGGTAAAGCTTCAGACACTGGAACCAAGAACTGAGATTACTGTGAGTCTATGGGAGGCAAGGCCAGCCTTCTTGAGCCAGTTGGACACAGGGATCCCCTAAGAAGAGGAGCCAGATTCTGAGTCCTCCTCCCCATGTGATAAATATTAATAGCCTTTTCTCATGTTGTTATAGCAACCACACCTTTGTAAATGTACCAGCCCTTTTCGTGTGTTAGATTTTATGAGATTGACGTCAATGTTTTCTGACAACAGTTTTAAAAGAGGCTTTGTGCTGCTGCTTTTTCTGTTGGGAGAAATTCAAATTCCTCCGGTTTGAAGAGCTTTAAAGACTGCCCTGAGAACCACCTGACCACGGTCGTCTCCCATCCAGCTGTGGTTACCTCCAGCTGTGACACCTTCGGCGTAGGTCCATCCCTCCCCAACACAGACGCCCCTCAGAGACAAGAGCATTGCCCCAACACCACTAAAGACTCACTCAGCCTACCCAAGCGGCCACTCTCAGCTTGTTTGAGCATGAAGGGGCCTATCGGGCCCCTTGTGTGATGGCATGTATTGAATGTCTTCAAACTTCACAGACTAAGGCTCGTGAGACTGCTCAGCGGGTAAAGGTACTTGACGCCAAGCCTGACAGCCTGAGATTAATCTCTGGGACCCACATAGTAAGAGGGAACTGGCTCCTGCAAGTTGTCCTCTGACCTCTGTGTGGACACACACTGCCCCAGCAGCTCCATTCCTAGGGTGTTAGCTCAAAGAAATAACTAAGGGTGTGCATCTAGATTTTTGAACACTCTTGAAACACACACACACGCACACACACACACATACATACATACACACACACACATACATAAACACTTCAGTCCTCTAGCGAAAGAAGTTTGGATTAATCCTATTGCCTGAGTACAATGGAACAGTCTAGACAGTGACATATGACACTGAGGTAGAGGTATGTTTGCTTACGTATCCGAGTGCTCACTACACATTGTTCAGTGAAATTAAGGTCACCCTCAGCAAGTTTGACTGTTATACAGTGACACATGCCTTGTGTCCATAAAGGGGTGGACAATAAATTAACACTGGGGGCCGCTTCCCCACCCAAGGATAGAAATATTTCCCCATTCTCTTTTCTCAGTCCTGAGGGTTCTCTGGTCTTTCTATGTGGCCTGAATTACTTGTTTAGCCAAATTCTTTAACAGTTTTGTCAGATGTAGAGGTGTACACCTGCAATCCCAGTTTTTTAGAGGAAATCAGTGTGTCCCCTCACCCCAGCACAGATCAGAAGCGGTCCCCTGGTGCCAGAGAGGGAAGGAGGTGGTCTTCTCTGAGCCTCCTCCCTTCAGAAGCTGCAACCCCAGCTCCCCAGCCGGAGGCTGAGGACGGAGGCTGAGGACGGGTGTGGAAGTAGCCTTGAATGCTTCATTGCCGAGTCTCTTAGGGACACAGCAGTGGCCAGGAGGTTGCCTGAGGGCTCACTCCCTTGGCTTTCTCATTATTTCCTGCTAATCAGCGTCACACACCCCGAGGGATGCTGGCCCTGAATGCCACCAGCTGCTCGCAGGAGCCTCTCCCCTGTTCTGAGCACGCTTGACTGAGTTTGGAAAGACAGGGCGTAAGCAGAGCTGACAGCCCCATCTGTTTGCTTCTGAGCAGTGAGAAGTGCTTGGAGCCTGGCACAGATCCCTGTGAAGGCTCACGGCCCAAGCAAGGAGAGGCAGCAACGATCCAGCCCAGCCTGTAGCCCCCCCACCTCTCTGTGCTGGCCCAGCCTGAGGTGGTGGTGGTGGTAAGACTGAAAATCAGGCCTGCCACCCAGACACCCCCAGGATAGGCGCAGAGGCTGTGAAGTGGCCACAGAGAAGGTGAGAAGCTGGAACACCCTTAACATGATGTGCAGGCTAGTCCTCCTTTACAGAGGAGGTCCGGGGCTCAGGATGGCAACTGTTCCAGCCCAGCTAAGACATGAACCAGGCAGCGAGATGTCTGAATCCAGACCCTGGGCTCCACAGTGTCTATGAAGGCCCTGAGTTCAGAAAGAGTGAACTACTCCTGTGGCAGAAGACCAGAACTTCCCTTCATGGGCCACAGGCTTCTCAATAGCATGGGAGTCAAGCCTCGGGCACTCTTTCCCACCCGGAAGGCAAGGCAGAGGTTGTCAGAAGTCCATGTTCATCTGTCTCCCCAACCCCACTCCCTCTACCCCCTGCCTTTCGATCATGTAGGCCCAAGTGGCAAGCAAGCCTGTGTGGCAGGTGGGCAGAACCTGGGCAGGCCTGGAAGAGAACAGGGGTCACCTGGAGTCCCTGGAAATGGATTCCTGAAAGGGAGGCTTTTGAGCTAAAATCTCAAAGAATCCAGCCTGGGTTTGATGATGATAGCTACAATCTTAGGAGAACCGCCCAGTGTTCAGACCTGTTGGGAGCTGAGACCCTTGAATGCCAAGGAAACCCAGTACAAGTAGAAGGACTCCAGGCCCTCAGGGAGTGAGCAGCAGCTGAGGCGGTGTAAGGGTGGCAGCTTCAAGCTAAGATATGTTAGGTCCAAAGGAAACTCCAATTCCCCAGACTTCAAAAGGCAGACCTATGGGAACAGCTTGGACTATAGGAAGATTTCTGATAGTTAAATAAAAGCCAGCCTTCCTTAGGAACTTGTGAAACTGCTTTCCAGCTACAGAAAAAAAAAAAAGGAGGAGTCATTTCCCTTACCTCTGGCAGCAGGGAAGAATGGCACCTGCGGCACCTATCAGCATATCAAAGTGTATGCTGGCCTCCAGCTCCTGCAGTGTCGCAAGTACCTGTTACACATTTCAAAGTCCATGTTAGCTAGCATCCTGCCCTCCTCACCTCCCTACCCTAAACTCCATCTCATGGTCTTCCCTACCCCAAACACTTACTCTCCTTAAAGCCCTGCTATTCTTGCTATGTTTTCCCCCCTTCCTCTCTCTCTTCTTCCTTCCCTCCCTCCCTTTCTGCTCTATCCCTGATGTTTTTCTCTTCGCTATCCCCTGCTATTCCCCTCTCTCACAGATCGCCCTGGCCATGTCCAGTCTGCTTTCTCTCTCTCCCCGCTCTGGGCTCTTCCAGATGTCTAGATGTCTCTAGTTGTTCTCTCTCTCTCTCTCTCTCTCTCTCTCTCTCTCTCTCTCTCTCTCTCTCTCTCTCTCTCTCTCCTACAGTAAAAACCTTCCCCTCAAGCAAACCATGGAGCAGCCATGTTGTCAGTTTGTACAAGATGTTCCCCCAAATTGTCTAAAACTGAGACTAGGGGTTCAGGCATCTGCAACCCTGCCCCAGGGAGGTCTGCATCTCTGAGGATACATACAGAAAGAATGACTGTTTGGGCAGCATCTGTCACTGCAGGACAGGGGTTGGTTGGTCAGAAGCCAACAGACTCCCACCTAGGAAGAGCTAAGGGCCAAAGCAAGTTCCCTGGGTCTCAATGCAGGAGACAAACCCCTGTGGCTTCATGGCCTTTCTAGAATGGATGCCACACCCCAGAACCTGTGTGCACCTTAGAGCCCCACTCTCCTCTGGTGCAACTGAAAGGCAGAAACACCTTCACCCCCTCGCTGGCATCCATGATGTTGCAGAACACAGCCTTTCAAACAAAAGCTGCCATCCTCATCAGATTAGCTGGGCCTCCGTGCAAGTGTTCACCATTATCAGGTCTTTAGACTAGCATCCCCTCACAGAAGTAGGGGTGGTGAGGGTCACCGGACCCTCATCTGAGACTCCGGCAGCTCCATCCAGCCATCTGTATGCAGTTCTGCCCTAACTACACATGGTCTAAGGGCTTGGGAAGGGCTAGAATAGTGGTTCTCAGCACGTCAAGACCTCTTTGGGGGATTGAATGACCCTTTAACAGGGGTTACATAGCAGATATCCTGCACATCAGGTATTTACATTGCGATTCATAACAGTAGCAAAATTACAGTTATGAAGGAGCAATGGAATAATTTTGTGGCTGGGGGGGGGGTCACCACACATGAGGAACTATATTAAAAAGTCACAGCATCAGGGAAGCTGAGAACCACTGCACCAGAGTATATAAACTGCAGGGGTTGATTGAAGAGGGAGCCCCCTCCATGTGGCTATGGGGAGACCATTTCCATGCTAAATGAAGACTTCAATGTGGCTGTTGTGGGGTCCGTACACTCCTCCCCTGTGGTCTGGAAGAAGCCCATCAGTTCCCCAGGATGAACTTGAGTGGAATCGTGACTTGGTTTGTCACTGGGACTTTTGGAAGAAGGAATAGATAGACATTGTTTACACCTCCCCCGGGAAGAAATTCTCAGAACACATGGTGATGAACCCCCAGTCCCTTACCAGTAGCTCCCCCTTTCACAGCCCTCCTGCTGGGCCAGCGCACTGCGTCTTTAAAAGAAGTAGTTTCCCCTTTATGATGCATTAGCTCTTGCTCAGGCCGTCCCAGCTGGGCAAAAAGCAAGCTTCTCCCCCAGGCCCATCCGCAGGGAAACCACTGAGCTCCAGAGCCACCTGGGCAGGTGATCTACAAACACATCAGTGACAGGTATCTACCCACCATGCATTTGGTTCCCTCAACAACTTGTAGTCTGCACCGTTAGATGTGTGTCCAAACTTTCTTGTCAATCATGATGGTCTAAGTCTCGATGAAACTACCTGAGGCTGAGATCTGTATTTATTAGTCTGTCTTCTCCTCGGAAGCTGGAAGACCAGAGATCTAGGCAGGGCAAGGCAGGGTGAGGCCGCCTGACCTTGTTTCTGTAACTGGGAAGTGGAATTGGCACAAGCTCGGCCCATTTGCAGCTGAGAAATGTCTACTAAGTGAAAAGTTCCCAGGTACCTCCACATGGGGGGATGGGACGCAGGCAGAGACCAAGAGCCAGAGATGTCCAGTGCAGTAACGCCTTGCCTCGATCGATAGTTATTTCTCTACTCCGAATTACTTACTTTTCCCCCAGAAGCCAGTAGAGAGGTACCTATTGCCCCTCAGCGATGACAGAAGTGCTGTCCGAACACCCAGACTCAGGAGGGTTGGGGTGTTCACTGTTGCCTCCGTAATCTGCAGCAATGGTAGCGAGCAGAGAGAGAGCAAGCCGAGAAGAGAGCTAATGGGCCGTGGAGCTGCTGGGCTCTGTCCGGCGCTGCTGACACAGCAGGTGTGAGACCGCTGGTCCCAAGAAAGCCATCACCCCACTAAAGGAAGTGGCGCAGGCTTGCTGACTTGGTCTTGGTTTAATGGGTCCCAACCATGTGCTGGGCTGTGCTCTGGGGACAGGTCTGTAGAAGAGAGAGATGAACAACTGCCTTCTGAGGACAGGGACAAGAGCCCCACAGAAGCAACCATGGAGAATTCAAATAGCATAAGGCTGGGAGGCCATGCGCCCACAGACCCACAAGGGGTGCTTCTGTAGGACTGTGGAGCATGTCCTCTCCTTGTGGGAGACATACCCAAAGCTGTCCTCTGAGCACAGGTAGGAGATTCTCAAGAGAGGTTTGCTTTGAAGGGAGCTTGTCACACTTGTTGCCAGCTGTTGTGGGTCCGACAGTGTCTCCCACAAAAGTATGTCCCCACACTGCCCCGCCCCCGAAACTGACTGGAATGCTTGCTTATAAAAGTCTGTGTACATGTGACCAAGATAAGAATCTCAAAGCCCTGACCCAAGTGGCATAGGGAGGAGAGAATGGAAGAGAAGAAAGTGGAGAAGAATAGGGAACAGATAACAAAGACAGGAGCAGGGGGACACTGAGGATGAGGAGGAAGCCCCAGACCTGGGCCCAGGAGCTGTAAATGCAGAGGGAAAGTCCTCCCTAAGGCTCTCAGAGGACACACTGCTCAGCCTTTCAGACCTCTGGCATCCAGAACCAGAAGTGAATCACCTCCTGTTTCTTCCGGCTCTCCAGACTGGAGTGTTTATTTTAGGCAAGCCCAAGACTCTGTACTCCCCATGGGGAAGCAAGGAGGCAAGGATGGGCATCTCTCTTCCTGGGGCTTGGTTTGATCTGGGTCCTTCCTGTCCCCAGCTATGTCCTTAGGTCTGTTCTATCACATCTCTGAGCCTGGTTTTACATCTTAAAGTGGGGACAGTACCACAAGCTCCAGGAGGTCAGAGTAATGGCATGAAGTGACACACTGGTGTCCTTTAGCCCCATTCCACAGAGGTCCTACCTATGCCATCCATGCCCGAGAACATCACCTCTACTTATGTCACCAAAGGCTGCTGGAGACCCATACAGGTAGTTCTGAGGCTCTCAGTGATCACCACTGTCACACATATCAACAGTAAGGCAATACTGTCCCAGACTATACCCAACCTCCCAAGTCACATCCCAGGGCCCCCAGGGAGTTTGAAGATGATGAGAAAGCCCAGATAACCTGCCCCATGGAAGCCCATTGGTGGAGGAGAACAAAAATAGAAATATCAGCTGGTCTTCTTAGAGTAGGCAGCAGGCAAGGCAGCAGTAGGTACAGTCTTGCCCAATGAGCCCTATGCCTGCTAGCCCTAGTCTATAGGTCAGCCAGGAAAGTCCGCACATCCTACTCAGGAGGGAGAGAGAGAGAGAGAGAAAGAGAGAGAGAGAGAGAGAGAGGAGAGAGAGAGGCTGGACTTAAGCTGTTAACTTTGTTCTCTGAACTTGAAAAGGTGAGTATTGAAGATATGACTGGCAAAGCAGCAGGGTGCTTTCCTGCCAGTGAGCCTAGGCTTCCCTTCACCACGCCAAGGAGCAGCCCCACAGAGACCAGAAGAACAGCTGAGGAGAGGCAGCCCGCACTGTCCCACATGAGCTCTGCAGCACATCACACCACGGGCAAGTGTTGCATCATGATGCCTGGTGTTCTTCCTACACGCCGGTCCAGCTCCCCGTGCCTCCTTCCGGCCCAGCCTTCCCACCCCCACGCGTGCCTCCTGATCCCACTCTCTCACACCCCAGTCTGCCCTGTATCCCTGGGTAAGAGAGGCTTCTCACTCCCCCCGCAGTCGAGCCAGCCTCTCACTGTCCCTCCTGCTCCACAGCATCCTTTCATGGCCCCCATGACAAGGTCAGAGACGACAGTCACCTAACATCACTTCTGAGGATGCCACGCACACAAATGTACCGATGCCTCAAATAAGCAAGGAAGGTTGACTCTATTGTCTGCTGTCCCTATTTTCTAGGTGAGTAAACTGAGGCACTTGTTCAGTGTGCCCAACAGATTATCTGAGTCTTTATCATGTGGACACTTCTCATAAGCAATGTCAACTGGATTCAGGACGTGGTCTAACTCTGCCTCTCATCCTGAAAGTCTAAGCAGAGACCTCTGTGCTTGTGCTGGATTCCTTGTCTCTTGACAAAAATGGCTGCTTGACTAGTGTTAGAGAATGAATGAGTGAATGGATGCATGGCTGGATGAATGGATGATGGATGACTGATGAATGAGTAGATGGACAGCTGTATAGATAAATAACTAGATCACTAGATGAATAGGTAAATGGTTTGGTACATACATGAATGGATGAATAGATGAGGAAATGAATGGATGGATGGACGGATGGATGGATGAATGATGGGTGAATGGATGGGTAAATGGGTGGGTTACAGATTAATAAATAGATGGGTAGTGAATACATGAATGCATCATATGTGGATAGGTGGATACATGGTAGATAAGTAGATGGGTGGTGGATACATGAATGAATCATATGTGGATAGGTGGATACATGAGTAGATAAGTAGATGGGTGGTGGATACATGAATGAGTCATATGTGGATAGGTGGATACATGAGTAGATAAGTAGATGGGTGGTGGATACATGAATGAGTCATATGTGGATAGGTGGATACATGAGTAGATAAGTAGATGGGTGGTGGATACATGAATGAGTCATATGTGGATAGGTGGATACATGAGTAGATAAGTAGATGGGTGGTGGATACATGAATGAGTCATATGTGGATAGGTGGATACATGAGTAGATAAGTAGATGGGTGGTGGATACATGAATGAGTCATATGTGAATAGGTGGATACATGGTAGATAAGTGGATGAGTGTATAGATGAGTAGATGATAGGTGGATGAGTGGGTAGATGACTAGGTTATGGGTTAATGGATAGATGGATCAGTAAGTATATGAATGGGTAGGTTTTTATGTAGGTGGATTGGTAGATAAATAAATGAACGGAGAGGTGAGTGGCTAGATGGATGGGTAGACTGGTCAATGAGTGGACAGATAAGTGGATGGATAGATGGATGCATGCATGTATCCATCCATGCATGCATCCATCCATCCATGCATCCATCTATCCATCCATCATGAATGGATGCATGCATGGGTGAATGGATGCATGCATGGGTGTATGAACAGTGAGTGCATGAGTGAGTAGTGGTAACAAGTAGATTACTAGAAGATCAAGGCCTACAATGGAAGGGACACACTCACGTCAGAAGAATGGAAAGAGATAGATCTGGAGTTTGAGGCCTGGGCCTTGCCAAGTCCTATCTGAGTGAACTGTTGGCCCCTATTTGTTGATCCCTATGCTGCTAACTGAGGACACTCTATGTTTTGACATCAACTATGGGACCAAAGGCTCAAGTTCTAGTGTTTTCCTCTTCCAGTCACCCACACACCTCAGCTTGCAGAGTGATGGAAGAGCTGATGAAGTCCGGATCCCAGCAGTCATCATCTGGACTCTCAGGGGAGGGGTCTCCCTGTCCAAGAGCCACAGACAGTGAAGTATACTGCAGGCCTTGGAATTAAACAGCCTCTCCGCTCCCAAGGGTAGGTTTCTTCTGCATGCCATAGACACACTGGAAGTCACCCAGGTTCTGAAACACAGGTTCCACTCTTTCTCTCTCTCTTTACAGTCACCAGCTAGTTATCCAAGGATAAGCAGACCTCCAGGAACCAAACCAAGAAGTCACTTTGGGGAGGGGGACATTGAAACAAGGCAGGGTTTCTCTGTGTATCCCTGGCTGTCTTAGAACTCTCTCTGTAGATCAGGCTAGCCTTGGACTCACAGAAATTCACCTGCCTCTGCCTCCTGAGTGCTGGGACTGAAAGCATGCACCATCACCCCCAGCTCTGAGATGCCAACTTTGAAGTCTTTGGAAGGTGAGTCCAAGCGGAAGAAGCAGCAGCATGTCAGCAAGCTTTTTCACCATGGTAACTGCGCTGGGCTGCTGCAAAGTTGGCTCACGAATTGTTGCACCCTTTGGGAAGAATCCCTCCATGCTCCCCACAACTCAGGGCTAGGCTCCCTGTTTGCAAACAGGGCCTGGGACAGTCACCAGGAGACATCAAAGCAGCTTCAAGGGCTACACAGCAAAGGAGATGCCCTTTCTTGGGCAGCCGCTAGGTGGATACATACGGCTGTGTGGCAGGATAGTGGGCAGTGCCCACATCAGAGTCACATGCAAACCAACTCTCCTTTGGCCCCATGGATGGATTCCTTAGGACTAGAGATAGTCCCTGGCTGTAGCTGCACTGCCATCAGCGTGCAATGAGAAGGAGCTCAGAAATGACCTTCTAATCGCCTGGGCTCTCCTGGGCAGACTGTAATCTTCTGCTAATTGGAGCTGCCACCAGGAATAGGAAGTCAGGGCTGCTAGAAAGGGGAGCCCTGAACCCATCCTTGCCTCCTGCTTCCACCACTGGGTCCCTTTGGAAAAGATGAAACTACTCCTCCAAATGCCCTCCACATGGGCAAAACAGCACAGCAGGGGGTCCAGGCAAATGAGGTTCTGTCTGTGCTGTTTACAGCAGAATCAAAGCACTGCTATTCACAGGACACAGTACAGTGTACCCTTCCTAGTGTCGAGGACTGGGCCCTCCTCACAGGACGCAGCCCAGTGTACCCCTGGCCCAGCGTCGAGGACTGAGCCCTCCTCACAGGAGACAGCACAGTGTACTCTGCTGTAGATGGAGTGGTGGGCTGTGTCCCACCACCCGACTGGCTTACACCCCTGGTGGCGGGCTGTTTGTCGTCCCAGCCACCCAGCTAGCTTATGCCCGAAATAATCACACAGAGGTCTGTATTAATTAAATTGCTGCCTGGCCCATTAGCTCTAGCCTCTTATTGGCTAACTCTCACATCTTGATTCAACCCATTTCTAATCATCTGTATGTCACCAAGTGACTGTGGCTTGCCGGGAAAGATTCAGTATGTCTGACCTGGCAGCTTCATGGCAGGCGCCTCTCTGCCTGCCTTCTTCCTCCCAGAATTCTGTTCTGTCTACTCCACCCACCTAAGAGCTGCTCTATCAAAAGGCCAAGGCAGCTTCTTTATTTAACCAATGAAATCAACACAAATGCAGAAGGACCTCCTACACCAGTACTCTTGGCCCAGTGGTGAGGACTGGGCCCTCCACATAGGATGCAGCACAGTGTCTTGGAGCTTTGTCTTAAAATGAGGCAACCCTGACCTGCCTCCTGGGAACCTTGAGGGAGGAGATAAGGCCAAGGAGAGCTGTGTTAAGCAACATGGTCTCCTTCATTCCCATCTCCTCTGGGTTTTACAAGAAAATGAGAGTAGGGATGGAAGGAGGAGGAATTTGGGGGGCTGAGTCATCTGTTGTGGGGTCCAGGGCAGAGGCACATCCACAGAATCTGATCACAAGCTTCAGCAAGGTTGCCCTCCCTGGACTCTGCACTGAAAATGGGTGGAGCCTGGCTCTCAGCCGCTAACCAAACTGACAACCTCACTGCTTCCACCAGTTCGTCACAGCCTATTTTAGACCACAAAATCTAACAGAATAAAATAGACATTAAAGGGTATGTGAATTAAGGTCTGAAAGAGCCTAGGGTGGCCCTAGAGTGAAGACTCTGGGTAACTGTGGGTGTGTAGGCTCCCAGGGCTCTCCTAAGTTCACCTCATTCCCATTCTAACCACTGTAACCTAAGCCTTGGCAGGACATTGGCACTGGTGCCTGCAGGAGCCTTGAGTCTCCACCCCGAATAAAGCTGGTCCTTGATCCTGTGTTGTTGGAATTTTCTTTGGCTACCAACCAACTCCCAAATAAAGACACGGAGCCTTCTTATTAGTTATGAATGCTTAGCCTTAGCTTTGGCTTATCCTGCTAGCTTTTTTAACAGAATTTAACCTGCTTTTATTCATCTTTGCTTTGTCACATGGTTTTTTACTTTTCTTTCATTCTGTATGTTCTACTTTCCTATTTCCTCCATGTCCGGCTGGGCCCTGGCGTCTCCCTTGCATCTCTTTTTCTTTCTTCTCCCTCCCATCACAGCCTAAATTCCTCCTCCTACTTACTCTCCCTGCCTGGAAGTCCTGCCTATACCTCCTCCCTTGATACTGGCCATTCTGTTTTTTATTAGACCAATCAGGTGCCTTAGGCAAACAAGGTAAAACAGCAGCACATCTTTGCATAGTTAAACAACAATTCTGCAACATAAACAAATGCAACACAGCTTTGCATAGTTAAAGACTCCAGAACAGTTCTGTGAGGCTTGGTTCCATCCATCTGCTGCAGCAGCAACAGCAGCAGAAAAACAAGCCATGCTGTTTTGAAATGCAGGCTTTCTGGGCCATGTTGCCAGTGCAACCTCTGGCTCTCTGGCTCTTTCGGGAGACGGAATATTTGGATGGGGTTGTGAGCAGCGTACTGCAGGTTGCTTGATGGCAACTTGGACTTGTGCCTGGAAGTGGGGCAGTGTGAGTGGCTCTCAGAGGCAGCAAGTGGCTCTGCCATGCTGGACTGGACAGGGCAAGCAGGAAATGCCATATTACCCCTAGCAATGATGCAGCTTAAAATTTTAAGAAGTGCTTAGAATTTTAAGAAGCTGTCCTGAACATAAAAGGCTTACAGATACACAATAAAAACAGATTCAGACAGATATAGACCTCTAAATGGGTCACATTGTTGGATAAATGTACGTAGGCTTGGGAGAGAGAAGAAAAAGAGTATAGAAGTAAATTGTTTTTAAAAATATAAAAACAAAGTCTTTAAAGAGACAGTCATATTTTTTAAAAAAGTAAAAACACAATAAGCCACATAAAGATGGAATATACACAGAGAGTCTGGATTATGTATATTATTGTGTTTTCTTTGAATTTTTTGACTGCAGAGAGACATTTGATTCTGGGGACTGCTAAGCTAAGCCAATATATATATATTAAAGGTATATTGAATTCAAAATATCGGTCTAAGGATATGTTGCTTTGGAAAACACAGAGGATGAGAACCTGTGGATTGCTTCTAGACTAATATGGTTTGATGGGCCAAGACTTCCTGAAAGGTTGCCTTGAACACCCCTCAAAAATTACTGTGCCTCTGCAGATATGCACACAGACAGAATATTGTATACATAATAAATAAATATTAAAAAAAATTTAAAAAGGGCTGGAGAGATGGCTCAGAGGTTAAGAGCATTGCCTGCTCTTCCAAAGGTCCTGAGTTCAATTCCCGGCAACCACATGGTGGCTCACAACCATTTGTAAAGAGGTCTGGTGCCCTCTTCTGGCCTGCAGATATGCTCACAGACAGAATATTGTATACATAATAAATAAATATTTTTAAAAAATTACTGTGCCCAATAAATAGCAGGAAGAAGTTTAGAGAGTACTATGCCCAAATTCCCAAATATTGTTTTATAAATGTTTCTTTGTATTTAAAGGGGGATATACTATAGAGATTTCCATTGGTATGGATCTTGGTTTATTGATACAAATTTAAGGTCAATTTTGTTATATGTATATTTCTGATCTTAAGGTATTGTGATTGTGTAGTTCATTTAAAAATGTAATGTATAATTAAGAAATATAGGTTAATAGAAAATCATCTATAATAGACAAGCTTCTAGTCATGTTAGTTAGGTTTTCTAGATATATAGAGATATATTTCTGTTAGATGGATATTCTTCAAATCTTCAGAGACCTCCAGAATATGACATTTTAAATGTTATAAGAATTTAGGACTTTTCATGACAGTGAGACACATCTGCTCCTGGCAACACCAAGCTACATCAAAAGGATGATGGGCATTAAAGAGGCTCCTTATGGAGTTTGGGCAAGAAACGGCTCTTGCCTGGACTGCTTAACTGGACATGCAGGACCCACAGAGAAATGACTGCTGAACTTGCCTAAAGATGAGATGATCCTTCGGGTTCCGCTTCATGAAAGAGTCTGCCAGACATTCTGCAGGACACAGAAAAAGTGACTGGCAAACTGCCAATGTAGGCAGAACTGTCTTTGAAATTTCCTGATTCACGGAAAAGTCTGCTGGATACTATGGGCCTCTAAGCTGAAGATGGGTGCCCCAATGGTACAGAAGAACTTTGGGTAACTGTCCAGGCAGTGAGATGTCTCTGTCAATTCTAGAATCTTGGAAGTTGCTTACAATGCACTCCCTGTTTACTTAGGTAATATTATATCCTTCTGGAGTCTTTGATGGAGTTGAAGAGTAGATAGTAATAATATAGCTTTCCTTAGTTATGATAAAAGATAAAGTAGATATAAATATTATAACTATAATTCTTACTTGATACCTGTTTTGTTATATGAAATTTTACTATGTTAAAGTTAAATTCTTCCTTTTTATTTAAACAGAAAAGGGGAAGGTGATGTGGAATATCCCTCTGTATGCTGTGATTACCATTAATGAATAAAGAAACTGCTTTAGACCTATAGCAGGGCAGAACTTAGCTAGGTGGGGAAAACTAAGTTGAATGCTGGGAGGAAGAAGGACAGAGTGGAAAAGATACCATGTAACCCTGCCGGAGACAGACAGACGCCGGAACTTTAGCCAGTAAACCACAGCCATGTGGCCATACACAGAGTAATAGAAATGGGTTAAATTAATATGTAAGAGTTAGCCAATAAGAAGCTAGAGCTAATGGGCCAAGCAATGATTTAATCAATACAGTTTCTGTGTGGTTATTTTGGTTCTGGACAGCTGGCAAACAAGCAGCCGCCTTACTACACCCCTCACTACAGTTCTTTGGCTGTGTATCCCAGAGACCCTGGATCTTGCTTTTCACCATGGAATTTCCAAGCATCAAACTCAAGTTGTCAGGTTGGTGGCAAGTACTTTTGCCTGTTGGAGCTCTCTCACTGACTGCTGGATGTCCCCAGACCTCATAAGCACAGCTGAAACATGACTGCTAAGCATGTCAAGAAACTCCCCTACCCCAACTGGCTTCTGGGAACACCTGCAGCATCCTGGTCCTGACCACTTGGGCCAGAGCCCAGACAGACTCCCCTGCCGGCTAATGCTATCAGAAGTTCAAGCCCCCACTCAACAGTACCATCCGGAGCAAATCCGGGGGCACTGAATACCACATACCAGCAGCCTGAGTCTATGGCAGATCTGCTCCAACACACCTTCATGGAGCTATCCAATGATTCCGGGGTATCCAGTCTGGGTACAGGGGACAGTAAGTCTGACTTTTCAGAAAATAGAGTAGCCCCTATGGTTCAGAACATGTTATGACACCCACAGTGAGATCCCACTGGTCTATCTCCCAAGAAAACACTTCAGCACATCCCTGCCCCTTCCTGCACCAACACTCAGCCAATTCATCTGTCTATCAATCTTCTGGAAATAGCTCCTCCTCCAGGAAGCCTTCCAATCCTGCAGACAGGCTCACTGCCATCCTCATGCACCTTCCTTTCCCAATGCCCAGAGTCAGCCATTCCCCCAATAAAGAGAGGCTGGACTTGACCCCTTGAGCCTACAAGATCAGCAGGTGGGCCTGCCTACCCCACTGAGCCCCCTACCCTGTGGGTAGTGGGAACAAAAGAAAGGCTATGGAAAGCCATGTCACTTGTGGAGCCCTCAACCCTGCTGAGGGGTAAGAAGCTGACTTCCTTCACCCATCTTCATAGAAGCCAGCAGCCTCTTGAGGGCCAGAGACCAATCCATCATGCAGGGACCCTAATGTAGAACACTCTGGAAAGGGGAGAGTTAGGTTCAGATTCCACACAAAATCCTCAGGGCCCAGGGTGAGTTTGTTTATTTCATGTGGTGCTAGGGACTGAACCCAGGGCTGTGTGTATGCTGAGCACATGTTCTATTGGTGAGACACATGTTCAGGTCCTGGGGTTTAACTGTGTGTGTATGTGTGTGTGTGTGTGTGTGTGTGTGTGTGTGTTTCTGCAAGGAGAAGGTATGTACATGTGAATGCCAGTGCCCCTGGAGGCCAAAAGAGAGAGTTGGATGTTCTGGAGCTTGAGTTACAGTCAGTTGTCAATGCTGGGAATCAAATGTGGGTCCTCTGTAAGAGCAGTACCTGCTCTTAACCTACCTCTCCAGTCCCACAATGAATATCTTTGGAAAATGGTTTTGTTTTGTTTTGTTTTGTTTTAGAGGTGGAGGGGAGGACTGGAGAGATGGCTCAGAGGTTAAGAGCACTGGATGCTCTTCCAGAGAACCTGGGTTCAATTCTTAGCGCTCACGTGGTGGCTCACAACTGTCTGTAACTCCAATTCCAGGGGAACCAACACTTTTCTGGCATCCATGGGCTCCAGGCACACACATGGTACACAGACATTAATGCAGATAAAACACTCATACACATAAAATAAAATAAAATAAAAATGAAGAGGGGTGGGGGGCAAGGGCCAGCAACACAGCTCAGCAGATAAGGGCGTTTGACAAAAAGCTTGATGATTTCTGGGTTCCACATCATGGAAGGAGAGAACCAACTCCTGCAAGTTGTCCTCTGACCTCCGCATGTGTGCTATGACATATGTCATACACACAGACATATATGTCAAGGAGACCTCTACTCTCGGTCACTGCCTCAACCAAGAAGAAACATCTGACCAAAACAGCAGTGCAAAGCAGGTTCCCAGAAAGGCTGCAGATCTGAGCCTGCTTCCACCGTGTTTGAATGGGACAGACCTGGGACTCCCTCTTTCTTAGCTTCTAACCACCAATGTTTGCAATCACAAGCTCCTGGACCAGCACCTCCTCTCCTCTGTCAGCTCTAGGGACAGCCAGCACTGAAGTTTTGTGGTTAGCACCATCCTATGGATCAGCCATGGCCTCCCTGTTTGTCAGAATTATTCTACTGAAGTGCAAGCTGCCATCAATGGCCTGGTCAAGCTGCACCTTCTGGCCACCTCTCTTGAGCTACTATTTTGACACTCTGGACCAGTTTTTTTGTTTTGTTTTGTTTTTGTTTTTTTCTAGAATCAGCAGAGGAAAAACTCAAGAGAGCCAAGCTTCTCCTCAAGTTGCAAAACGTGGGTTGCAGGGGGCTCCTCTAAAATGTGCAGAAGCCATCTCAGGATGAGTAGGGTAAACCAAGGAGGCCATGGAAGCCTCTTTTTGTACTGGGAGGGGGGAAAGCAGTGGATGGGAGTTGGGGAGACCTGTGAAGCGAGCAGCCTGTGAAAGGGGACTCTCCTCAGTTCCCTCAGTACAGCACCCACCCCCAGGGTGGTTCCCATGGGAGCAAGGACACCACACTGAGAAGGATGGACTTCTAGCAAACAGCTTGAGCAACAGAGACATAGGTAGCCCAGCAGCAAGGCAGGTCACTGCCCTGGACATTCAGCAGGTAGTCAGGACTTTAACATGTGTTTGCCAATGTCGGCTCTCCTCAAAAGACACGGACATCCCGTTGCAGATGTGCATATTTTAATTCACTAATTCACATCTGTTCTTTCCCACCATCCATACATGTTTTCCTGTGTTCATGGACCACACACTGCAAGCCAAATAAGCCCACATGTGCCAATGGATTCCAGCCTCTGCAGACTGAAGGGGTCCCCATGCACATTTAACCCTGGTGATGGTTCCTGATCTGTAGGGACAGACCTTCCAGTAGGACTGGGAGCCTCTGGGGTCACTGAACATACTTCCTACAGTATGCTTGCTCCATGTATGTATCTGTCTGTGTGTTCCAGGCACAGTAGGTAGCAGTCTCTGCTACAGGGCACAAACACACTCTGCAGTCAGTCCCGCAGGCCCACTGAAGCCTCCTAGCCACCAGGGCTAGATCACACCTGCTATGGATCCCTGGACCCCATCAGTTAGTCAGGCCCTCACCTAGCGTGGCCTTAGGACTAGAGACACACAGGTGCAGCAAGAGCTCACTTTCTGATGAAAGACACACAGCCGCTGGCGAAACCTGGCCCTGAAACACCATTCAGAGATGAAAAAGAGTCCCAGGCATTTAATAGTCATGTTAACAATACTTTATTGGAAGGTGAATTCAATCTGACAGCATCCCAGCCAGCAAGAGGCAGGGCCCCGCCAACCTGTCCACCGGCCATAGAGCCATCACTCATCTCTATGACTCAAGGAGACAGGCTTGCCAAGGGGTGGCACGTGTGGACACAGCACAGCCCTGGCTCGAGGCTGTGGACAACAGGCCTCCACCAAGGGGAGCGCATGAAATTTTAAAGACATCCTGCTGTCTGCCAAAGAGCGTCGTTTTGACTGGCAGGCAAGCAGTGCTGCTTCTGGGCTAGAGCTGTATCGCAGGGCTGCTACTCCTCTAAACTCCTTCTTCACATGACTGGGCACTCCAGTCACTGCCTCCAAAGTGGGAAGCTGCTGGGGGTGGGGAGTCTCCCAAACCTGGACTTCTCAGGCCTCCTTCACCCATACCAACCTTCAGTCTCCTCCCACTGAGGACTTCCCCGGGGCCAAGGTGTGGGTACTGCTCCTCAGCTGGGGCTTCTCCACTGGTGGCCTTCAAGGCAGAGGGCTTGGCCGCTGGTCCAGTGACCAGCACCCTCTGGAAAAAGACTGCCTCACACCTCCGTGCCCTTCCAAGTTGCTTTCCAGAGGTAATTTCCATGTAATGAGAATACAGGGAAACCTCATTATTTCAGACACCACTAATTAGGGCTTTGTGATCAGCCTGCCTAAGCCGGCAGAGGCTGACATTTGCTTTCTCTACAGACACTGCAAATGAGCAGCCAGACAAGATCACCGGGACCTTTAAAAAGCCACGCGCAGCTGCCGGCCAGCGGCCATCAGCCGTCACACACACCATCCCCTCACTGGGCACACTAATCGCTGGGCTGTCCTCTAGAGAAGCCCCCGCCCCAAGAGTGGGGGCATTCAGTGCAGCCAGAGGCACCCAACCCAAAGAGGTCCCAGGGTACCCATGTGAGGATATCCTCATTCCTCAGAAAGGAAACTGAGGCTTGGGATGAGGGCTCTGCGTCTCACAGTAATCCCCCAAATATGATCATAGCCACAAGATCCAACTTCCTCCTTACTGTCTCCAAGCTGCCAGGGGTGGGGAGGGAGGGATGCAGCAAGATTGGGGACCCCTAGAGAGAGTTCTTTCCAACTTCAGCAGCATAAAGAAGGAGTAAACTGGTCAGGTGGACCTGTCTGGAAGTTCCATGCAGACAGGACCAAAGGATTCTTCTCTCTTGTAAACTGTAAAGTCTCTGGAGGCCATCAAGGGGGACAGCAAGGGAATGGGGGATCTCTGGGAGTCAAGAGCCTGTTGAAGGGAGAGATGTCCCCAAAAATCATACATCTGAGATGCTGATGTGCTGTGGGACAATGGTCTTGTACCTTGTAAAAATTTGTCACTTGTATTTTAATAAAATGCTCATTGGCCAGTAGCCAGGCAGGAAGTAGAGGCAGGGCAAGGAGAACAAGAGAATTCTGGAAAAGGAAAGACGCAGTCTGCAGTCGTCACCCAGACACAGAGGAAGCAAGATGAGAATGCCTTGCTGATAAAGGGACCAAGGCACATGGCTAACATAGACAAGAATAATGGGCTAATTTAAGATGTAAGAATTAGTTAATAAGAAGCCTGAGCTAATAGGCCAACCAGTCTATAACTAATGTAGACCTCTGTGTATTTCTTTGGGACGACGGCTACAGGACCATGCAGGACAGAAATCTCTGTCAACACTGATGGTCACAGTGGGGGCTGGGCCTTGGAGGGTCACAGAGCAGGAGCTGGTTCTAAGCCTATAGAGGCCAGACCACTTCATCCCTAAGCTGCTCATGCTGCTGGGTGTGGAGAGAATGAGAAGGGAGAGATGTGGGGCCCATTTTTCCCTGAACGAGGCCAGTCTGCAGGAGGGACATGCACTGGCCTGCAACCTTTGAGCATCCAACCCCTCATTCCCAAAGTCCTCTCCTTACCTTGTGAAGGTTAGGCCTCTGCCAGGGAAGCCATGCAGTCCTCTTCCCATCCTGGCCCCTGACCCCACCCAGTGCTCACTTCTGCCCCCATGGAGGGATGAGAGATGCAGTCCTTTAAACTGTCATGCCCACCTTAGAGTGGGGATCCTAGAGTCCAGAAGGTCTCATCTGTCCCAAGAGAGTCTGCTACTAAAGAGTCATGTTACAGTGATGCAGAACCTGGTGAGAGGTCAGCTCTGTGAGTAGGCCCTTGAGGGCCAGCTCTGTGAGTGGTTCCCCTGAAGAACACTGTGTTTGGGTAGAACTTTCTATCTCAAGCCCCCTCCCTTGGGAGTTGCCACAATCCAGACTCCACCTCTGAGAAAGCCTGACAAACAATGACCCCTCCCCAGGGAGGGTCAAGACCACTCCCACAGTCTATTTAAACTGCCCCTCAGAGAAGAGACACGTGGTCTTTCCAGTCTTCCTTTCCCTTCTCTGTGGTTTCCTGATCTTCCTTCCTGTATCCATCCCTGGGGGACCTGGAAGGCCACCCAGGAGTCCTGGCATCCATTAAACCTGGGCCTTTTCTAATTCAGTTTGATTTGGTCTGATTTGGATTATTGCATGGGTGGAGAGGTTTGCTGGGCCGTAAAAGCTTTTCACCTGGAGGTTCCACTGAGGAGGCTACCCCCCACACTGCCTGCGGCTACATGTTGGAAAACAGCCTTCTTGCCTGCACCTGCTCTCTGCCAGGCTAAGATCAGTTTCGTCTGGGTGAGTCCCCATCCCCAAGTCGCTGCCATAGGGCCCAGGACCTCATACATTTGACAGGTTGTCTGTTGAAGTCACGGACCCATGCCAGGCACTTGATCCAACCAGGAGGAGCCTGTGGGGCTCCTTCAGGTAGGAGATGTCCTCCCAAGGAGTTCCCGTACCTCTTTGTTTTCAAAAGTCTGTCACAGTGGACGCATTGTGCCAGGCTTTGAGTCTCGAGTCTCAGCATAGACTTGCTAGATGGGCAGCTTCAATTCGAAGCCAGATCCTCAAATGCCCTTGGGCTGTTTTGGGTTTTTTTTTTCCAAAAAAAAAAAAATCCTTTTAAATTGGGGCTATCTGACAGCATACATCCCCTAACACCTAACATAAAACAAACAAGCTCCCATATGCCCATGGTTTCGGGATGCTGTGTTCCAGCTCCCCCCTTTCCCACCCCCTCCCCACTTCTCTCGCTGTTTACTCTGTACAATGAATCTATGTCCCCCTGTCCTTCCACTCTAAAACTGCATAGGTGTTCCGTCCTTATGTTTCTGTTCTCCCTTACAGCATCTGCTAATCTGGTCCTTAACGGGACCACCTGTGTGTGTCCCTGGCTTCTGCAGCCTACACCAAGATTTTTAAGTTGGTCAGCTGACACAGGTTCCTAAAAAAAAGTTTTGTCTGTCAAAATAATATGGCCACACTATACTTGTTTTATGTCTATGTGTGTGTGTGTGTGTTTGTTTCCAAAGTAAGCTTGTATTTGGTCTGTGTGTGTATGTATGCTTGTTTTAAAATCTGTAAAACTTGCAACTCCAGATTACAGCAGCTCTAAAAAAAGAAAATACAAACAGTTGACTAGCTGCCATTTTGACCTCAGCGCCATCTTGGTAAGAGTACCCACGTGTGCTGGCCCTACCAAGGAGACATTCCGCCTCGATCATTCTTGGGCTTACTAAAATATTCCTTCTAATCTTCTTGCCTCTTCTAGTATTGATAAGCTGTAACTGATTGGGTAAACTAGATCTCTAAATTTAACTTATTTGTCTAATTTGGATATACCTGACAGGTAATGGTACCCTGACTCTCAAGTACCTTTCCAGATCTAAGAGTATGGCATGTAATAGAAAAACTTCTAACACAAAAACATGCCCTCTCCTACAGCATCCTATAGCTCCTCTAAGAAGATACATGGTTACAGAAGACCTTCTGCCTGGAGGCTTGCCTTTGAGTATGGCAAAGTCATTCACACAGCAAAAAGCGGCCTTCCACCTCATCAGCTTCCTGGACATTACGCCAGGGAATCAATTGCCTCATCCTGCCAAGACAGGTAGAATAAATTCTCCCCCCACGGGAAAATCTTCAGGTCTTCTAGACTCAGCAGCTAACAGCAAGTACTGCTTCTTAGATTCGTGTTTGCCAAAGACTAAGGAGAGACTTGGGATTGCCTGCGTAGCTAAAAAGCTGTTTCATTTCTGCTCATTTATCCCTCTCAGATCTGTCCAATGGCATTTAATGACTTAGGGTACTGGCAACTCATTACTTCATTTGTTAAGTTTCCTGCTAAAAATACAGACAGGTGTGCCTCTTTCACAGGCTTCATAACCCTGCATTAAGAGGTTTCAGATGTATCTTCAAAGATTCAGAGTTTCCAATCCCTTTAATTGTCTTCTAAAATGTTCCTGTTCCAGCTGTCTTACAGACACCTGCAGGTTCTTGAAAAAGTTCTGCTTCTTTATCAAGAAATCTGGTCTGGTAAAAGCTAACAGTCTCCAGAGCCTGTTTTAACCCCACCCATTTTCAAGCATATTTTACAGGTCACTCCTGCTGTCTGGGCCGTGACTAACTTACAGGGGGCCTTCTAGACAACGCCAACACCTGCACCAGCTTCTGAAACTCTATTCACCATTGGTACCACCTCTCCTGGCTCAAATGGAACCTACTAACTAAAATCTGATCTTAAAGGGCATATCTGCTCTTGTGCCTCACTTATTCACCTGTGCCTCTCCTGTCCAACCAGGGCACTTCTCTGTCTCATTCTTTCTGGCAGTTAATGGCCCTTCACATGGCTAGCCCCCGATAATAGCCCCGATCACATAGGGCCGATACTGACAATATATTTTTTCTCCTTGCCACCTTCCTTCTCATCTCCCTCAAGGAACAGATACCTGAGGTCTGCAGGATGGCAGTAAACCAGATGCCTCTCCAGACACATCTCCTGCTGAGCATGAGCCCACCAACTTCCAACTCTCCCCTCTCCCACGTCACCCCATGCCCACAGGATGTAACCAGACTTGAGCCTGCGCCCCCTATACCGTAAGAGTCTGGGATGTTTGGTTGAAAGCATCACCTCACACCCAAAAAGTCTGGAACGTTTAGGTGGTACTTTCCATCCCAAGCCCCCTCCCCTGGGAGTTGCCTCAGTCCACACTCAACCCCTGAGAAAGCCTGACAAACAGTGACCCCTCCCCAGAGAGAGTCAAGACCACTCCCACAGGCTATTTAAACTACTCCCCCGCCACTGGAGGACAAACATGTGGTCTTTCCGGTCTTCCTTTCCCCTCTCCCTGGTCTTTCCAGTCTTCCTTTTCCTCTCCTTGGTCTTTCTGGTCTTCCTTTCCCCTCTCCATAGTCTTTCTGGTCTTCCTTTCCCCTCTCAGTGGACCTGGAAGGCCACTTGGGAGCTCTGGCATCCATTAAACCTGGGCTTTTTCTAATTTGGTTTGATTTGGTCTGATTTGGATGATTGCATCGGCAAAGAGGTTTGTTGGGGCATAAAAACATTTCACCCAGGTGAGGGCCAGCTCTGTGAGTGCTCCCCCTGAGGGCCAGCTCTGTGAGTGCTCCCCCTGAGGGCCAGCTCTGTGAGTGCTCCCCCTGAGGGCCAGCTCTGTGAGTGCTCCCCCTGTGGGCCAGCTCTGTGAGTGCTCCCCCTGAGGGCCAGCTCTGTGAGTGCTCCCCCTGAGGGCCAGCTCTGTGAGTGCTCCCCCTGGAGAGCCCCATGTCCACCTTCAATTCTCCCTCTGACAGGTGTAACTGTTGCCCCCAGTGTATCTAATGAGGCAATGCAGGACATCACAGGTAAGTGTGGGACACCGTAGAATCCGTAGGACGGGACAGCTGGGGAGATGGGGATTAAGTGCGACAGAGTAGGATAGAGTGGAGTCCTGGCAGTGTAGAGCTTCGAATCCTCGGAGGGAGCCTTGTATCCCCCAAAACTTGATTCTTCTGTACCCTCAGTCCTAAATTCCTAGGCAGGACTGGGCAGGGTGGAGTATAGTTGACCTTGGAGACTTTGGAGACCAAAGCTGAGTCCCTGAGTTTTACTTTATCATGTAGCTATTTCTTTTTTGTATGGTTGTGTTGGTTTGAGTTTTTATTTGTTCTTGTTTTTAGTTGGTTGGTTGTTGGTTTTTTGTTTTTTTTTTTTTTCCTAAGACAGGGTCTCATTGTGTAGCTCTGGATGTCCCGGAACTCACTCTATAGACAAGGCTGACCTCAAACTCACAGAAATCTGCCTACCTCTGCTGGGATTAAAGGCGTGCACCACTACACCCAGCTAGATGTCTATTTCTTGCAGGCCTACTATACTTCATCTGATTTAGGCCCCACGACTCCCTGCACACAATGGCTCCCGGGGCAATCTGAGAACCCCAGCCATAAATTCTGAATGTGATGATCCAAGTGGCCTTTGGGGACAGCAGGCCTGACTGAGACCTGGGCCTCTCCAAAAAGTGCCCCAGCAGAAGAGAGAAGCAACAGAACTTGGAGGGAGAAGCGTCGAGGACAGAAAGGGCAGGGAGGACACTGGTTTGTGGCCTCTCAGCAGAGAGCCAGAGGGCGGAGGTTTAGACCAGTTCTACCTTCCTGAGATGCAGTTGCCTCCCTGCTAGGACTTCCTAGCCACTCCCTCAGCTCCAGCATGCCCTGCCCACAAGTCCTCCCCTCACTCCAAGATTGGGGCCATTTCAAGAAATGTGGAGGTTGGAGGATATAGCTAATACCTTTCCCATGTACCCTTACTCACTCACGTGCACAGCCACCTCAGACTTTGTAAGCGATGGGCTTTCGTCTCTCTCTCTCTCTCTCTCTCTCTCTCTCTCTCTCTCTCTCTCTCTCTCTCTCCTCTTCTGTTCTCTCTTCCTCCTCCTCCTTCTCTCTCTCCTCGCTCTCTCCTCTCTTCCCTCCTCTTCCTTCTCTCTCTCTCCTCTCCCTTTCTTTCTCTCTCTGTCTTTCCTCCCTCCCCACCTCCTCCTTCTCTCTCTCCTCTCTCTTCCCTCCTCCTCCTCTCTCTCCCCTCTTCATCTCTTCCTCCTACCTCTACCCCACCCTGACCACCTCTACACTGAGGAACTCTACTTAGATTGAACTAGTTGAGCCCCTAGTCCTAGATACACACACCCGCCATTGCTAGGAAGACTCCTCCCTGTCCCAAATATTAGGAAACAGTGAGACAAATCTGGAGACAGATTAGGACAGCAGGTGGCCTTTTCAATCACTTGTCCCTATCAGAAAAGCCAAAGTCACTTAAGCTCCCACTGGAGAGGCACAGGGCCCGCCTGCCCTGTAGGGCTACCCCTCCCCAATGCTGCAGGGACAAGGTGCCCGGGCTAGGGTTCATGCCAATCCCCGTGCCTCTGCACCCATTGCCCAGGGCTTGCTGTTATCAACTCCAGGTTTGTCCTCCACCTGCGTCATTTGTTCCTTTGCTGTGAGCAGGTGTGTGTGTCTCCAGGGCTGCCTTAGAGGTTCCTCTGGTGTGGCTGTGAGAAGACTGTATGGCTGCAATAACGTACGGGAGAAAAGGTTAGCACTTGCACACAGTTTCGGGGTACAGTCTATCGTGGACAGGAAACCAAAGCAAGCAGAAGCTTGAGGAAGCTGATCATGCTGCATCCACATGAGAGCAATGAGTTAATGAGTACAAGCGCTCAGCTTGACTTCTCCACTTCTGTACCGTCCAGGATCCCCTGACTAGGGAATAACGCCACCCACAGCAGGCAACTCTTCCAAGCTCCAAGAAATCACATTAATCCCCAGTGGGCATCCCCGAAGGCCCATCTCCCAGGTAGTTCTAAATTCAGGCAAATTGATGATATTTATTAACAACCACAGGAGCTCTAGACAGACTGCCTGAGGGAGGGTCACATCTCCTCAATAACCTACAGGGTGTGGCCCACACACCTTAGCAGTGAATAGATTCTGGTGGGAAAGCAAGCCAGGCAGATCCTGGGTCAGTAGTCTATGACCCACCTGGACTCCCCAAATCCTTAATATACCCCTGCCAACCAGGTGTGGCTGTTGGGAGCCATGGGGCATAGATTCAGACCAGTGTACGAGTGCTTGTCCAACAGGTCTCCAGCTGAGGCAAAGTCCAGGGGGACAGTCTCACTCAGCGAAGACCAGTGGACTTCAGGACAGCCCAGAATTCTGCTGGGACCGCCCAGGCTGCACCCTCTCTTCTCTCTCATAATATTGATGATTCTCTTGGCAGTTTTTAGTGTCATTTTGTCAGTCACGCATGGGACAGAAGTGATCATTCCCATAAACCCCATTTTTTCTTGAATATTTTCCCCTAAACCTCTTTGGGAGCTAATGCTTCTCAGGTTTCTCATCTGGGGATGTCAGCTGTCACTTCAGACCCTAGGAGCTGTCCTGACTCAGTGCTGCCAGGATCAAGAGCCATTCACCTCCATTTCTGTAAACATGCTTTGTTAAGTTTTTAACAATGTTGTTCTGGAAACTGCATGCCTGTATTTATCACCTTTTAGTTTGTAAAGACAGGATGTACCTGGCTCAATATTTGGTCAAGCTAGCAAAATGGTAAATGTTATTTTCTGTTTAAAAGATGTTTTGATGTAAGGGTTGGGTTAAAAAAAACGTATTTGACATATTTGTTTTTGTGGGGGCTAACATTGGAGTGTAGGAAAAAACATGTCTGTTAGTATGGGAAAATATGCTTGTTTTTGAAGTATAAATAAAGACAGCTTGAGCTATCCAGGGTAGGCCACTTGGGTGAAACTCACCTGGTGGTTGGCCAATTCATTTCTTCATGCTGACGCCCCTTCCCCATTTCAGGACATGAACCCAGGCTGCATGTAATAGGCTGAGGGACCACCTGGGTTCTCTCTGTTGCCATCATCCAAAGATGGCAAAGTCCTCCTGGCCTAGGAACTGCCAGTTCTAAGTCCTAGGCTGCTTCCATCTCTCTCATTTCAATAACTTTTGCATCTATGTTGTGTAAATAAAATTATTCTCCCCCCCCCAAAAAAAACTGTTAGCTTTGCCCAACATTAATTCCCCTGAAGCCTGTGTAATTAACTGCATGCTGCACAGGGCATCGGAGGATCTGCCTGCTAATCACCACTCCCCCGCTCCATGTTCCTAATTAAATCTCCTTCCTGTTTACCCACTTACAGGATCCTCTGTGAAGACGGGAGCTGCCGGGAGACTTACGGCAATAAATCATAGCGGGGTAATTTCCAGGGGTTGCAGTTCCACGCGGTATGCATGCTTCCCCTTCCCATTGCCCACACCTCCTTATGCACAGCCCATTGAAGGCCGGCTCTCCCTGGCTGTGGAACATGCAGACGGGGTTTGCCCATCAGTAAAGGTCCAGGCCTCCACTGCCGAGAGAGACAACCTGGTCTTTCTGACACACCCCAGCCCTGGTGACCTCAGAGAAGAGCATCTCCCCAGGATTCTGTCTTCATGGTTCTTAGAGGGGCCGGTTCTGCTGCCTAGGACAATCCTGGGAAGGAAGAAGGGTACTGACAGTGGTGGGTGGCATACAGTTGGTGCTTACTAAACAGCATGAATGTGAGGATGGGCAGAGGTGGATGCACTGTAAAGATGGCTGTGGCTATCAGCCCCAAGCCCTGCAGATTCTGAACATCTTTCTCGGCCAATTCCTATACCTGCTCTCAAGGGGCATTGAAAGCCCCCATCCCAGGATCCCACCTGCCAACAAACAGAGTGCCACACAGCCTTCCAGATGACCAAATTCAAGGTAGGACAATCATACTCCTTGCTGTAGGCCACAGGACCACTGCCACACAGACAAATGACAACCAAAAGCAGAGAGGGCAGGTGAGCGGGGCTGGGAGAACACTGCAGCAGGACTTTGGCCAGCACGGATTTCTTCCTGGGACAATGGAGATTGTCTAAGCATGTGATAGATGATAGATAGCCAGCTCTGAATAGACCCGAGGCCCCCAAATGGTATACTCAGTCTGTGTGGACCCCCCCCCAGGGTCTTTGACTTATATTTCATGCATAACCCAGTCTACGGCCACAACGCTGGGCCTGAAGCAACTAGTTTCTCATTTCACTTCAAAATGCCAGACTTTTCCCCCCCTCACATGGAGCACCATGGCTGGGATGTGTCAGGAGGACCAGGTTCTCTCTCTAGGTAGCAGATGGCTCGGCCTTTATCAATAGGCAAACCCTCCCTGCATGTGCCATAGCCGCGGAGAGCCAGCCTGCGAGGGATGTGCCTGGGGAGGCACTGGCAATGGGAAAGGGAAGTGAGCATGCCACCCAGAACCGCAACTTCTGGAAACTACCCCATGATGGTTTACTTCAGTGGCTCTCCAGGCAGCTCCCATCTGCCAGAGGATCCTGTAGGGAGAGTGAACCAGAGGCCCGCAGATGCAAGAGGCCCTCAGTGACCACGTAGGAGATTGATGTTCTCTGTAGACACAAACTTCTCAGAACAAGAAGGGACAGGACCTCTGGAGGTTCTGGGTTGTGCTACCCCCAGCCAACCAAGGCCTAGCTATTCCTCCTAGGCAGTTGACTGCCTTCCTTCTATCCCAGAGAGCAGAGGCTACCGCTTTGGGCCCTCTGCCAGTCCCCAGCAGGGAGAAAACCCAAGGCCTCCAGCCCTCCAGGAAGCCTTCAGAGCTGCATGTCCAGGTGAGGGACCTGGCCACACAACAACAGATCAAACACCGTCTGCAGACTAGTCTTGGGCCCTATCCTCTTGTTTGAGGCGACAGCGCTAATCCAAAGCAGGGCTCCTGTAAAACAGACCCCAAGGCCGTCACACCCTAATCCCTGGCGCCTGTGAATGTGACCTCGTATGAAAGGCGTCTTTACAGGTATGATGGGGGAATTGAGCTGGGACAATCATTTGGGCTAGGCAGTAGGAACTGTGTTGTTACTGCTGTCCTTAGGAGATAACCAGAGAGACATTCAACACGAAAGAAAAGTCATGCAAAGATGGAGCTAGGAGGAAGGGAACCTGGAGGCAGTAGGAGCCAGAAAAGGCAGTGAAGACACAAACCCACCCCCCGTATCACCACAACCACTCACCACCACCACCCCTGTCTCTGCTACCCAGGGCCCAGTCCAGCCTCTACCTTCATTTTGGATCTTAGCTGTGACAAGACCCTCTATTTGGTCCAGGCTGGTCTGAAGGCTGTCTTCAGCAGAGATAAGATCTGGTCCTGAACTTACCAGCGGTAATGGTGCAGCCACCTGGATGGGGAACTTGGGTGTGCCTGCCCCATTCCCCACATTGCACATGTGTGTGCACAGACACACCCTGCACTGTCGTTTGAATCTTTCCATCACTTCAACCTGGAAAACTGGGACAGCAAAGCGAGTCTCTCAGCCACAAGCCCAGCATGCTGAGTAGCTGAGCTGGGACTCAAACTTAGGGACTCTGGAACCATGGTACCAAACCTCCAACCCTCAGCACCCTTTTGCACATAAGTCCAAGGATGAAGGCTGCACCAGTTCCCAAAATGTACTGCCACCCCCTCATCATGGATGGGAGTTAAATCAGAATTGCCACGAGATCCTGAGGAGGTGAGAGGCAGTGAGCAAGCCACGTGGAGTGTCCAGACAAATATCATCACCATATTCAGTCGGCCACTGGAGCCAGCATGGGAATGAATGGTCCAGGAGCAACTTCACCACCGCCACTAGCCTCAGACCGTCTTAGGACGCAGGATCCCATGGTCCAAGTGGGTACTCAAAGCCTGGATCTTGCACCCAACTTCCTCAGATGTCTCTTAAAGCTGCCCAGAGCTGGTTCCCATGGAATACTCTGGATAGTTTGGAACCCTGTGTTAAGAGTCCCCTGAAAGTGTCTCTGACATGGAGATAGGGGATTGAAGGGTCTCCCAGGAGCCTCTGTGTTGAATGCTGCTGTGCTCTGCCCAGATTAGGGAGACTAGAAACCCCGTATCACTCAGTTGTGGGTCCTGATGCCAGGAGAAGATGCATGGTTTGGCCCAGGGCTTTTTCCTTGGTCTAAGGCAGGTCCCAACGGAGTCAGGCTGAGAGACATTGTTGACCACCAGTGCTCTTGGATGGACACCCAGGCAGTGGAGCCAGCATCTGCCATATTTGCCCCCATGCCGACCAGTTTGATTTCCAGCCCAGCATCCCGCTTTTACCTCTGAGCCCTCTCCCTCATTCAGTTCCAGATCCCCAACGAAGAAATGCCCTTTCTTGGTTGGCACTGAGGGGCTGGATCCCACGGCGGGGCCAATCGCCCGTGTCTCCTCCCGTTACTGTCATCTGCCCCAGCTGCAGCGCTGACACAGCCAGCCTCTCCTTGCCCATCACTTTTACTTTTAATTATGACCAAATGTGGGCTGTTGAGTAATTTGATGCATTTTTGATGTCTGCAGAGATTTCGTTCTAATAATGCAAACACGAGGCTCTAATGGAGCTTAACCGGAGTCATTACCGCAGCACAGGGAGGTCTCCGAATTAATGCTTGGTGTCACGGTGGGTCAGGGGATGCAGAGCTGGAGACTGGATAGCCATCCTCCAGGCCCAGGCTTTTCGGGCCCTCGAGGGGACCATGAGAAGACGCCTGGTAGGACTTCCCAGCTGTGGGAACTGGCTACAGAGGATGACCCCAGGCAAGTTCTCTGGTGTTTGCAACTGAACATCAACTGCCCCGCCAAACAGCTGCTGCTCACTGTTACCACAACCCAAGATTCTCCTTGCGGGGACAGAAACATGCCCCCTGCATCCTCTCCTGCATGGTCCACGGTCCTTAGAGGATGGCAGGTGGACGAAGGTGCAATGGGTTCCGTGGGCCTGAGCTCAACCCTTCGGAGGCACACTGCAGTCCGTCTTCTTCCTGCTGCTCTAATAACTATCCTGGAACACCAAGCGGCACAGGCAGGTGGAAGCAGCACCCCTGGCCCTCCAGGCACCAGGAGACCCAGGCTGGTGGGTGCCACTACAGGGAACATGTATATGGTGAACAAACGGGAGAGAGGGAGAAGCAAAGAGGTTCATGTGCTGTGGAGAGAAGAGGAGCTGATGCAACAGTGGTGAGGAACGGGCGGATAAGGATGGCACACACTGCCAGCTGGGGCCATGTGGTGTCTGTGCCATGTCTAGATCTGTGACCCTACCACAGCTGGGCTCTATGCTGATGTACATGTTAACACCAAAGCCATACAGATGCCTGTGGTCTGGGCCCCCACCTGAGACCATGTTGATATCTGGGGGTCATGCCGCCTCCAGGGTCATACCCATCTGAGTGACCTGCACTGCCGCCCAGAGGCATGGTGATATCTGGACCTGAGCTGCAGCCAAGGGCCATGTCTGGGACCATACCTGCTACAACGGGATCTGTGATAATGTTCGTGGCCCATGTTCCACCAAGGGGCCATGGAAGAGCTGGTCCTGGTGGTTTGGCCACTAGAGAGTTGGTCTGGCATCTCACCAGCTGCCTCAGCATCCCCCATCCCAGGAGAACTAGCCCCAGTGTTGACATGGGAGAACTGGCCCTGAGACCCTGGGAAAACTGACCTCCCCCCCACCCGCCCTGGCCACCACAGCTGGAGAGCAGCCCCTGCACCCTGAAGAGCTGCCCCACCTCACCATCCATGTGGGAGAGCTGGCCTTGACCCTAGCCTGAGCAGGGAGGTCCCAGTAGAAGCCCAGGCTGATCAACTCAGCTACCACCCAGTCCTACATCCAGGGTTTTGAGTTATCCCACTCCAATATCTACTCCTCTGTGACCTGCTGGAGCATATGAAGGGACTGGTCCTGCAGAACCACAGCCATATAATCTCCTTCACTTGGGCAGCAGCAGGATGTCCAGAGAAGCTTAGGTGAGGGCCCCATATTGATGGCATACCAGAAACCGAGACCTTGAATCAAGCCAACCATTCATTGCGATGAATTGCAAGTAAAGCTGTTTAGGTAAAATGGTCTGGTCTGTCTGCGAGAGACACTGCAGCTAAGAGCACAGGTGTGGTGGAGATCTGGAAAGGATGGAAGAGTGAAGGGCTTTTCTCTTTTTAATTTTCTTTTGGAAGGGGAGGCTACAAGGGTGGAGGGAAGACAGGGAAGGACTGGAAAACGAGTGGGATTGGGGTGCAAGATGTGAAATTCCCAGAGAATCAATTTTTTAAAAAGTACGTTAATTTAAAAAAAAGTAACCTGAAGCTTCACACATTTTAGATCCTGGATCTTAAGGTCTCTCTGGTTATGTCTCTTGCTGGTAGGGTATCCAGATCTCACAGATATCTCATGGCGAGGAGTAGGAAGAGTATGTGCATGTCTCTTTTGTGTACACACACACACACACCTATAAACCACCAGGACTGACCTATGGGCCCTACTCAGGTGACTTTACCCTAATCCTAACCTTCTCACAGAGACACCCTCTGAAGTCTGCACCCGGATTAAGCTCCCACCCTCCTCTCCTCACACAAGTCCTGAACAGTGTGTGATGATTATTTTAAATGTCACCTTGCTACAGTCTGGAGTCACATGGGAAGGGAGTGCCAATGAGGGATTATCTAGATCAAGCTGGCCTGTGGGTGTATCTGTGGATGGTTGTCTTGACTGTGTAAACTGATGTGAGAAGACCTAGCCCACTGTGGGTGGTGCCATTCCCTAGGCAGGGATCCTGGCCAAGAGCGTGTAAAGAGAGGGGGCTGAGCACTAACAAATATGGGTTTGTTCTGTCTGCTCTTAACTGTGTGTGTGACTACCTGCGGCAAGTTCCAGTCTTGACCTCCCTTCGATGGTAGGCTGCAACCTGGAATTGTGAAATTAATAATCCCCCCCTCAATAATTTCTTGATTTTTATTTTATGTGCATTGGTGTTTTGCCTGCATGTGTGTCTATGTGAGGTTGCTAGGTCCCCTGGAACTAGAGTTACAGACAGTTGTAAGCTGCCATGTGGGTGCTGGGAATTGAACCTGGGTTCTCTGGAAGAACAGTCGGTGCTCTTAATTGCTGAGCCATCTCTCCACCCTCAAACCTTCTCTCTTTTAAAGATGCTTCTGTCAGGGTGTTTCATCACAACAGGAAAGGAGACTAGGATAGTCCTGCTGAAAGGCTCATCTCAGAGCCAGGACACATACATCCCAGGCCAGGTAGCTCCACATAGAGACTTCTCAAAGAGATCTTTCCCTCCCTCTGGATGGAGAGAGAAATGCACCTACCAAGGCCTCACAGTGCCTGCCACCCATCCATGTGACCCAGCCAGTATGCCCTCAGCTGCATCACAGATCCAATGATATTCTGGGGGTGTCCAGGTGGCCCCAACATCTCCATAGCCTATTACAGCAGGGGGCAGAAGAGCTCACACCACCCTAGGACTTGTGTCCTCGGATTGTGTACTGTAAACTTCAAGCCACTCCGTGAGTTTCCATTACACAGCCTGCCTTCTAAGAGGATCCACAAGCCCCAGGGCTGCTTCAGGTCTAGCCATGATCAGTCAAGGCAATAATGAGGACGGTCCCATCCACACAGGCTGCTCTAACAAAACATCCAAGGCTGGGCAGTTCACCAAACAGCAGTTTCTCAGAGCTCCGCAAATGCAGGACCACAACCAAGGTGCCTGCAGGGTGGGGGGGTCTGGAGGCGGCTGTTCTCTGCTTCCCGAGTGCCGCTTTGTTGTTCAGTCCTCCAGAAGGGAAAAGTACAAGGCGGAAGCAGTAGAGCAGGCAATCTCAGTACACGTGGATAGCTTCATAAGGATGCTAGGCTTCATGGTGTGTACGTGCGTGCGTGCGTGCGTGCGTGCGTGCGTGCGAAGGCATGTGGAGAAGGGAATAAGAAGGGAAAAGAACAGGAGGGGAGAGAGAGAAAGGGAGAGGCTGGAAGGGGAGTAAGGAAGGAGCCTGGGATAGAGCAAACCCGTGGTTGTTTTGGTTTGGGGTTTTGTTTCTCAAATTTGTTTTTGCAGTGCTGGGCATGTAACCCCAGAACCTTGTGTTTTCTGGATGCAAATCAGGTGGTTCATTTTCCAAATAAAAGCTCCTTGAGTCAGTTCAGGTCCTGGTTCGGGTAAAAGGGAACCCTGGGCCCTCCTGGCAGCTAAGTGAGCTAGCTACTCCCACCCAAATGCTGCTAGTCCACCCGGCCCCATCCCAAAACTCTAAGTTTAGAGTAGAAAATTATGAACAGCCAAGTCATCTGCAGACCTGGCAAGGTCACACACCTAATAAACTTTAAAATACATAAGGAGGGTCACTTGGGAGGCTGTGGGGGACCAGCCTCGACAAAAATACTTCTTGCCAGGGTAGGGGCATTGGGATTTAGAAATATAGTAAAGAATACAAAGATATGAAAATAATAAGACAGAAAAACATAGAATCGTACCAGGAGGGAATTCCAGTGAATGATGAAATTGCCCACATTTAATTTCCAATTGCTTAAAATACCCCTGATCCCAAAAGGTAGGAGTAAGACAAAAAACTGCATTAACATGATACAAGAAAATGAATAGATCAGTTGAAGGTCTCAAACGGATCTACGTCTCTGTTCCTGAAATACACTGTCTGGCCATTAGCCACACCTGTTGACAATAACCTTGAGAGAGCAGAACTCTCTGACCTAAATCTTGGTGGAACCTTTGTTTGAGGTAGACACACAATAACCTTGAAGGAATAGAGGTAAATTCCAACTCTCTGGCCTTTGGTCAACATGGAAATAGGCTCACATTATTTGGACATAGGAGGCAGACTCAGGCAGATCTCTGAGTTCAAGGCCAGCCTGGTCTAAGTAATTCCAGGCCAGTCAGTGCTGCACAGTGACTCAAAAGACAAATAATAAATTTTAATCAAAATAAAATAATTAGGGTGTATAATTTAGAGATGAGATCTAGAGAGATGACTTAGCTGTTAAGAGCACTTGTTGCACTGGGCAGTGGTGGCAGAGGCAGGCAGATCTTTGTGAGTTCAAGGCCAGCCTGGTCTACAGAGCTAGTTTCAGGACAGGCTCCAAAGCTACAGAGAAACCCTGACTCAAAAAACAAAAAAAAAAACAAAAAAAGAGCACTTGTCGCTCTTGCAGAGGACCTAGGCTCAGTTCCTAGCATCCCTACATATAGAGGTTGAAAGCATCGCCAACTCCAGTACCAGGATCTGACGCCCCCTCCTGGCCCCTTGGAGCACTGCTTACACATGGTGCACTAATATTCATACAGGCAAAACACACACATATGAAAAATTTAGTTTAAATTTAATTAATAGATATTATTTGTTATAATAATAAATGGCTGCATTCTATAGTATAAATTATGCACACTAAATGTTACAACTGATCATAAATATCAAAAATTAATTTAAAAATAAAATGCAGATATGAATTTACAGATTATTTTTGTTGAAAAACAAACGTGAATAACAGAGGGAAAGACATGACGCAGATTACGTGTAGGATTGTGCCCTCCTGATTGCTAAGTCATGAGGAAGAGAACCTGCATTCAAGGCCGTGAAAACGGTTCTCAGCTCGCAGTTAGCCCTGTCATTCTGGGGTGGCACCAGGCTTTGCAAAGTCATAACACAAACTGCCTCGCTTTCGCTGCTCTGAGTCTCCAGGGCTCTTATTATGAAGTAGGGATCTTCAAGCCTCAATCTAGGCAAGCCACACCTAAGCCCCAACTCCTTCACTGAGCCCATTGTGCACCCACAAGCCCGTTGATGCTGAGTGAATAAAACACTCCATCCCACAGTGGATGAAACACTGACAAGGCTAAAAAGGCGGTTCCTACGTGAGTTACAGAAGACCCAAGTTGAGGCTATGTGCTGTGTCACAGGCTGGTCCGCAAACATTGAATACCACAGCATTCACCCAGGTGAGGTCCCCAGAATGGTAAGATCCATGGAGACAGAAGGCTCTGGAATGGGAACTCCAGAGAGGGGGAATGGCTGGGGCATCTGAGTTCAATGGGAGACAGTTTCCCTTGGGTGATGGAAGAGTTCTGTGTGTGGAGAGGGTGGTGGCTATTCAAGGCTATAACTATAGCTAAGTGCACTGGACTGTGAGCTTAGGAAGGGCCAGGATGGGCTGGGGGTGCAGCTCAGTGGTAGAACACATCCTTAGCACGTACAAGGCCCTGGGTCCCATCCCCAGCACATCACAAAAAAGAGGGATAAGATGCTAGGCATCATGTTGTCTGTGTTTCACCGTAAGAACACATGTTGGTTATAAAAATCCTCCAGCGGAGCTCTCACAAGGGCAGGGCTGTCCTGCCTGCCACACTGCCAGCTACAAAAACCCTTTCCAGTGTTTGCTACTAGGTTTTCCACACAGACACTCACCACGCAAGTCAGGAACACGTGGAGGCTTGCAGACCAACCTGCATGGTGGAATGGGGTGCATGGGACCGGGGAGATGGAGGTCAACATCATGTCTGTTTTGAACAGTTGACTAGGAACTTGTAAAGGAAACAGAAAAAAAAAATGACTTCTAGTGTCCTAAAGGACAGTAAAAGGCACTATGCAGGGTCACAGGACTTCTGCTGGCTCCTGGCCTTCCACACCCCAAACCTGTGGAGAGCAGAGCGGAACCAGAAAATCGCTTCTGGTTGTATGAGCAAGTGGGCTCTCTGACCATCAATAAATGATGCATGGTTGCCACAGCAACAGCCCCGGCCCATATTTCATCTCTTGGAGATTCAGACAAGCTCTAGCAAGACTGTAAAAAGCCAAGCTGGAAGGAAAAGGGCATCAATCTCCTGCCTGGTACTGGAGAAACCCTTGGGTCAGGTCTCTGGTGAGACCTGAGTTGGGAGGGAACAGATTTGGGACAAGAGCACAGTTCGGGGAGTAAACAAGATGGTTCTGTTGTTCAGGTCACATGGTCCTCTTTATGCTCCTGGCACAGCCTTGGAGGCTGTAGGGTCTTTAGGTGCACAGGTCCACTAAGAGCCTCTGCCAGGATCCCTGCCCAGCGTGTACATTCTTCATCTACAACATAGAAGGGAACACTGTACCATATCAGTCTTTTGAAAAAAGAGTTGGGGTTACATTTATTTGTTAATTGATTGATTGATTGATTGTGTGTATGTGTGTGTGTATGTGTGTGTGTGTGTGAATCAATTCTTTGCTTCCACCATGTGCACCCCAGCATGCTGGTTAGCTCTTTATCAATTTGACACAATCCGGGGTCATTTGAGAAAAGATAACCTCAATTAAGAAAATGCCTCCATCAAATTGGCCTAAGGGAAGTCTATGAGGCATTTTTTTTTTATTATTAATGATTGATGTGTGAGGGCCCAGCGAAAGTGGGTGGTGCCGTCCCTAGGCAGGTGGCCCTGGGTTACATAAAAAAGCAGAATAAGCCATAGGTAGCCGGCCAGTGAGCAGAGTTCCTCCATGCCCTCTGCCTCAGTTCCTGCCCTGACTATAAGTTGTAAAACTAAATAAATCCTTTCCTCCCAAAGTTGCTGTTGGTCACGGTCTTCGTCACACCAAAAGACACCTAACTAGGACGCCCAGGGATCAAACTCAGACCATCATCAGTCTTGGAGGCAAACACCCTTACCTGCCGAGCCTTCTTAGTGGCCCACGGTGTGGTGGAACGGTCCAGGGCTGGCAGCCTACAAGCAGTCACAAGTGTCCCTTAAGGTCGTTTTTGTAGAGGGATTTTAGTGCTGCTTGTACACACGTGTGTATACACATACATACATGTAACATGTGCATATGCAATGCACACTAGACCGTGTGCTGCCATTTCTGTTGTTCTCACTCCATCTGGCCTAATTTTCTTCTTCCCCCTGAACAACATCCTGTAGCCTTCCCTGAAGTGCAGGTTGTAGGGAAGGGGTCTGTCCATCTGATGCATCTGGCTGAGACAATCTTCGTGTTACCTCCAGTGCTGAAACATGTTTCTGCAAATGAAGGAGTCTCAGTAGTCACCTGGCTGTTGTCTTCACCCCCTCCTCGTCCTCTTCTTCTGTCATACGGACCTTGCACACCACCCTTCCACCTGCTCCTGATGGGAAATCTGCCCTTATCTTCTGTTGTCCTTCTGCATGTAGGGACAAATCCTTTTCTTCCAGCCTCTGTGAAGGCTAGCTGCCCCTTTACCGGTGGTTCTGAGCTGTGGGATATTGTGGAACTTTCTGTGTTCCTCTTCCTGCTTCTGGTGTTCAGGCTTCATGCACTTCCTGGATCTGGAAGCTTGTGAGTTTCGTGCAACTTGGACATTTATTGTCTCTTGTTTCTACTGCCTCCCTCCTCCTCCCAAACCTTTCCTCCCTCTTCCACTTTCCCTCCTTCCTGCTCCCTCCTCTTTCCTCCCTCCTTCCTTCCGCACTCCTCCTTCCAGCCTCCCCCAAGCATAGACTTTAGCTAATGCACGCTGTTCCTGGGTTCCAGGGCTCTGGAATGCTTGTTGAGAGTTTGAGGCCTAAACTCTCAGCATTCCTCTGGCTGGCCGTCTATTCCTGAGTCTTCAACTCCGCTAGTCTTTGTTTTCCTACGGGTTTGATCCCATCTGTTGTGCTTCTCATCTCAGACTCTGAGATTCACCCCTCAAAACTTTGCTTTGAATCTCTTTCTTTCCCACACTCCGCCTAACATGTTCTGTGGTCCTTCATGCTTTCTGAATGTGTGCAAAGTCGTTCCAGCAGCCGCCTTGACATTGCTGTCTGCTGATCTGAGCATGCGTGGGAGTCGATTGCTTTTCCCCTCCTTCTGGGTTCGATTTCCTCACTTATTGATAAATGTTGGCTGGGTGTTGTTTTGGTTCCCATAAATACACTGGAACTCTGTTTGGGGACAAACTCCTTTTGAAAGAGCTGGTTCATTTGGGTCTCACTTTTAAACATGATCATTGGAGACCAGAACTGTTCTACCTGAGTTATCTGTCCCTCGCTACAGAAACAAAGCCCCACCAGAGACTCTGGATTCAAGAGCATCCTGGAGCATTCTGGCCTGATTGTGCTGGTACTGAGCTCATTTTCCTCCAATCCATTCTGAAGGTTGACTTTGTCCTTGCACTGAGCATTGATGGGTGCTGAAGAATCCACAGTCCTTGGAAAGGAGACACCAGCGGTCCCCAGGGGAGCTTTGGGAGGACTTTGAGGTCCACGGCCATTGGTCTGGCCTTTTGGCTTTTGTCTCTTTCTCTATGGTCCCTACACACTGGAGTTCTCGAAACAGTACGAGTTCCAGCTAGAAAAGCTTCTCCATAACCCAGACTTCTGATAAATTGCTCCCAGATGGGCCAAAAAGGGTGCAACAGTCAGACAGGCCCTGAGCTGAGGATGTGGGCCTATCATAAAGACAGAGCCCACAGGGAGCTGGCAGCCCATCCTGTGCCCAGCAGTCTTGCCAGACCAGGGCAAAGAAGAGGACAAGTGTCCCAGAGAGAAGAAAGGAAAGATGGGAAGGAGGGCAGCTTCTCAACAAACACAGGTTTTTAACACCATCGTATCTTCTGTCCTGCTGCCATGGTGGCTGCCATTGCAGATGGAAGAGAGACCGTGGCAGTCTCTCCCCACCTCCCCAGCAGGCCTGGATCACCAGGGCACCGTAATAGACCCTACAGCTGACCACCTCCCCCCCAGCCTGCTTGCCATGTTCTCCTCAGTGACCCTGAGCCCCCAACAGAAACAAGCCACTAACCTACAACCCACAGGAGTCCTTGATAAAAAATTTACCTTGAGGTCATGAAATGTTTAAACGCCATATTTTACTACTAAAGAGGGAGACAGAGCTAGCACCTTCTGAGAAAGACTTTCCTGGGCCTTCTATAGATCAAAGCAATAGAATAAAATAAATATGACCGAAGAGGACTGTCCGGGAACGCACTCAGAGAGGGGGGAGGGGAGGGCTGAGAGGTGGTGAAGCACTTCCACCCTAGCTCAGCCAGCTCCTAGGGTAACCAGGAGAGAGGGGGAGCCTCAGGCTGTCTCCTCACACACAACTGGTGAGATTTGCACCCTATCATGAACACACCATCCTCCTCTCCATTCCTACAGAGAGAAACCAGGTCTCTGGAGCCCCCACAACATGTCCAAGGTAGGGAACCAGCTGAGAGAGGCCACGCCTAAGTGTCTGTGAATCCAACCCCACCCCCAGAGTCAGCATAGTGGCAACTCACCAGAGGGCATGAGGGCACCCCGAGATCTGGCACCCCCCACTCCCTGCAATAACCTTCTATCCACATCTGCTGCTCACAGGATTCCAGGAAAATGTGGGTCTTGCTAATCACCATTCAGCCTCCTCCTAGAAGCCACCAGGTGAGCTGAGGATAGGTCTCCAAAATGGCAGTTGTACTACGTGAGGAAATTGCCCCAAAGCTGCCTCCAGCCAAGGCCAAGCACAGAGCTGAGCTCAGGGGAAGTTTGCAAGGAGCCACGGGCAACAGGAGAACACTCTGCAAAAGAAAGTGAGGGGGGCGTGCACAGGGCCACTGCTTCTCCCCTAGCACTTGACCCTTCCTCCTTCTCCTCTGAGTAGATAACACACCACACAAGCTGAAGTCACACACACCTGGGACCAGTACTTTCTTTGTGCAAGCCCTTGCCTTCCTGGGCTCCCTGGAGGATGAGGCTGAAGCTAAACCCTTGCCTACAAATCTGAGTCGCACTGAAGTGGCCCCTGTTGGGCCTCTGTTTCCACTTTGCAGAAGCAGGAACAGGCCCCTAAATTGCCATCTCCAGCATAGTCCCAAGATCTGACCAGCATTCTGAACACAGAAACAGCTGTCGCTGTAAAGTCCTGTGACCTGGGAGTATCACAGCAGTCCTGCCAGAGCACCCAGGCGATCCCATCACTACCAGTCCATGAGAACAAGTGCTGGGCATTGCATGGGGCAGGAGTCCAGGTCCACATGTGCAGCTGGCAACTGTGCCAGGAGCCAGGCAGCCCGTGGGCTGCAGCGAGCTTAGGGAAGGAAAGGACGAGGCAGATGGCTCGTGGGCAGGCTGGTGGCACCACCCCCACGTGGGCGGCAGACGCAGACTTCTCCTGGTGCTATCTCCTCCGCACCAGATCAGGAGATGCCCTGGGGAGAGCGGGTTTGGCACAGGGGATGAGGCCTCCAGTCTCAGTGCTGCCCTGGCCTCTAGGAAGGTTATGGACTTACTTACACACTTGGCACAGCCCCACTGACTGGATGGCCCTGGGCATTCGCTTATCTGTCACTCAGCAGACTGTCCCTGTGGGAGAGCTGAAGCGGTTGGGCTCTTCCCTCTTTGAATCTCTTCCCCACCCATCCAGACTTAGAAAAGCGTTTAGAAAATAAGAGGATGGATGGATGGATGGATGGATGGATGGATGGATGGATGGATGGATGGATGGTGGATGGTAGATGGTGGATGGATGGATGGTGGATGGTTGGTGGATGGTGGAGTGGGTGGATAGATGTGTAGATGAATGCATGGGTGCATGGGTCGGGTAAGCAGATAAATAGACGGATGAATAAGTGAATGTGTCAGTGGCAAGGTAGATAGATCTGTGGATAAATAGATGGATGGATGATGGTGGACAATTTGTGTGCTGGATGGGAAGATGGATGGATGGATAGATGGACGACTAAATGAGTAACTTAACTTGTGGATGGAAAGAGCATGGATGGATGAGTAGATACAGATGGATGGATGGATGGATGGATGGATGGATGGATGGATGTGCTGGGTGGGTGGATGGATGGATGGATGGATGTGCTGGGTGGGTGGATGGATGGATGGATGGATGGATGGATGGATGGATGCGTGTGCTGGATGGATGGATGGATGGATGATGGATGGATGGATGGATGGATGGATGGATGGATGGATGGATGTGCTGGGTGGGTGGATGGATGGATGATGGATGGATGGATGGATGGATGGATGGATGGATGGATGCGTGTGCTGGATGGATGGATGGATGCATGCATGCATGCATGCATGTGCTGGGTGGTGGATGGATGGATGGATGGATGGATGGATGGATGGATGGATGGATGGATGCGTGTGCTGGGTGGTGGATGGATGGATGGATGGATGGATGGATGCGTGTGCTGGGTGGTGGATGGATGGATGAAGGATGGGTAAACGATGGATGAGTGGAAAGATAGATGAGTGGGTGGATGGGTGGATAAATGAATGGCTAAATATGTGGGCAGTAGATGAGTGGACAGTGGACGAGGTGGCTGGGCAGATGTATGTGTGGAATGAGTGGAAGAATGGATACCCACGCATTGTGAATGGATAGGTGGACAGAGGGATGAAGCAGGATTGGGTAGTCAGGTAGACAGGGATGTACTTGACCCACAAATGGAGGGCAGTGGACGGGTAGAAGGGCAGGGACAGGGCAGGACCTGGGCTTAGAGCCAAAGCTGGAGGTCTGAGGACAGGGAGCCCAGGGAGCCCAGGGAAGCAGGACCATTTGCCAAAGCAGAGCAAGAGCAGGAGTAATTAACTTATGTGCACTCCCCAGCAGCCCCAGCAGCCCTGGCTTCATTAAGGTGCTGGCCAGGGAAATCTCATCGGAAATAGAAATCGAGGTTTGAGCTGCTTCCAGCTGCCATCTGCAGTGCCAACCTCACCACAGGCCTGCCCACAGAGTCCGGAGTGAAGAAGCCCAGGACCCTAGGACAGGCAGTGTCCCTACATGGATGGCACCCACCACCTTCTGAGGCCCTGATTGCCCTTTCCCTCCGGGAAAACCCAAGAACTTCTCCCAATGCCCAGCTCAGAATCGCCTGTGATCTCAGTCCGCCACCGGAGCTCACACGTCTGTTTGTCCTTCCTCACCTAAATGCACTTTGATATCCAGACATGTCTCCTCTCCCCATGCTGCCACTTGTGTGAGCCCACACAAGGCTTTCGATCACTTCAAGGTCCACACGGAGAAACTGAGGATGAGATGAAGGAGTGGTCCTGGTAGGGCCTTGCCCAGGTTCTGGAGTACAAGGTGTCTAGCTGACCTGACTCCACATGGGCAGAGGAATCTGGACAAAGTCCTCTATCAGCCACATGCATCTAGCACCAGCCTTTCTGTCGCGGCCACCCTCGTCCAGCAAGGATGACGCGACCACCGGAGCTCTTCTCACTGTAGTTTTTATTCAGGACCTTTTGACAATTGTAAAATCTCTCTCTCTCTTCTTCTCTCTTCCTCTCTCCCCCGGGCAAACCTCTCCCAGCCCTTAAGTAGGCCTGGGCTGCCAACCCCAGATTGCCAGGTGGGCATTGCCCATAGGTCCACGCATATGCAAGCTGCTGACAATCATTGCATGATAATAGCATAAGTCAGGCTGTAGCCATAGGAGTTGATTATCACAGAGAGCACTCGCTTTCGGGATCGCGGAGGGCGGGAGCCAGCACCATCAGGTGCGACTCCACGCAGCTCTTTACATTGCCATCAGGTGTGGCTTCATGCAGCTCGCTACAGTTCCCCCTTTTTGTTTTGTAAAGCTACAGGCAAGAGTAGAGGTCTGATCTCTGTTAAAAATGGAACATGTGCTAGTGTCCATCCAGGTGTCTTCCACCCAGAGAACACTAGACCTGTCCGGTGTCTTTTTACAGAGGTGGGAGCTGGACACCAACCCACATGCAATCAGACTTGCTCTTCTTGAGGTTGATGTATGCTTACCTCAAGTGCAGTGCGCAAGCCTCGCATCCTGTGCTCGCTTCTATCTCTTTTAAGATAGCCAAACTTGGGGAGACTGTCCTGCTTCAATGACCGTGAAGGCCTGAATGATTATAACTGCATTGCAATGCTGTGAAACCCTTACGTGACAGACGCACCACAGGCATACCAGGGAGGCAAGCACCATTAAGCCTGTTAGGGCTCCTACTCCCGCCCACTCCTTCAGATGATCCATGGAGTGATCCAGGAGGATAGTCCTTCTGCCAGGCTGGTATCCATGCATGTGGAATCTGCAGTCGCAATCGTCATCCGCAGCTTTTCCAGTTGTTTTTGAATTCACCAGACCAATTACCTAAAAGATATCTAGACAATTCTTTAGACAGATTAGCTGCATGGGTTAATGTTTCATACTGAATGCTGGTCACACACAGCCCTGGATGGATAGAAATGTCTGACAGACTAGGGTATGGACTTGCCTCTCTTAACATACCCCAGCTGCCATACCCCCATGGCACATTCATTCTTGTCAGCTGAGTGCATGGAAGACACCTTCTCCTCGTGCACCTCTTTGGCTTCCCTAGCAGCTCAGCTGATCCTGCTTCTGCTAAGTGACCATATGCTGTATTCTCATGGGTTGTCTGATCTTACACAGGATTTAAAGATAAATGCCCATGACAACAGGTGTTGAGATTGCCAGCAGTAGGGTTCCTAATCACCATTAGACCCAACCTCCCATTTGGGCTATGGTATTCTACCAACCCTTTGGCTAAAACAGTACACACAGGTACCTGTTCCTACAATAGGGCAGTCTCTTGATTTAAATTCACTCTGTTGCAGACTCTTCAGCGGTGTGCAGAGCCTGAAACTGCCATTGCCTTTTCCTTGCCCCGCGGCTACGCTGCGTTCTCGGGCAGCCCTGTGGGGTCTGTGCTCCAGCTTGTCTCAGCTCCAGCACTTGTTGCTTTGCTGATACTCTTAGCACTGCTGTGGCATCCGCCAGGCTAGGCACCGACTGCTGAGGCAATGTGCCTTCCACCACAGCCACCTAGCAAAGCTCTGCTCCAGCTGCCTTTCTGCCCCAGCTGCATTCGTTCTGGGTCCAGACTGGTGCATGGAGTGGAGCAGAACTCAGGAAAGCAGGCTTGCTGCTCTGCAACCATTGAAGGGTCCCCACTTACACGTTTTAGGGAATTTGGGCATTGTCAGTCTGTCTGGCTACTTCCTGCTGAGCGGGGACATTGCATTCTTACTGCCATTTTCAGCTGCGCTTGGACACAGGTCACGGCAGCGACTGGAGAGAGGAGGGGACTCTACCTCCCAACCAAGCTGGAAGGTGGAGGCGTGGCAGCGCAGAACAGCCCTGGTTGTGCTGTGCTTCTATGCCCTGAGGCACATGCTGGGAGTGGCCTAGCGTTCTGGCCTTGTTGGTCCTCAAGGCAGGTCCTGGGTGTTTGCAGGTTTGCAGACCCTCAGCGCTGCTTGGCCTTGGAGCCGCAGCTGCTCACTCTCCAACTGCAGACTCAGGAGGTCTCGGTAATTCAAACCACATGAATCTAACTCCCTTCCTTAGCGTACCTTGTTCTGCAGCAAAATTCAGATCTCTACCAAGCTTGTCCCAGGATGACACGTTAAGATTGCCAGAGACGGCAAACCAAGGAGCAATTGTGTCACATTCAGTCAAAAACTTTTCCAATGAGCTCCTTAACAGCTCGTTAAGAGACAGAAAAATCAGGTGTGATGTTGAAGCACCCATTCTAAAATCCCATTCTTTTATTTTCATTTTAAACCGTCCACTTTGGTCGTGGCTCTCATTTTGATCCGTCTGCTATAGTCGCAGCTCTCATTACCCCCACTCTCCCTTCTACTGGCGAGAGCGGAAAACCCGCTTTTTTCGCGGATCCCCAGCCTTTACCTGAGGATTATCCGGTGCACCCCCTGACTGCAGCAAGTTCTGGGCTCCACGGAGAGAGGTTTGGAGGTTCCCCGTACGCGGCACCACTTGTCCCCGTACGGGCCACCAACTGTCGCGGCCCCCCTTGCCCAGCAAGGATGACGCAACCACCGGAGCTCTTCTCACTGTAGTTTTTATTCAGGACCTTTTGACAATTGTAAAATCTCTCTCTCTCTTCTTCTCTCTTCCTCTCTCCCCCGGGCAAACCTCTCCCAGCCCTTAAGTAGGCCTGGGCTGCCAACCCCAGATTGCCAGGTGGGCATTGCCCATAGGTCCACGCATATGCAAGCAGCTGACAATCATTGCATGATAATAGCATAAGTCAGGCTGTAGCCATAGGAGTTGATTATCACAGAGAGCACTCGCTTTCGGGATCGCGGAGGGCGGGAGCCAGCACCATCAGGTGCGACTCCACGCAGCTCTTTACATTGCCATCAGGTGTGGCTTCATGCAGCTCGCTACACCTTTCCCCATCTCCTGTGGAGGTGGCACACACTGACTCAGAGGGACCCACGTGTCCCCTGCCTGAGTGGTCCAGGTCTTGTCCATCACCGCTCCTGGCATCTGGGGCCTGTAGTACCAAAAACCTACCCTAGAAGCCTATGGAATCTGGACACACGTCCCTACTCCACAAACCTTGTGGTCTCCTCATTTTATAGGGAAGGGGGTCAAACCCAGCAAGACCTTTGCATACAGCAGAATACAACCCAAGTTAAGTGCCGCAGTACTGAAGTGGGGCCCAGGTAGCCTTCCTAATGCCCAGTGCATCCAGACTCCGCGGGATTTCCAGCCTGTCTCAGAGCTGCCGTGTGGCCCTGGCCTTTCCCCTGCCTGGGCCCTACTGCATCTTCTCTAGAGGGTGGGAGGAGGGGAACTTCTCTGAGCCCACTCAGCACAGTCCCTGGTCTGCTCAGCAGCACCCAGAATTCCTCCTGGACTTCTCTGAATTGATGCCCAAGTGTCCAAAGAGGCAGCATTAGAACTGTCCCTGCGATTCAAGAGGAGCAAGGGTGGTTTCATGAGAGAGAATGTAATTTGGAGCCAGCTATGGAATTCTCTACTCGGTGACCCAGTTTCTCAAGGGGGGGGGGGGTTTCGTGTCAGGTTGGAACAAATTAAAATACATTTGTCTTTCATTCGGAAGGAGTCCAGCCCAACAGGAGAGCCAGGCACGGCCTCATTCCAGTCTGCTCAGTGCCAAGTCAATTTGCAGAGAGGAGCACGTGCCGGGCTTGGGGACACTGTGGTAGGCACTTGGGGCGGGACTATGGCTCTTCCCCAGGCCACTGGCAATTTGCCATACTCTGTCCACTGTGATGCTGACTGGAGCTTGTGCGGGAAGCTCCCCACATCCCACAGAGTGCCTCTTCTAGGCTGCCTCCTCCTGCGCTGATGGAGATGACACCCTGCGCTGGTCAGAACACTGTACCAGCGGTCCCACGTGTCACCAGGAATCATAGCAATTGCAGACATCACTTGCATTGTTGACTGCTGTGTTCCGGCTCTGGGCCAAGCATGTGGGCTTCCATATGGACAGGTCACAGACAGATGGCAACACCACGGAACAGTGGTACAGCGAGAGCTGGGGAAGCACTTTCAGTCAGTCAGTCAGCAAACTTCTTGTTTCCTTTAAGATCTCTTTCATAGAATAGATTTTTGACACCTCCCTATCCAACCAACATTATGCATTATGTTCTCTCTCTCTCAGCAAAACAAAACTAAAAAAAGGAAGGAAGGAAGGAAGGAAGGAAGGAAGGAAGGAAGGAAGGAAGGAAGGAAGGAAGGAAAACCAATAAGATCAAAAAAAATGACAAAATAAAAAACAAAGAAACTGTGGAGTTTGTTTTGTGTTGGTTTATGTTGGCCAGCTATTCCTGAGCATGGGCCCGCCCTGAAGTGTGGTTAATACACAGAATAACACTCCACTGGAGAAAACTGATTTCCCTTTTCCAGCAGGTATCAATTGCAGGAAGCTTCTTAATTAGGGAACAGGAGCCTGTGTCCCCGGCCTCTCAGTGCTGGGACCCCATTGGGCTGTGGAGGACCCTGCATGCTGCCACGGTCTCTGTGAATTCCTATGCACATCCTGTCGTGTCTGCAAGTCACTGTTCCCTTGGAGTCATCCCCCACCTCTGGCTCTCACAATCTCCCCACCTCCTCTTCCACAGAGATCCCATTTCTGTGCACTGTTCTCTGCCACATTCTGGACTCTGGCAGATACAAGGGGAAAGTCGCCCCTCCTGTGCTGCCCTGTGGGGATGTGAAACACAAGGCATGCACCATGAGCCCTGTAACCAAAGTGAGGCTGCAGGGTAAGGCCCTGCCTAGGAAAGCAGAGAAGCCAGGAGCAGTCATCAGGTCTAGATGGATCGGGAAGGAAATGGGGTTCTGAGACCTCTCCGCATAGACACCAGCCATGGGATGCCTCAAAGGCCAAGTCAGGTCTCAGCATGCCTGTAACCATGAAGTACCCTCTTCCTGCAGCAGGATAGAGGGGCCAGGCACCTGACGTTTGCAGTCACCATGTGGAGGAGCATTAGAGACAGGAAGTGGAGAAAGAAAGAGAGGGGGACACCTAGCATGGTCACAAGGGACCGAAGATGAGAGGATGGTGTGCCCAGAACCGCCTGGAATAAGCTGGTAGCAGATATCAGTACCCCACCCTCAGGGAAGATGGGAGCATTCCAACTAAGATCATGGAGTTTTACGGTCACAGGGCACCGCAGAGGCAGCACACTGGACCAGAAAGCCACCAAAGCCATTCAAGGGACCGCTCTGAACTGGAACTCTAGTTCAGGTTGTAGGGCCCTGTTCTGTTCCCAGTGGTCACCTTATATGCATTCTCGCCCACCCCAAGCTGCGACAGGCTCTGGCTCACCCAGGTCCCTCACAAACCCAGGCCTGTGAAGCTCTTCATCCCTCTGACACTGAGCAACACTACAGTCCCAGGGCACTGTAACCCACCTCCCTAACTCCCCAGCCTCCAGCCAAAAGCCACAAGCCAGCCCTAACCATCATAGGTGAGCTCACAGCACCCCCTGGTGGATGACTGCAGGCTGACAAACACTTTCCATCCTGGCACCACCTCTCCAACTATCCAGGCCCCGAGGCAAAAAGGCACGCTGCTGAGAGTGGAAACCTGGTGCTGTCCCCAAGGAAAAGTGGAGAGGACAGGAAAGACTGCTGCTTCACAGCGACAGTCTGGAAGCCTCCTGACTGTCAGGGTCCATGACTCTGACTTCATAGGGTCACCTTTCACATTTGTAGCCTAAGGAAAGTGCCGCTGGGGTTTGCATTGTATTAAGGCCTTCCTTGGGTCAGTCGGTGCTACTCTGGAAAGATACAAACACAGGGATCATGGCTGAGCTCCCCTCCCAATCCAGGGCTGCAGGAAGGACAGAGAACAGGATGGGTGAGCTGCAGAGACTAGGAGGGGACAAAGACAGGAAGCCAACCAAGCTAGGTAGGCAGGGCCTGAAACTGGGCTCCCAAAGCTCGAGTCCCGAGAGCCAGACTGATGAGTCAGGGGCACTGGGGCCGACTCAGGCAACCTAGAGCTGCATACAACCTGGGGTGGGAGTGGAGGAGAAAGGAGGCAGGGACGCAAAGTACACCCCTGCATCTTGGCTGGTTGGGGCAAGTCTACAGGAGCCACGGTGGGGGCTCCAGAGGCAAGAGCCAGGAAGAGCCAGGAGTCCAGTCTCTCTAAGCTGTGAGAGGGGCAATGGCCCAGACACTCTGCAGAGCTAGTTAGAGCCATAGGGCCACTCTAAGGCCACAGGAAGGTACAGGTTGTGCCAGGCTAGGGTACAGGTATAACCTGGGGAGATTCCAGCCAGAAGGAGGGAGCAGAGAGGCTATGGGACAGTGATGGGGTGAGGAACAAGATGGAGACCTGGTGTAGGGTCCCCAGCTGAGGGACCAGGATGTCATTTAGCAGAGAGACAGCAACCTAGATCCATCAGCACCCGACCTGTCTCAGTTTCCCCCCAGGATAAGGACTTTGCCTCTGCCCTGCTCCTTCCTGTGCTAAGGTTTGTTGATGAGAAGCACGGGCCAGGACCCATTTGAAGATCATAGATCCCCCACCCAGCAGTGCGGGCTTACTCAGTACCCCGTGTATTTACTCTCAAACATTCCCTAGCATTTTCAACGATTAACACACCTCACTGGGATAGCTAATTCCTTTGGTGGGTGTGAAACTGTCGTTCATTTCTTAGCCATGAATGGTTACTGTGACTGTTGGGTGGGGGGAGGGTCACACACAGAAAATACTTGTAAGTTTTAGAAGCTTATAGCCATGGGCTGGAGCTCTCAGCACTCCTGTTTCCTCGGATGGCTCTGGCTGCTGCAGGCTGGGCATTTGGGCCTGGAAATGTGATGCTTTGAAGGAGTTGTAGGAAGCTCCTATAGTGAAGACACACTCCCTTGGGAACCCATGCTCTGTGGGCGGGAACCTGCCCAGGAAGCCCCGTGTGAGGACACAGGTCCCTCCAGCTCATCTTCCTGATGACTTCCAGGGAAAGCCCGGTTGCTCAGTGGAGGCCAAGGAGGAATCGTGGCAAGCCATGAAGACGAGGACCGCCTGCAAGCTGAAAAGAGTCCATAGAGGCGACTGTCCAGCTGGTACTTTGACCTTAGATTTCAGTCTCCTTCATCCACCGTGAGGAAGTGATGCTTGCCCTTGCTACTTCATCTCAGCAACCACACAAGACCTTGTACCCAGCTACTCTCTATGGAGATCCCACAGGTGTCTCTCATTGTCACTGTAAAATGTGCCCAGCTCTAGGAGAGGAGGTCTCCCAGAACTTTTCTTTACTTCCCTTTGGCGGCACGTCACAAGGGTCCCTGCAGTCCCTGCTGTCACTAGCCACAAAGACAAGTGAACCAGGGACCAAGCAGGTAAGTCAATGGGTGCTGACATGAACCCTGCATGTTCCAGGAATGCAATAGGTTAAGGCTACAATAATTCTCTCTCCAGCCTTGTTACACAATCCCACTTCCTTCCTGGAACTGGCTAGACCCCCATGGAGGCCAGTGGTCTCTGCAGTATACCTCAGTCAGGCTTAGCCTTCTAGCTAGAAGCCCCACCTCCTGACCCAAACCATACATCCCTCACCTGGCCCGCTCCCACTCTGGGTACCTATATGGTCCACTTATGTGACTGCTCCAGCCTGTCCCTCACTTACGCTTCGGTCACACTGAGACCCTATCCAGTACAGAATGGAGCCTTGGCGCCTTGCAAACCTCAAGCCTATTGCCTGTCCAGAGCAGAACCCAGTAAGTGAACACAGATTGGCTGTGGCCAGCAGCGTCCGTGCACAGGTAACCCTTGCAGGGATCCCCTGAAACAAGACTCCCACCTCGGGGACAGAGTTCTGGAAGCAAATTCTGCCTCTGGTCATCAGGGACAATGTTGAGACATCCTAGTTCTCACCACAGCACCAAGAGCTGCTCACAAGCAGGCTACGGGGTGGGCAGCAGAATGAAGGGTCAGATAAAAAAAAAAAAAAAAAAAAAAAAAGGTGTGTCTCCAAGCCAATTGAGCCCCAGGCGCACCCATGGGAGAGCCCAAACAACCAACTGCGCCTGGCAGACAGGACTAGCCTTTGCAAACCTGGTACTCTCAGTACAACCAACCTATAGCGCTGTGTCTAGCATGCTTCAGAAGGCGAAAGGAGCCCAGAAAACTCATCATAATGTATATTTCCTGGAACCAGGCCAACCAAAGCACTGTCGCCCCCATGGCCAATAGGAAACTCACTATGATTGATTGATTGATTGAAGTTGCTTTTTCTTCTAATTACTCAGAACCAAGCACAGATCTACACCTAAACAACCATCCTCATTCCAGCCAGCCCCACTTCCCAAGTTCTGGGGTGATATATGGCCAATGGCTCCAACAGAAACCAGACACCACCCTTCATATACCTGAGCTAGGTGATGGAAGCCAAAGAACCTCAGTGGGAGTAGGTTCTTAAGGAGACGCAGGATCCGAACAGAGAGAAGCAGGAAGGAGCAATGTGTCCCTCTGCACCCACAGTGTGCCCTTCTTGTCTCCCAAAGGCTGCTGGTGGAAAGGCTGGTTGTTGATCAGGTTTTTTTCAAGTGTTTGAGCCATTCAAGGAAGCACGCTGCTGCCACCTACTGGTCACTCTTCTCCCTGTATCCAGTGGCGAACAGCTATTTCTACAAGCCCGTTGGGACTGCCTGGCCAGCTGGATCCATTGGGGGTCAGGTTTACCAAAAGTGCCAGGAAGAGGACAAGGACAATAGTGAGGTGAGCAATTATCTCGAGCACAGGACAGGTGAAGGAGAGCCAGAGAGTTGTCAAGATAAAAAACAAGTAATGCACCTATTTCAAAAGGCTCTCACTGAGCCTTGATGGTTCAGGCTTATAATCCCAGATACTCAGAAGGTGAGGCAGGAAGATCACAAACTCGGGTCCAGCTTGGACTACAGAGGGAGATGAAGGACAGTCTTGGAAATTTAGTGAGACTCTGCCTCAAAACAAAACATAAAAGCTAAGGACTGGAGAGATGGCTCAGTGGTTAAGAGCACTGGCTGCTCTTCCAGAGGACCCAGGTTCAATTCCCAGCACCCACATGGTAGCTCATAACTGCCTGTAATTCCTGTTCCAGAGGATCTTGCACTTTCATGCAGACTTACATGTAGTCGTATATGTAGGCAAAACAACAATGCACATAAAATAAATAAATCTCTTTTTTTAAGGGTAAATAAATGAGCCTAGAGGCAGAGCATTGTCCATATTGTGAGCAAGGCTCTGGGCTCAACCCTACTGCTGAAAAGGAAAGACAAAGTGGATGTGTAGCTAAGCTGACAGAGTGTCAGGCATGCATGAAATACACAAAGCCCTGGGTTCCAGCACAGCATCACATAAATGGGCGTGGTGATGCACACCTAGAATCCCTGCCTTTGGGAAGTCAATCAGAAGATCCAGGAAGATCAGGAGTTCAAGGTCAGCCTGAGCTGCAAGCCCTAGCTCCCTCTCCCCCCAGTTAATCATGTACATGCAAATTACAGACAGTTTCTTACCTTGACTGATACTCCACCAGGCCTGGGATAAGTCTGAGGACCTGAGTTTGATCCCCAAGCCCCACATAGTGGAAGGAGAGAACAGTTTCCTGCAGGTTGTCCTTTGACTTCTGTTCCCAAAGTCTGTCTTTGACCTTCGCACACTTACTGTGGCACACACACATACACACAAACACATGCTTAATAAATAAAAAAAATGTTCATAGAGATAGAATGAAGATTAAAAAAACAACAACAACAACTAGCCAGAGAGGACTGGAGAGATGGCTCACCAGTTAAGAGCACTTGCTTCCAAGCCTGGCAACCTGAGTTCAGTCCCCAGAATGCAGTAAAAAGAGAGAACCAACTCTTGGAAGTTGTCCTCAGCTGGGCAGTGGTAGAGCACTCGTTTAATCCCAGCACTTGAGGGGCAGAGGCAGGTGGATCTCTGTGAGTTCTAGGACAGCCTGGTCTACAGAATAAGATCCAGGACAGCTAAGGCTACCCTGTTTCAAAAAAGAAAGAAAGAAAGAAAGAAAGAGAGAGAGAGAGAGAGAGAGAGAGAGAGAGAGAGAGAGAAGAAAGTTATCCTCTGACTCCCACATGCATGCTCCAACAAACACTTTCACAAGCACTGTGCTCACACACACGCACACGTGAACACACATACCACACACACACACACAAAATAAGTAAAGAAACATCATTTTTCAAATCTGCTTCTTTAAAATGATGGCTAATTTTATATTATGGAAGGTTTTGGTTGGTTGGTTGGCTTTAGTTTTTCAAGACAAGATTTCTCTGTGTAGCCCTGGATGTCCTGGAACTCTCTCTGTAGATCAGGCTGGCCGTAAACTCACAGAGATCCTCCTGCCTCTGCCTCCCAAGCGCTAGAATTAAAGGTGTGCACCATAACCACCTGGCTGTTTGTTTGGTTTTTGTTATGGGAGGGGTGTGTGGGTGTGTGTACATGAGTGCAGTGGGTGTGTGCACATGAGTGCAGTGGGTGTGTGCACATGAGTGTAGTGGGTGTGTGTACATGAGTGTAGTGGGTGTGTGCACACGAGTGCAGTGGGTGTGTGCACACGAGTGCAGTGGGTGTGTGCACACGAGTGCAGTGGGTGTGTGCACACGAGTGCAGTTGGTGTGTGTACACGAGTGCAGTGGGTGTGTGCACACGAGTGCAGTGGGTGTGTGCACACGAGTGCAGTGGGTGTGCGCACACGAGTGCAGTGGGTGTGCGCACAGGAGTGCAGTGGGTGTGCGCACAGGAGTGCAGTGGGTGTGCGCACAGGAGTGCAGTGGGTGTGCGCACACGAGTGCAGTGGGTGTGCGCACACGAGTGCAGTGGGTGTGTGCACAGGAGTGCAGTGGGTGTGTGCACAGGAGTGCAGGTGCCCCAAGGAGACCAGAGTCATAGGATTGTCTGGAGCTGGAGCTCCAGGCAGGTGCGAGCTGCCCAGTGAGTCAAACTTGCATCCAGCAGTTTGTCCTCTTAACCACTGAGCCATCTCCCCAGGCTCCTATTATGTGAGGTTTTACTTTGATTTTTTTAAAGCACTTTCTACCACAAGTGACAGCCAATGACACAGAGAGTAAAAGAATTTGCCAAAGGTCGTGAAAAGATAAAGAGAACTTATTAAAACACATTTTAAACTCCAAGGGGCGTGGGAGTCCTTTTTTAACGGTTCTTATCCTCTGGGACATCTGTGCAGGGACAGTCCAGTATCTCTCTATTATATTAAGTTATAAATTTCACAGTGTACATTGCCTTTCCTGAGACTGGCCTTTTGGGTTAAAGCTCTGTGATGATTTGGGTGAGAAATGTACACCATAGGCTCATGTGTTTGAACACTTGGTCCCTAGTTGGTGGAGACGCTTGGGGGAGGTTAGGATGTAGAGCCTTGCAGGAAGAAGTGTGTCATTGAGGAACAGACTTTGAGAATTTATAGCCCTACCTACTCCCCATCCATTCTCTCTGCTTCCTGTGTGCTTTCGATATCATTTCTCAGCCCCCTGCTCCTGCCACCGTGCCTTTCCCACCGTTATGGACATCTAGTCTTCAGGAACCAAGAGCCAAACAGAGTCTTCTGTAAATTGCCTTTGGTCATGGTGGGTTTTTTTTCTTTTTTCTGAAACAAGGTCTCTTTTTATATCTCTGGCTCTCCTAGAACTCACTCTGTAGACCAGGCTGACCTCGAACTCATAGTGATCTGCTTGCCTCTGCAGGCACCGTAGTCAAGGTGTTATCACAGCAGCAGAAAGATAACAGCATAGTCTTGGTGTGTGTTATCACTAAGACAGGCTCCAAGGGTCACTGGGGTCAGACTCCAAATGCTTGTATTAGACTTCAGGAGTCACTAAGACAGGCTCCAAGGGTCACTGGGGTCAGACTGCAAATGTTTGTCTTAAACATCAGGAGTCACTAAGACAGGCCCTGAGGGTCATTGGGGTCAGACTCCAAACGCTGGTATTAGACATCAGGAGACCCTGTGATCAGGCACCGTGGGGTCAAGGTCTAGTTAATAAGGTATAGGGATTTCTGGTTTGTTTTCAGTCCCTTTTCCCCAACTCTTTCATCCTTGCAGACACCCTATAGGTATCAGGACCCCATGCTGAAATCTGAGGTGTTGATTCAGTCTCACCAAAGTAGTCTCTTTTGGCCCTGAGACGCCCAAAGCAGAGTGCGTCTTCCCTAAAGCTATGAGTATAAGGGACTAAAGATGGCTCAGTCAGTAGAGTGCTCATCTTGGAAGCATGAGGACATGAGTTTGGCATCGAATTAAAAGGACAGGTATAGTGGCACATATCTGTACCCCAGAGCTGGGGGGACCAGAGAGACGGCCAGCCCAGCCAATCTGCCGAGTTCTAAGATCAGTGAGAGACCCTTAAAAAATAAGGTGGAAAGGGCTAGAGAAATGGCTCAGCTGTCAAAAGCACTTGCTCTTCCAGAAGACCCAGGCTCAGTTCCCAGAGCCCACGTGGTGGCTCACAACCCCCTGTAACTCCAGTTCCAGAGCATCTGACACCCTCTTCTGGCCTCCACAGGCACCAGGCATGCATGTGCTGTGCAGACATATCTGCAGGCAAGCACTCATACACAAAAAATAGAATAAATAAATTGAAAAATAAAAAATATAGGGGCTGTAGAGATGCCTCAGTGGTTAAGAGCACTGGCTGCTCTTCCAAAGGACCCAGGTTCAATTCCCAGCACCCACATAGCGGCTCACAGCTGTCGGTAACTACAGTTCCACCCTCACACAGGCATATATGCAGGTAAAATACCAATGCAAATAAAATAAAAATTGAAAAATAATGTAATAAATAAGATGTAACAAGGTGAGTTTTGGATGCATATGCCTTTAATCCCAACACACTGGGGAGACAAACATAATCATATCTCCATGAGTTTGAGACTAGCCAGGTCTATGTAATGAGTTTCAGGCTAATGAGACCCTGATTCAAACTAAATAAATGTATAATGGAAAGGGACTGAGGACTACAACCAACATTGACCTCTAGCCTACTTATATACACACACGTACACAAAAGATATTAGCACGAACCCCAACCTAGCTGCTGGTGGACATGATATAGCTGAGGATCCTAACATCTTTGACCCTCTGCCCACTGAAGTGTGGTGTCTCTGTCCCCCCCTCTAGGAGTTGTGACTGCTTCCACCAGCAAGACAATGAAGCCTGTGTGTTTGGCAGTGGTCAACAAAGCCACCCAATCTCACCCGGCTCCCTCTGGGGTGGATCTGAGTAAGCCACCTGAGAGACCTCGAGCAGGCCCACCAGTCAACAACCGCCACTCAGCCTTCTCCACTACATCAGCCGCCATGGCTGGACCATGAGCCCTGACAGACCCTGCCTCTGCTATGGGAGCCTCCTGCCTCCTCCCTGATTCATCCCTGTGGTAAAAGACTCCACAAGAAACATATTCCAAGCCCAACAAACTAATAACCAGAGGCTGGAGCAATGGCTCTGCAGTAAAAGCACCGACTGCTCTTCCAGAGGACCCAGATTCAATTCCCAGCACCCACAAGTCTTTAACCCCATGGTAAGGGGATTTGCTGCCATCTTTTGGCCTCTTCAGGCACTGCACACACATGGTACAGAGACATCTATGCAGGCAAAACACACATACACACATAACAAAAATATCAAAACACTCTACTACAAGATTCCCCAATACCCTGACCCTGAAAGACTCTATAGGGTCTAGGCCTTCTTCATGTGCATACTGCCAGAACTTTCCATGGTGTCCTGGTCTGGTCGTAAACTCCTAGTTCCATATTCCCATGTGCCATACTGCTACTGAATTTTTGGGTCACAGTCTGTACCCCAAGAAGACAGGTTTGGCCATTCACCCTTGAAAAACCAATTAAAGTCAAATTAAGGTGATCCCTCCAACGTTTCCACCTTAGGACGAGGGACAAAGAGAAGCGGTGACCCTCTCCAACCTTTTGTCCTGTCATGAGGTTCCTACGTGAAAGCCCAGGCTGTACACATCTAAACAGCCCCAGGCAGTGTGATCCTGCCCACTGTCAGCACACCTCTTTCCCATGGAGAGAAAAGATCCCCTCCTGTCTGGCCCGGACTTTCCTTCTCCCAGCGTGAGGCTCCCGGGGAACACTCCCATTTCTTGGGGTCATTGTTTAAACAGTCTGAGAGCTGAAGTGTCTCTTTAGAATATATTCATGTCTGGCAAGCCTGTTACCTACCGCCTCCATTTTATCCAGAGCATGTTCCAGGTAGCATTTCCTGAAGGGTGGTGGGAGCCTTTTATTTCCCAAATGGTAACGAGAAAATCATGAGAGGAAACATCTACGTCCCTGATGCGCCATCTATCTGACTGCAGCAGACACAGCCCTTCTACTCCTTCTCCTGGGAGCTGTGGGGTCCAGAGGTACTCTGCAGGCATCTCCTGATGGATGTCACAAGCCACCCAAGCAAAGATGGATGCGGCCTCAGGAGTTCATCACGTCCTCCCAGAACTATGATGCCTTGCCTGGCTTTACATCACATCTAAGAAACAATGGAGGTGCAACAAGTCTTTCTCTGTCCCACAAGCTCCCAAATAATGACATGGAGACTTCTTATCCATTATGGAAGCTTGACCATATAGTTTAAGCTTATTTCTAACTAGCTCTTATAATTTAAATTAATTCATTTGTATTAATCTACATTCTGTCACATGGCCCATGGCTATTACCTTTCCTATTGCATATCCTGCTTCCTCCAAGTCTGACTGGTGATTCTGCCTTCTTCCCAGAGTTCTCTCTCAGCCTGAAAGTCCCACCTGTACCTCCTCCTGCCTAGCTATTGGCTGTTCAGCTTTTTATTACACCAACCACAACAATACATCTTCACACAAGGTGCAAATATCCCAAGATGTGGAGGCCTTTGTCGCTGAAACTCCTAAAATTCTACAGCCCTAAGGTCAAGATCGCCACCCTCCACAGACAGCAAGACGACAGTGCAATATTTTCTCTCTCTCTCTCTCTCTCTCTCTCTCTCTCTCTCTCTCTCTCTCACACACACACACACATACACACACACACAACAGAGAGAGAGAGAAAGAGAGCAAGACTATAATGCAATGCACACACATACAGCAAGACTGAAACACAATACACATATACAGTAAGATTGCAATGCAATACACACACACACACTCACGAACTTCCTGTGTGACCTCCCTGTGATAATTCCCAGTGAAAGCCCTCTTCTCACCTTGACCCTGGCTCCCAGTTGCCCATGTTGAAGTTTTACAAACCACGCCACTGGTCTGTTTGTTTTTTACTGTTTTGCTTTTATTTTATTTTGATTGGTTGGTTGATTGATGATTGATTGATGGATTGATTTTTGCAAGTGCAGATGATGGAGCCCAGGACTTCCTACAAGCTAGGTGAGCAGATCACGGAGCTTCAACTCTGCCCCCTGAATTATCTCTTTCTCAAGCATTTTCTGAGAAGGTAGACAAAATCTTTTAAAGAAGACACCGAATAGAGAGAAGTATTTGCGATGAGAGCTAAAATTGCTTCTCCAAAGAGCATTTTTAATGACCCCTCTGAGACTGGGAAGCATCCTGAGAGGCTAGGAAATTGAGAAGCCTTTTCTAACTCTAGTTGCTGTGTCCTCTGGGTCAACCCAGCTCCTTCTCCACCTGCTGAACCCATGTGGTTCTTCCCCAATGTCCTGGTTAAGGTTGGGGCCTCTGACCTCATCCTGTCACCTTGAAGTGTACACTCTTACAGCAGAAAGAGAGCTCCCCCTTCTTCCCTGCCCCAACAATCTCCTCTCCTCTGTGTACTCTGCAAACGCCTATTGATTGTCCTCTCTGCACCAGGCATGCGCATCCATCAAGGGAACTTGCCTTCAGGTTGGAGCATTTAAACCAATTAATTCTCTGGCTGCCTTAAATCAATCACAATGAAAGAGCAGGGATGAATGTGTGTCTGAGTCACAGGATGCACTGGAGAGAGAGAGAGAGAGAGAGAGAGAGAGAGAGAGAGAGAGAGAGAGAGAGAGAGAGAGAGAGAGAGAGAGACATTTCCCCAGGGAGGAAATGAATGGAGGGGCACTTTTCCCTTTATTAGAAACATATTTTCCACAAAAATATAAAACCAGCTGCATTCTTTTCTGCCAAAAGCCAGATTCGTCCCTCTTTCCTAAAAGGCCCATTTAAGGTGGCGGTTTCTGACACCGCATGACTGGCCTTGCTGCTGGACAAAGTCCTGGTCTTAGGGACCATCATGGCCGCCATGGGACCATAAGCCATATCCCTAGCCTCCACTTCTAGATGCCAAGAGCCCAGGTGAGAACTGCAAATATATAGGGCAATAAGGCACTTGTTTGATGTTATTGTTGTTGTTGTTGTTTGGGGGCGTGGCTCTTTTAGGCAGGGTTTCATGTAACCCAGCTAGCCTGTGTGATCTGCGGATGCCTTGAGCCTCCACTGGGCCAGCACAGCTAGTATTTTGTGGTACTGAAAATAAAACCCAGAGCTCCATGCATGCTAAGCAAGCACCCTACCAATTGAGCCATGGCCACAGCCCTTCCTTTTGGTTGGCTATGCAGTCCAGGACTGGGACACACAGAAATTCTCTGACCCCAAGTGTGCTACCAAGAATGCCCACCAGCTCTATTGACTGGTTCTCACAGACTTCGTCTGGATCCCACGGAAGCCCTGCCTCACTCCTGGATCAGAAGCCTCAGCTCCGATTGCGGCTTTGGGCCGAGTTTGTATTCCCCACACATATTCAGCAGCCTCTTCCACTAAACACAATATGAATGAATTTCCTGCGAGTCGAATTTTAACCCCGAGCCTTTCATCTAGAATATAACAGGAATGGATCGCGGCTATCAGAGGGAGCTCCTGCGAAAAGAGGCCGAGTGTAATTGCCTCAAAAAGAGAAGCCCTGGAGGCCACATGCGAGCAGGTCCCCTCTGACACTCGGCTTGGATCTGACTCAGCCCTGTCTCTGCTCCTCTCTATGAGAGCTTGTCCCTCGTGGCCTCTCAGCCTCCCACTTGGACACAGTGGGATTTCCTCACAGACTCCCTTCACCAACGTAGACAGCACCTGAAGTGGGGTCCAGACCCTCCGTGGGAATGCACAACCTCCTGAAGTGGGGTCCAGACCCTCCGTGGGAATGCACAACCTCCGTACCTGCCATTCCTTGAAGGATCAGAAACCAAAAATGGACACCTTCCTCTCATGGCTGCCAACCAAACAACACGACACCAGGTGGAAAAAACTTGTCCTTAGCTCATTCTGCTGAAGGGGCTACATCAATCACTGAACATAATAATTTGTTTGCAAGATGCCCTTACTTCCTCCAGCATCCCTGGGGCAGGGGATGAGTGTGCAGTATAGTGACTTGCTCTCCATGCACTCTGTGAAACAGTTACCACAACTAATGTACCCACCACTGTGGGTATGCACTGTGAGAGTCCATGCGTGTGCATTTATACACGTCTGAGCATATGTGTGTGTAGTGCTTGTGTGTGCATGTGTGTGAGGGTGTATGTGCATGCATATGTGTAAGCATATATGTGTACTTCTATGTAAGAATACAAGTGGTGCAGGTGTGTGCACGGGCATATGTGTACACATGTATATATGTATGCATGTGTAAGAATGTGAACATGTGAGCATGTGTGTAAGCATATATATGTGCATGAGAAGGCAAGTGTGCATGCATATGTTGCAGGCACAGTGAAATAATCAGAATCTGTTCCACTACAAAATTCAAGTGTCATCCACACGTGATATGTGGTAGAGGCCCAGAGATTATTTGTTTCATCACTGAGAGTTTGTACCTGTGGAATTCGTCAGTCAAAATGGAATTTATATCAACCCTCACCAGAGAGAGAAAGAGAGAGGGAACAAATAAAATAAGATGGGTGGTGGCACACGCCTTTAATCCCAGCACTCGGGAGGCAGAGGCAGGAGGATCTCTGTGTGTTCGAGGACAGCCTGGTCTACAAGAGCGAGTTCCAGAAAAGGCTCCAAAGCTACAGAGAAACTCTGTCTCGAAAAACAAAAAACAAAAAACAAAAAAAAAAGGAAAGAAAGAAAGATTAACACTTGCCTGGTATGCACAAGGCTCTGGGTTCCATCTCCAACACTGAAGAAAAAAAACCAACAACAGTCAATAAAGCAAGAAAGATATGAAGGAGGAGTCTTATGCAAGTGTGTTTACATTTGACCACACAGAAAGTCCAGCTGTGAGGACATCTGTCCAGCAGCTGCCTGTCCAGCAAGAGCTGAATCCAACATATCCAGTATGCTGCAATAGACCTAGTTTTATAAACAAGAGCTGAATTCAAGTTACATATAAACAAGAGTTGGATTCCTATTACATACAAGCATGTGGTAGCAAACTAAGATTACCTACGTAGCCAGCAGTGGCAGCAACCAATGCCTTTAATCCCCATCACTCAGGAGATAGAGGTAGGGGGTCTCTGAGTTAGAAGTCAGCCTTGTCTACAGAGAGAGTTCCTAGACAGCCAGGGCTACACAGAGAAACTCTGTCTCAAAAAAAGAATATATAATTATAATAATATTACCTATAGATTTTTTTTTACTATTATCAGCCCTTTTCATTACAAGAAGTTTTTTGTTTTGTTTCTTTGTTGTTTGTTTGTTGTTTGTTTTCCAAGACAGGGTTTCTCTGTGTAGCCCTGGCTGTCCTGAAACCCACGCCATAGACCAGGCTGGCCTTGAACCCATGGAGATCCGCCTGCCTCTGTCTCCCCAGTGCTAGGATTAAAGGCATGTTCCACCACCACCCGGCTTCTTTCCAAGTTTTAAATTAACTTTTTGTTACAGGTTTTACAGATTTTTAACTTTATTCTGAGACAAAGAGGATTTAACCAATGATCTTAAGAGATTTTGAGAGCAGAGAGGAGAAAAATTGCAGTGAGATAAGAGACTTTGGGACCTTTTTCTTGTGAGGTGGCAGAAGTTGTTACAATCTGCAAGAATTTGAAAATCAAATGTGCTATTTTGTGGCCATGGAGCTGTGCTGCAGCCAAGCCTTTTGCAATAAAACATCTAGACTTAATGGAATCCCTGAGGAGGAAAAGAGATTACAGGAGGAGGAAACTCCACCAGAGGAGGATTCTGAGTAGAGGCCCAGGCAAGCTGTCTGATGAACCTGGGAGGCTTAAACAGCAGGCTCCAGCAAGGCTTGGAAGACAGAGTCAGAGCAGGCAGCTGGGGGGCAGTGGCTCTAGGAGGGAGCTGGGAGCAGTAGGGAGTCCAGTAATGGCATGGGCAAGAAGACAGCGGAAAATATGTGGGGAGGAGAAAGGGGTGAGAGAGAAGAGCAAGTGTCCTGTTGGGGAATATTATTTTCAGGTGTGTGACCTTTGTTTATGTTGTATTTGTTTAACTCTGTGAAGCCGTGTTGCTGTGCCTGTCTAAAACACCTGATGGTCCTAATAAAGAGCTGAAC